>NC_044043.1:66777165-67098415 GCF_901765095.1 Microcaecilia unicolor | reverse complement strand
GGCAATTCACTGAGGTTTTTCCTCATGAGCTACACAGTACCCACAATAAAACACATCTACAAAGAGATGAAAAGGAAGTAGAAAGGGAGAAGCCTGACCACTCTAATGGCACATGAAATGAGATACTTTGCCACATTAAACAATTTACTGAATTGGATTTCAAGGTTTTTCTTTACTATAATAAATTCTATTAAGGGCCTCTTTTAACCAAGCAGCAGTAAGAGAGGCCCTGTGCGCCAAGGCCCCCACTTTTACCACCGCCTGGTAAAAGGAAATGCTGAGCAGGGAACGGAAATGGCCATGTGATAAGTGAAACACTTGCTGCATGGCAATTTCCCCGGGGAGCCCTTACTGCGCTTATTTAGGAGGCAGTAATGGCTCCTGCCGGGTAAATCCCGAGCACAAAATTATTTTTTAATTTTGACACGCCAGAAATGGCATGCTTTTTGGGCAGACATTACCAGCAAAGCGGCAGTACAGGTACCTCTGCTTTGTAAAAGGGGTTCTAAACCCTTAGTTTATACCAAAAAAGAAATACTGATCATTTTGATCAACAGACATATGGATAGCTCTGCTGTCAGTATAGTATGCTGGCTGTATTTATTATTCCATATTTATATAGCACATATTTCCAAGTTCAATGTAGTAGGCAGAATGTGCTAAACCTATCAGAAAGGAAAATATTGATCTTTGCCAGGAAAATGACAGGTATTGGACAAATCACCTCAGCTAAGACATGGTCAGTGACAGCACAAAAGCATATGCAAATTATACCTGCCAGGAGTCTTTGTAACAAAACTAATGAGCAAGTATGGAAAGGCTTGCTTGTCTGATAGCAAAATGAATTAGCCAGAACTGCAGGTTAGAAATTTTTCACTCTGATCTCTGCAACAAACAAAATATTTATTCTTAATCAAATCTGTGCCAAAACAAAATAGTTCATGTAACATTTGGTATTTTCAGTGGGGGGGGGGGGGGGGGGGGGGGGGAAGAAGACAAGCCAAAGTGACATCTCTGCACGTCATACAGCTCTCCTCTAACCCCCATATAAGACACCAAGCCTTCTATGCACAAAGAAACCCTCCCCCTCCAGCTAATTTCAGCTACTCAGTAAAACAGCCATTATATAATTGACAGTATCATTCAACAATTTTTTTTTATTTTTTTATTGTGAAGGCTTTGATGACATCTTCAGAAGTTTTGGAACGGGGACAGTGCCGGGCAGACCTTTGCGGTCTATGCCCTGAAAGTGGAATGAACAAATCAAGATCAGGTATACACATGTTGGATCACCTCATACCTTTATGAAATGAGTTTATCTACTCAAGCAGACTGGATGGACCGTGCCGGTCTTTTATGTTCTGTCATCTACTATGTTACTATGTACTGTATATATGTTACTGTGATATGCCTGAATTCATTTTCATTTGTGTTCTGGTAGTGTAAAAAATTTGCAAGAGGTCTTGAACTTGTAAGAGTGCCTTGGGTTCTATAATATTTGCACAAGAGACAGGAAGGACTGTAGGCTGTTTGGGCCTCATCAAGCAACAGATTGAAGTTTCCCATGCTCTAAGTAACAAAGTGTGGAAAGCAAGCTTCAGGTTCTGGAAATATCCAACATTTTGTTCCTGTGGTTACAGTAGATTCTGTGTGCCAGATATGAAATGCTTTTAAGAGGAGTGTTTCTATTGTCAGGTGAAAGAATGAGTAGGATGTATCCTTTTTTTTTCTGCCTCTTTTATTCACATACAGTGGATTTAATTCATGCTGTTCTACATTTATCTTGTCTGACTAGCAATCTTGATGTACATAAGTATATCATTGGGGTTTAAGGGGTACAGATTCCAACACCAACTTGCTTGACATGTCTGTACCATATTATGATTTATAAGTCACTATCTTAATTTGCCAAGATGCAAGCAAATTTTTGTGTGGTCTTTCTGGTTTTTGTCTTTTTTGTGGCTTTTCTTTTTTCAAGAGGACACTGTTTTGGTAAAAGGTACCAAATTGAGAAATCTGGAAAATGCCATCTTTCTGTAGAGCCAAGTGCATACAGTTAGTGTATGCTTGAGAGCAACTACAGAGTCAATTGAATATGGCTAACTGAGGTTTGGAGGGCCAAGGGCGTGATCTTGGACCTGTTGGGAAGGTGGGGGGGGAAGAGATACTAGACCTTTGTGGGGGGAGAAGGTCAGGAGAGAGAGATGCCTAGTGACCCCACGTTGATTCTAGGCCCACCTGAAATGTCAGGTCTGGCTACACTACTGACCCTCACAACGAGTAGATTTAAGTGAGAAGTTCATGTGTAAATGTTTCCACTCACCAATGACCTCGATCATAAAAAATGAGACATGACAACTAAGTAAGTGCAGCAAACTGGCTAAAATTACTGATGTACTGCCTTTCTGTCCATGAGAATCATAGCTGTTTGCAGGTACTGTTTTGTTGGTTAGTAATTTCAGAGGAGCACTCGAACATCACGCTACTGACATGTCTCTTACCAGCAATGTTGGGCCACTGTTTTCCAAGTTCTCTCTGGGCCTATCTTGCTTAATGCCCAGGGTGGTGGTTCAGCCGTGAATTCACCATTTATGGAATAACTCCAAAATGTAGCTCAGAGGTGATGGTCAAACTTTAATGAACCATGAGGTATGGGATGGACTGTTTTACTCATTGGTTCCCCTTCCTCAAACTTAGCTGGACCTGTGTGTGTGTGTGTGTGTTGCTTCCATCTACAAAGGTCACCATAAAGGAAATCAAGATCTGGGGGTATGGAGTTTAACTCTCTACCCCTCCCACCCCACACTTCAAGAATATTATAGTTATAGCTTATAGTTTAATAAAATTTGATATACTGCCCATACCAAACTAGTGGATCTTAGCGGTGTACAATAAAAATTGTTAGCAAGCAAATGCAAGAAAAGGAATGCCATTAAATATAGGATAGCACAGTCTCCATCAGTCTCCATCACAAAGAGACACAATCATTCAGCTCGAAGAAGAGCAATATCATATTATAGTACAGGTCCAGACAGCTGATCCCAAGAGCAACACCACTTCAGCCAAATGCTAATCGAAAATAGTAAGTTTTCAAGGCTGTTTTAAATGCAGTAAAAGATTTTTTTCCCATATGTAAGGGGGTAAGATCTTGGGCACTAAAAAATAAGCAGCCGATTGCCTTGTGCGATTCCAGATGAGCCTTTCTGGGGTTTGGTAGAACTAATCTATTGGAATTTAAAGAGCTCAGATTGAGTTGGTGTATAGGAGACCACAAGGGAAGAGAGATAAAGTGGAATACCAAAAATAATATGCTTTGTGCATCAACATAAGAACCTTAAAATAGAATTCTGTACTTAATTGGGAGCCAATGGAGATGAATAAACAGTGGGGAAATATGATCATATTTATGAGCTTTGCAAAAGGAGGCAAACTGAACTATTTTTTAAATGGAGTCGTTTAATTTGTGATGAAGTAAGACTGGCATAGCCAGAGTTGCAATAGTCTAGTCAAGAAACAAGAAAGGCATGCATAGCAGTATGAAGTGATTGAAAGTCTATGTAACGAAGTGTTCTGACCGTTGAGAAGCCCAAGCAAAGAACTGATGAAATCTGTTTGAAAAAGAAAACTAAGAATCAAATCATATACCCAAATATCAGAACATGGTTACCAGAGACATAGGAAGACAAAAAAAAGTATTGGAATAAAAGCTGACTGTGCCAGTGTGAACCTGTACATAAATACTGCCATACTGGGAAAGACCAAAGGTCCATCAAGCCCAGCATCCTGTTTCCAACAGTGCCCAATCCAGGTCACAAATACCTGGCAAGAGCCCAAAAAAGTGCAAAACATTCTATACTACTAATCCCAGAAATAGTGGATTTTCCACACGTCCATTTAATAATGGTCTATGGACTTTTTCTTTAGGAAGCCGTGCAAACCTTTTTAAAACTCAGCTAAGCTAACTGCCTTTACCACATTCTCTGGCAACGAATTCCAGAGTTTAATTACACGTTGAGTGAAGAAATATTTTCTCCGATTTGTTTTAAATTTATTACATTGTAGCTTCATCATATGCCCCCTAGTCCTAGTATTTTTGGAAAGCGTAAACAAACACTTCACATCTACCCATTCCATTCCACTCATTATTTTATAGACCTCTATCATATCTCCCCTCAGCCGCCTTTTCTCCAAGCTAAAGAGCCCTAGCCGCTTTAGCCTTTCCTCATAGGGAAGTCGTCCCATCCCCTTTATTATTTTCATCGCCCTTCTCTGCAATTTTTCTAATTCCACTATATCTTTTTTTGAGATACGGCGACCAGAAATTAACACAATATTCAAGGTGTGGTCGCACCATGGAGCGATACAAAGGCATTATAACATCCTCATTTTTGTTTTCCATTCTTTTCCTAATAATACCCAATATTCTATTTGCTTTCTTAGCCGCAGCAGCACACTGAGCAGAAGGTTTCAATGTATCATCGACGACGACACCTAGATCCCTTTCTTGGTCTGTGACTCCTAACATGGAACCTTGCATGACGTAGCTATAATTCGGGTTCCTCTTTCCCAAATGCATCACTTTGCACTTGCTCACATTAAACGTCATCTGCCATTTAGACGCCCAGTCTCCCAGTCCCGTAAGGTCCTCTTGTAATTTTTCACAATCCTCCCGCGATTTAACGACTTTGTATAACTTTGTGTCATCAGCAAATTTAATTACCGCACTAGTTACTCCCATCTCTAGGTCATTTATAAATGTTAAAAAGCAGCGGTCCGAGCACAGACCCCTGGGGAACCCCACTAACTACCCTTCTCCATTGAGAATACTGACCATTTAACCCTACTCTCTGTTTTCTATCTTTTAACCAGTTTTTAATCCACAATAGAACACTACCTCCTATCCCATGACTCTCCAATTTCCTCTGGAGTCTTTCATAAGGTACTTTGTCAAACGCCTTCTGAAAATCCAGATACACAATATCAACCAGCTCGCTGTTTTCTCAGGATTCAGTTTGTTTGTCCACAGTTAGCTAAGGTTGAATAATAAAGTTAAGTGGAGAAACATGAAAAAAATCAGTATGATATCATCTACATATATGTAAAATCTAGTATTCCTTAGCGTCAGCAGCAGATGACTCCAGAAACGTGGGTTGTGACCGAGCCCTGCGGTACAATGTTAAAAGATACTGAGAACCTGATAGTGTAGAACCCATTTGTACTCTAAGTACAGATATAAAGGAAAGAAGAAAAACAATTGTGAACAGTCCCCAATATCCCTAGAGCAGATAATCATGCCAGCAGAAGAGTGATCCACAAGATCAAATGCTGTAGAAAGGTCCAACAAAACCATAAGTGCAATCTCATCCATATCTAGAATTGTATGTAAGTCACTAAGGAAAGAAGATACAACAGTTTCAGTGCTATGAAATTGACAGAAGCTGGCCTGTCGGGGGGGGGGGGGGGGAGCGTTAAGAGTTTTTTCTACGTATGAAAGAATTTGAACATAGACAACCTTCTCTAAAAGTCTGGACAGGAAACAGATTGGAAACTGGATGAAAATTAGTTGGGTCTGACATGTCAAGAGTTGTTTTTTTTTTAAGAATAGGGATTGTAGAACTGCTTTTTTCCTAAGATCAGGGACTTGGCCTGTGGATAAGCTATTGAGTATCATAACATATATCAATCTCACAAGATCCTGTCTTAATAACCTGGTGCATTTTCTGTGCTCCCTGATTGTTGTGTTAGCAGAAAAAGTGCTCTTATATTCAAATCAGATTGAAAGTGTCCTCTCAGGAGTTCCACAAACAGCTCTGTAGTAAGCCCTACAAACAGAGCCCTCCTATTCACAATGTGGAACCAGTCCAGTAAACCAAGCCAGCCTGGAGCATGAGCACACTTTAGGTGCTCCTTGAGGGAAAATTAAGCTAGTTTTAAAGTGTCCATGCCCCCTCTCTGCTGAGAGCACTTTTGAGCTGGTAGAATATTTGTTGAGTCAGTTCAAGGCATTGAGTGCTGCTGCCCTCACCTCCAGTGGAGGGGGGAGATAGGGATTTTTGGATTTAGTTTCTTTTTAGTTCTGATTCAAGGTATTACACTCGGGTACATTAGGCGTTTCTCTGTCCTCAGATGGCGTACAATCTAAGTTTGTACCTGAGGCAATGGCAGGTTAAGTGACTTGCCTAGGTCACAAGGAGCAGCACCAGATTGTGAATCTGGCTTCCCTGTTTCTCAGCCCCTGCTCTGGCCATTACGATACTCTGTTTGTCAAGGGCTTGTGTCAGAAAGCTGAAGAGGCCCTACAACTTTTGAGAGATGCTCTTAGTGCACTAAAAGGTGTCTCTCTAGTGTCCCACCATAATGCTTACACTGCTTTTTGAAAGGAGCTCATGTTGATTCTGTGAGCTGTGGGAAAGCCTAGTCTCTGTTGCTTATCTGCAGACCTAGTGTCATGTCTGTGGCCGTGACCACCCTCAGACTTACCTTATTTCTGGGGGTCAGCATCTGTGCTGGCTTCTGTCTGTTTCTGAGTTAGTTTTGTCTCTGTGTGCTGATTACTTCACTAGACCTCACCTGTGTGTGCTATGCCTCTCTGGGGCGCCAGCATCTAAGATGGCTTCCGCTTGTTCTGTTCCAACTTCCAAGATGGCTCCTACCTGTCCTTCCTATGTGTTCCATGCCTCTCCTTGGTATGAGTGTGTTCCCTGCTCCTGTCCTGCATTAGGTGACATCATCAGTGAGAGCCTTCATAAGGAAGTGCTGTACTGGCATTCAGGGCCTTTGCATTGTTATGCCAAAAGGTCATCAGGTTAGTCAGTGTTCTGTTGCGCTGCCACATAGCCTTTCTCTGGGGCTCTTGCCCATCTGCTTATTGTGTCTGTGGACTGCTAGTCCTTCTGTGTGGGTTCTTGCCCTTCTGCTTATTGTGTCTGTGGACTGCTAGTCCTTCTGTGTGGGTTCTTGCCCTTCTGCTTATTGTGTCTGTGGACTGCTAGTCCTTCTGGTGCTCCACTGAGTTTGGAGCTATTGTGCTTCCAGCCTTTGTTTGTTCTCTGTAGGTGGTTGTTAGCTACTGTAGCTTCAGCCATTGCCCTGACCTCTGCTAGTGCCTGGTTTATTCTCTGCCTGCTGCCTGTCTCTATTGCCTGAACCCAGATATTCTCTGCTTGCTGCCTGTCTCTGACTACAGCCTGAACCCGGATATTCTCTGCCTGCTGCCTGTCTCTGACTACAGCCTGAACCCAGATATTCTCTGCCTGCTGCCTGTCTCTGACTACAGCCTGAACCCGGATATTCTCTGCCTGCTGCCTGTCTCTGACTACAGCCTGAACCCGGATATTCTCTGCCTGCTGCCTGTCTCTGACTACAGCCTGAACCCGGATATTCTCTGCCTGCTGCCTGTCTCTGACTACAGCCTGAACCCGGATATTCTCTGCCTGCTGCCTGTCTCTGACTGTAGTCTGAACCCTGATACTCTGTGTGCTTCTACCTAGCTTGTATGTATATCCTGAGTCCTGCTTCTGCCTAGCTAGTGCATATCCTGTATCCCTGCTTCTGCCTAGCTAGTGTATATCCTGAGTCCTGCTTCTGCCTAGCTAGTGCATATCCTGTATCCCTGCTTCTGCCTAGCTAGTGTTTATCCTGAGTCCTGCTTCTGCCTAGCTAGTGTATATCCTGAATCCTGCTTCTGCCTAGCTAGGGTATATCCGGAACCCCATTTCTGCCAAGCTTGTATGTGTTTCCTGACCCCTGCCTCTGCCAGGCCTGTACATGCCTCCTAACCTCTGCTTTGCCAAGCTTGTATGTTTATCCTAGCCCCTGCTCCTGCCAAGTCTTTGTGCACCTCCTGTCTGCTCCTTCTGTCTTGTGTTTCTTGTTTAGTGGCTGCATAGCAGCTTTCAGTCCTAGTCTAGTTCTGTGCCAAGCCTCCTTCGTGTATCCTAGACCTAGGGTGGGTCCTCTGGGTCTTCAGTTCCTGCCCTGTCCTGCAAGTCCTGCCGGCGACCCGCACTTGGGAGCTCAACTCCTGAGGAACGGTGGTCAAGCGCAGGTGAAGCTGTTCCTGTTCTGCCTGTCCGAGTGGCCTGCCTCAGTTACTACTCCAGTCCACAGTTCCAGTCCTGCTCTTCCTTGTATCCAGTTCCAGGGTGGTCTTGCCTGCCTCTGCCGCTCCTCGGTAGTGGCCCAAGGGCTCACGAATTCCGGTTCTGCCTCGAGAACCCGACACCTAGACAGCTCTAATGTTCTTGCTTCAGGACTGAGCAGGTGTTATACAAAAAGCCACTAAAAGGAATATTTTTTTCTGTCTTCTTAGAGAGAAATGTTGTTGATAAAACGTAATTAATTTGACGCATGACAGAAAATTGGTCTAAAGGAATGACACCACCATGACAAAATCAAATTCAGTGACAGTGTATAAAAAGAATTGTTGAACTGAGTACTCCAACTGTATGGGTGTAGTGGATATCTAAAGGGACATGTCATAGTGCCTTTGTGTTCTTCAGGAGTAAGAGCTGCAGCAGGTCTGGCTTCCTATATTTGTCTGAGGTAATACTCTTTAGTATTCAAGAGACACATCATTGCTCACATATACTATGTAGTTTCTAGTTATGAAAAGAATGAAAATGATGCTATTAGATCAGAACCTATAATTTGCCAAGTGTATTTCTCTTGCTTAGAAAAGACATTGATTGGCTGGGTGGCATTAGATGAGCTGCTATTCTGCCTCATATGACAAGCATTGTCATAAATCTCAAACACATTTCTCATAATGCACATTTTTATTTAAGGATGGATGGCATGTGTGAGATGTGGCCAGCACTGTGTAAATGATAAAAATGTAGGTTTTTCAGTAGTTGAATGTAAAAAGCTTTTCTTACCAGTGTATGTGATACCGGGATTATAGCAATCCACCTATCTGATGACAGTTGCAGTGCATCAGGGCCATCCTAGTGGGAGGTTGGGGGTAGCAAGGTTTTTTTTTTTTTGTTTACAGTAGCAAAATTAATCGTCAGTTGTGACATAATGCAGTAGTACCCAAATCTGTCCTATTAATTTTACAGCCAGTTGTGTTTTCAGGATATCCACAATGAATATGAATGAAATAAGTGTGAAATTACTGTCTCATTAATGTATGCAAATTTATCCTACATATTCTGAAACCCTAATGCTACAAGTACTCATGTATGCTGAAACACAATTGGGCAAAATTAATTTTAAATAGTCTTATCTGTAATTTTAACTTTCAGCATAAAAAAGCATAAGATACGGTAATGGTATAGTCAACAGTTAACGTTCAAATGGTTATAGAGGAGGTGGAGTTGCTTCAAGGTCAAAAGTATTCAAAATGTTTTATAGACTAACACAGACCTTTACAATTTTGCTTCCTTGCTTTCTTCAGGCACTCAAAAGATAATGGAGTAAAGAGGGCTAAAAAATAAGAGATCACTAGAACAGTTCTCTTTTCCCCCTCCTTTTCTTTGGTAATGCTGCAGGCATTTTTGGATGTAAGTGTGGCGCATTCACTGTTTGTTTTGTGGGAAGTCAACGGCATGATAACGATGGATGTAGTGGTGAAGGCTTTTAACTAACTAGTGTTTGCAGGTAAAGTAATTACTTTCCATTTTAATTTAGTTATGGACAGCAATTTTGTCTGCATTTTGAAGTTTATCCTCAAAGTAAATCCACCCTCAGTACTGATTGTAGACAGCTGAGGCCACGAATGCCCATGTACTGAGCTCAAGCTAAGACCAGCTGCTAAACATTTAAAGAGCCACAACTCTTTCCTTCTTGAAAATGTCACGTAGTTCTATTCAGCGCAAATTCTAGACACACAAATTATGGGTTTCCCTCTATTTTTTTTAAGTCCTGAAATGCTCTTCAAAAAAAAAAAAAAAAACCATATTCACTACCTCATCCTCTAATTTTCCACCACACACCAAGTGAAAAGATTGTGCTCATATGAATGAGATGTAAAGATGTAAAAGGGTCTGGAAGTGGTTCAAAGAAAAATGACAAAAATGGTATGTGGTTTGCGTTGCAAGATGTACGAAGAAAGACTTGATCACTTGAACATGTATACCCTGGAAGAAAGGAGAACCAGGGGTGATATGATACAGACGTTCAAATATTTGAACGGTATTACTCTGCAAACAAACCTTTCAGAAACAGGAAGGTGGTAGAGACACAGACGGACCCTTTGGTATAATTCTTTCCAGCTTCACTTGGGTTGGAAAGAATGAAAAGATTGCTCCATTTAATTAATACCTGCTGGCTTAAAAAAAAAAAAAAAAAAAAGATTACATAAAATAATTTAATAAAGTTATTAACCAGGTGGTGTATGACAGGTGTAGCCCGACATATGCAATTACTACAAGTGGAGGACCAGTCTAATGGTTAGTACAGTGGGCTGAGAATAAGGGAGAACTGGGTTCAATTTCCAATATATCTCCAAGTAATCCTGGGCAAGTCACTCAACCCTCTATTGCCCCAGATAAAAAACTTAAGATTGTAAACCTACTAGGGTGGGGCTCGGCGAACCCCAGGTCAACATAGAGATTGAAAAATCAGAACTAGTACATAGGTTTTACCAGCACAAAACAAGATAGCAAGCAGTTTGGTTGGCGCTACAGAAAGCAAGCACCAACAGAAGTGAGCTCTCTCTTCACTCTGCCTCCCACTGGAGAACCTCTGATGTGCATGCACAGGTTAAGTTTCTCTGCCCCCCCCCCTTTAGAAACAAGCAGGGACACTTTTGAAAATGAGCAAAAGGGGCAGCTGCTCTTGCCCCTGCACGAAAGGAGTCAGTTATCCATAGGAGGAGAGCCATCAGACCACAGGCCTGATCTCCCTGCCTACCTTCTACAGCCACCGCCCGCCGCTGCTGTGCCTCCGAGTCCTAATGTGCAGGAATAACAAAAAAGGAGCAGGCCTAGCATCAGTGAACATAAGCGTAGAGAAGCCTCTGAGTTTATGCGCTGACAAAGAACCAGCTGGTCCTGCCCCCTCATGCTGGTCCCTCCCCCTCTGATGCATACGGAATGCATCTGAGGGGGGGCAGGACCAGAAGGGCCTTAGTTAGTGCTGAAATACTAGCTGATGCCGGGCCTGCTCCTTTTTTGTTGTTCCTGCACATCGGGACTCAGAGGAACAGCAGCTGCAGGCAGCAGCAGTAGAAGAGAAGGTGGGTAGGTGGGAGGAGGGGAGAAAAGAGGGAACAATGTTGGACTGAGGGAGGAGGGGAAATAGGTGAGGGGGAAAGATGTACATGGATGGAAGGAAAGAAGAAGAGAGAGGGGAAAAGATGTTCATTGATGGAAGGGAGTGGATGAGAGAGGAGAAATTTGGCACATGGATGGACAGGAAGGAAAGAAAAGAGAGGGATGAGATGTATATGGATGGAGGGGAAGGGAAAAAAAGAGGGGGGAAATGTGACACATGGATGGAGGGGAGGGGAGGGGAAGGAAAAGGAAAGATGGAAAACTAGATTTGAGAAGGGGCAGAAAATGGAAGAAAACTGAATGTGAATGATCAGTGCCAAAGATAGATGTAGGAGAGAAAATGAAAACAGGCAGTGAGAGGACAGGAGGCCCTAGAAACTGAGTTAAGAGCACAAAGGGAAGAAAATCACCAGACAATAAAGGTAGAAAAATCATTTTAGTTTAAATTTTAGTGATTAGAACATGTCCATTTTGATAACTTACTTCTACTGTCTTTATATTTTACACTGTACAGGAGGAAATCTGTCTCTCTGTCATCCTGGTGTTGTGCTGCATGTAGAGTCTGGCTTCTTGGGGTTTCAGGTTAATTTGTTTATACAGATTTCTAATTTTTGTTTGTGGTCACTTATCTTGTATTTGAAGAGGGAGCTTTCTGTGTTCTGCATGTGTGACCAAAGCCAAGTGTCTGACCAGGGATCTGTAGTAATCTGGCTTGTTCAATTTTCCTAGATGATGTACGTTCTAGGGTTCACTGCTGTATTTGTGCTGTTGCTTTTTCCTAGGTATAATCTTGGGTGAGTTTTGAAAGTTGGTGCTGTTATGAAATGATTTGTAAATCCTGAGTGACTTATGTAGGGTTTTGTATCACTTCACAAAATACCTGGTGCAGGATAGGTTTTATGTTGTTACTGAATTGACTGGATGTCTGTGCACTGCAAGGATTAGTGTGGGGGAAAGAGACAGAATGCACCGGATGTCTATGTCTGTGCTATGCGGTGGGGGGGGGGGGGGGCGGAGAGGAAGAGAGTTAGGTGTCTCTGCAGTAGGAGTAAAAGAAAGGAACAGACCTGGGTATCTGTATGCCAAGGGGGTAGGGAGGAGAGAGAGAGGGAGGGGAGGAGAGAGAGAGGGAGGGGGGGAGAGAGAGAGAGAGAGAGAGAGAGAGAGATGGGTGTCTGTGCTGCAGGAGGAGGGAGGAGAAACAGTGGGTGTCTGATCCTGCAGTGGTGGTGGGGTTGCAGCAGGAAGGAAGAGAGCCAACTGTCCGTGCTTAGGTGTAGGAGCTGGGGAGGGCACCCCAATATAATAGCCCTGACAAAACAGCCTTGTAACAAAATAGCCCCTCCCACAAAATAACCCCCTAGAAAAAAAAATCACAAAAAAAAGATGATAAACTACAAGTGAAATCTTCACTGATAAAGGCTCCTACCAGCATTGTATTGTATAAAGCATATATAAATAAACAAAATTCTATAGCTACCAACTGGTATTCATTATCTGTTCTGCTGTTTAAGGGAAAATTAGGTGCTTACCTTGGTAATTTTCTTTCCTTTAGTCATAGGAGATGAATCCATTACGAATGGGTCGTGTCCACCTACCAGCAGGGGGAGATAGAGAGCACTGAAAACCATAGTGCCTCTTGGCCAGCTAGCTCCATCTGCCTCTCAGTATTTGAAGCTTCCAAAGCAGTGTTCCACCGCAAAGTAGAATAACATGAACTTTCCTCACGAACGCCCCAGAACAGGAGCAGTAATTCAAAGGAGGGACGAACTCAACCTCCTCAAACAGAACAGAAATCCTGAAGACTGTTTTCCAACTTTTCCCAAAGAGGGAACATATCTACAGGAAAAATTGAACCCAAAACAGCATTAATCAATCAAACAATCAATCAATCAATCAATCAATCAGGGAGGGCTCATGGATTCATCTGCTATGACTAAAGGAAAGAAAATTACCAAGGTAAGAACCTAATTTTCCCTTCCTTGTCATCAAGCAGATGAATCCATTACGAATGGGATGTATCAAAGCAATCCCTAGATAGGGTGGGAACAGGCCACACCACGCGGGTGCTCCAAAATGCGCATCCCTCCTGGCAGCCACAACCAGCCTGTAATGTCGGGCAAATGAGAGCTTAGATGCCCATGTCGCTGCACTGCATATCTCTTGAAGAGAGAGTGCTCCAGTTTCAGCCCAAGAAGAGGAAATCGCTCTTGTGGAATGTGCCTTAAAGGCTTCAGGCGGAGGCTGGCCAGACAGCATATATGCTGAAAAAATAGCTTCTTTCAGCCAGCGGGCTATAGTGGCAACAAAACAACAAGGTGGTCAGAGGTCGATTTATGTAGGCCACCGCTGTCGTGTTGTCCGACAGAACTCTGACAGCCAGTCCCTCCAGGGTCATGTGAAAGTCCAGAAGCGCCTGGAATATCGCTTTTAACTCCAAGCAATTGATGGACCACTCTGACTCCTCAGATGTCCAGAGACCCTGGCCATGCCTTCCCTGGCAATGTGCTCCCCAGCCCTTCAGGCTGGCATCTGTTACCACCAGGCACCAATCGGGGAGCGCTAGCGGCATTCCTCGCCACAGCATGCTGTCTGAGAGCCACCACTCCATACTGAGTCGGGTCACAGGGAGCCACGTGAGTCTGCACTGGTAATCCTGAGAAATTGGAGACCATCGTTGAAGCAGGGAACACTGCAGAGGTCTCAGGTGCGCTATCGCCCATGGCACCACTTCGAAGGTGGCTGTCACCGACCCCAATAGCTGGACTATGTCCCAAGCTCGCGGGCGAGGCATCCTCAGGAGCAGACGGACCTGATTCTGAAGCTTGCACCGCCTTTGCTCGTGTAGAAAGACAAACCCTGAGGCTATGTTGAACCGGACCCCCAAATATTCTACAGATTGGGGGTCAGGTGACTTTTGGATATATTGACGACCCAGCCCAGAGATTGAAGTACTGAGACCACTCTAGCTGTTCCATGACGACTCTCTTCTGCAGAGTCCGCTCTGATGAGCCAGTCGTCGAGGTACGGGTGAACCCGGATATCCTCTCGCCTGAGAAAGGCAGCTACTACCACCATTACCTTGGAAAAGGTTCAGGGAGCTGTGGCGAGGCCAAAAGGCAAGGCCCAAAACTGGAAATGTTTTCCCAACACCGCAAACCAGAGAAACCGTTGGTGCGGGGGCCAATAGGAATGTGCAAGTAGGCTTCTTTCAGGTACAGGGACGTGAGAAACTCTCCTGGCTGTACTGCCGCAATGACGGAGCGCAGGGTTTCCATGCAAAAATGCCGCACTCTCAGTGACTTGTTGACTTCCTTTAAGTCGAGTATGGGCCGAAAAGACCCTCCTTTTCACGGCACCACAAAGTAAATGGAGTAACGACCGTAGCCGAACTCGGCGGGAGGCACAGGGACCACCGCCCCGAGGTGCAACAAGCCTTGCAAGGTTTCCTCTACTGCTGCCCGTTTGACGGCAGAGCCGCATCGGGACTCCACAAACACGTCTCTCACCGGGGCATTTAATTCTAATCTGTAGCCATCTCTGATCAGGTCCAAAAACCACTGATCTGAGGCAATCTTGACCCACTCCTCGAGAAAGAGGGAAAGACGTCCTCCAACTGCAGGAATCAAGGAGGGGGCGGCGTACCATCATTGAGAGGGTCGCCCATGAACTCCAGGCTTTGAGCCGGCCGCAGCGGAACGTTTGTCCGAGCGAAAGAGTTCCTCTGCTGAAAGCGGGCACTTGAAGTAAACCCAGCAGAACGCCCCGGGCGGTACCTTCGAGCTTAACGGAAGCGAGGTCTGGAAGAGGAGGGAACCGCCTGACCCTTGGAAGAAGGCTGCGGCCTATCCTCGGGGTTTAGCATCCCCCAGGCCCTTGACAATTTTCTCCCTCACCAAATAGCAGAAGGCCCTGGAAGGGCAACTTCACCAACCTTTGCTTAGAGGCCATGTCAGCCGCCCAATGCCGTAGCCATAGAAGGCGGCGAGCGGCCACCGCCACAGCCATCTGTTTATCCGAAGCTCTGACCAGATCATAGAGGGCGTCAGACAAAAATGACAAGGCCGACTCCATCCGTGGTGCCACCTCCGCAAGGGGCTCCGTCCATCTCCGGGCTGTTCCACTGCCTGTTGCAACCAAGTGAGGCAGGCTCGAGCAGCATAACAACTGCACACAGATGCCCGTAAGGCTAGGCCTGAAATCTCAAAGGACCACTTCATTGCTGATTCCAGACGCCGGTCCTGCATGTCCTTCAGGGCGACCCCTCCCTCTACTGGGAGGGTAGTCCTCTTTGTCACAGCCGTGACTAGGGCATCCACTTTAGGCATGGCCAAGCGTGCCAAGTGCTCCTCACTAAGAGGGTGTAAGTGCCCCATTGCCCTGGCTACTTTCAAAGGCCCCTCAGGGTCAGCCCACAGAGCCGAAATAAGCTCTTGGATGGAGTCATGCAAAGGAAAGGCTCGAGCAGGCTTCTTAGTACTTGCAATCCTCGGATTACCAGAGGAGGCTTCGCCCATCACAGGATCTTCAATAGAGAAGGCCTGCAGGGCATCAGAAATAAGCGCTGGCAGCTCCTCGCGGTGGAAAATCCTAACCGCAGTGGGATCATCTGGATCCAGTGGCAATCCTACACCTTCCTCTGGCTCTTCTGACCACGAAGGCCTGCCAGACCCCTCAGAATCCCCACAGCCTGACCACGGAGGGGAAAAGGGGGTTGCGCCACTTTCTGAAGGGAAATTGACCCTTCGAGCTTGTCTTGCGGCCAGCTGTCTGGGGAACAAAATGCCTGATGGCAATCCTGGGCCGGTCTCCACCGGAGGAGAACCAGGTATCAACGCAGAGTCAGACATCTGCGGCAGAGCTCTTTTTAACATGAACACTTTATGTAAAAGCAACACAAACTCAGGGGAGAAAGGCTCACCCAGGCCTCCCGGTTCCAAACCAGGGTAATCAGCTCCTCTGGTAGCCTCCATCAGAGGCTCCCCTTCGGCCTCAGACCCCTCCGCACCTGTGCGGGGGTCTAGCCATGCAGCGCATCCAAGATGGCGCCCGCTGCCAGCTCCGAGCGGGAAGAAACATCGCTCGCCATGCTCGGGCCGGCCCTGACGTCTGAAGAGCACGATTTACAGAGCCCCGCTGCGGATCTGTGCTTGCCACAACGTGAACAGCGCTTAACAACTTCCGCAGCCATCACCAGAGCTCCAGTCACGCTGCACAGACAGAAGAAAGCCTCAGAATCGCAGCACTAAAAAGCGTGTCGCTTTTTTTTTTTTTTAACGCTGTGAGGAAAGTTAGAGGCAACAGCTACAGAGGCACTCTGGAGGTTCAGGAGAGTGGGAAAGGCAGGGAAAGGACAAACCAATGTACCTGCATCCACAAAGAAGAGTGTGGGAAAGGCAGGGATAGGGCAAACCTATATGCCAGCATCCACATCAGGGGCCGGGTAAGGCAGGGAAAGGGCGAACCTATGTGCCTTTAAAGTGGGCACCACCAGACACAACACCCCTGCTACAATTGGCAAAAGCACACGAGATTTCTGAAGGAGATGTATAAGCTGCGTCCAACTCTGCTGGGGAGATAAGAGAATACTGAGAGGCAGATGGAGCTAGCTGGCCAAGAGGCACTGTGGTTTTCAGTGCTCTCTATCTCCCCCTGCTGGTAGGTGGACACAACCCATTTGTAATGGATTCATCTGCTTGATGACAAGGAAGGAAACTATTCTTCCATCAACATTCTAATTAACAAAAAAAAAAAAAAAAACAATATTGTCATCATTTATTTATTTTTTTATTTATTTATGTCAGTTATTTACCAAGCATTGCACTTGAACAGAAAAGGTACATTGTCTGAATATTTTTACATAACAAACAAATAAGGCACGTTTTAGACTAAGTACTCTCAAGTCCTCAATTATGATCCAAGATTAACTTATGTGGAGATATACTATTAAATCATTTTAAGGACATTGAACCAGTCTATTGGTAGTATTCCATTATCATTTTGAGCTCTTACATGTTAATATAAACCTTAACACATTTCACCCCATAAATCTCTTGGCTGCGATAAATTCTGTAAGTTGCAAAGACTCAAAAGAAACGTACTTGACCGACTGATAGCAAACAATACATTTACAGGGATAATGTAGGTAGAAGGTGGCACCCAGCTGGAGCACCCCTGGTTTCAATAACAAAAACTGTCTACGTTTTTTTTTTTGTCTCCTTAGAGACATTAGGAAATATACGAAGTTTGAGACCCAGAAACTCTTTACCTCTATTTTTAAAGAATTTTTTCATGATCAATATTTTATCCATAGTTAAAGCCAAAGTTACTAGTAATGTTGCTGACGTTACTAGGTCCACAGTTGAGGTTTCTAATATTGCAGAAACATCTAATGGGTTGTTCAGGTTGTTGTGTAAAAACCTCTATTATCCGACTTGGTAGACAATAAACTTGAGTCAGAGGGGGAATAATATCATCTGTAAACCCAAGTATCTCTTTCAAGTATGGTTAACATTTCCCTTGGGGCAATTGTCACTGCCATAGGGAAATTCAAAAATCTTGTTTGCTCTTTGGGAGTTTTCTAAACTTTCAATTTTTCTCCTCATTTTAGTAACATCCTTTATAATAGTTATTTGCGTTGCTTGCATTTTCTCTGACTGATCAGCCTGAGTTTTAGTTTTCATCGATATTTCTTTCCTATCAACTTCAGCAATTTTTTTCTAGTTTCTTTACACGAGTCTCAAGTACCTGAATTTGTGGACACAAAGCTTTGCCTAGATTGGCAATTAAGGCCCATAAGTTCTCCAGAGTAATCTCCGCTGATCTTTCCTCTAAAAAAGCAAAAGCACTTTGCTGTTGTACTTCTTCGGTCAAAGTGCTCACTGTTCCTTGTTTTCTATCAGCAGCCATTGATTCTCCCGCAATCTGAGTTGTAGACTCCAGGGTTGGTTGAGGGCTATGAATACCCTCAGCTCTCCTGTTCTCCGGAAAGATTTCCTTCACCCCCAGAAGCTCACCTGCAACACTACTTCATGGTTGCATTGAAGACGACGCCAAGACCGGAGAACTGGCCCTCTGGGGTTGCGGGAGCACGGTGGTCGGGGCTAAGAGTAACATCTAGCACAGGCAGCATCTTGGATCCTCCATTCGTTCCGGGCACCGCTAGCGTGCTGCTCACTGACCCTCCGGAAACTCCAGGTCTCTGCAAAACAAAGAGTCTAAAGGTCCAGTCGATAGAGAGGTTAGCCAGCCTGGGGGAGCAGTGGCTGCTGACTTTCCTCTGCGTTTAGGCATAGTGGAAGAAAAATAACGAGCGTGGAGACCAGCGACCGGTTCAGTACGCCATCTTAGATCAATCAAGCTTGCCTATTGTCATCATTATCCTGTTTGGCAAGATAAGATTATTAGGGGGAAAAATGCAATGCCATATTCTGGGACCTAGAGGGAAGAAATATGATCTATAAAGCACTGTTATCATTTTTTAATCTGTGGATGAATAAGAAGTCATCAACAATCTCAGGATTCAGTCTAGCTCTCCTGTCTTCCACAGTCCCTCCTATAATAGAAGATGTCTTCTTAGAAGATGTGCTGGTAGCAGGATGTACAGGATCCCCCCATGCAAATTCTGCTAGCTGTGGCCAGCATGTTTGCTTGTTTTTCCAAACAATAAACATATTGCCATCTGCATCAAACACACATAAACAACAGTCCAGTTCATTAACAGGCTTCAAAGTAGAAAGTGACACGGGGACAAAGTTTGTCCCCATCCCCGCCCCGACGTCATTTTTTACTTTAACCTCTCTCCTGTTACCTGAGCAACTGCAGCCTTTCACCATTCCCAAACACGCTCCAGGTTGATAGTGAAGGGGAGAACAGCAGTAGCCTCACCCACTCCTTCCATGCTACTGTAATAGCTTGCTGTCCATCATGAGCACATTAATTGTGTGATTTATAAAATGTGCATAAATAATTCCAGTGGTTCTGAGTCTGGCTCCTAGGTCCTAAGAAAACATGTCAAGGCCTGTACTAGGGACAGGGAAAAGTACCTGTATGTAATAAGTAAACCGCTTTGAAAGTACCACAGAAAGATGTTATATCAAGACTATTTATAAGTTGCCTAACTATAGCAAAACGACCAGATGTAAGAATGAGAAATTATGTCTTACCTGATAATTTTCTTTCCTTTAGCACAGCAGATGAATCCAGAGACTAGTGCAGTGGCGTTCCTAGGGGGGCTGACACCTGGGGCGGATCGCCGATGCCCCCCCCCCCCCCGGAACAGCGCGACATCCCCCCCACGGCGAAAGAACCCACGATCCCCCGGCAAAAGAACCCCCCCCCCCGGGTGCACGCCGCTGGGGGGGGGTGCCGCACGCCTGCCGGCTCTTCATTGTCATGCTCCCTCTGCCCCGGAACAGGAAGTAACCTGTTCCGGGGCAAAGGGAGCATGAAAACGAAGAGCCAACAGGCGTGCGGCACCCCCCCAGCGGCGTGCACCCGAGGCGGACTGCCCCTACTGCCCCCCCCCTTGGTACACCACTGGACTAGTGGGTTGTGACTATCTACCAGAAGTGGAGATAGAGAACATGAACTGAAGTGCCTCATATGACAGATTGTTACAAGAAATACTGAATGACCAGGATCTAAGCAGCCGAACAGAAAACACGCTTTTCTCCTTTCTCACAAGAAGCAAAATTGAACACTCTTATATTAAACGCACTGAAGTGAAACCTGCAACAACCACCAAGCAGAACAGAAATTCAGGGTGGGACTTGGATTCATCTGCTGCATTAAAGGAAAGAAAATTATCAGGTAAGACATCTTTTCTCGTTCCTTAGCACTAGCAGCAGATTAATCCAGAGACTAGTGGGATGTAACAAAGCAATCCTATCCAGGGTGGGAAACTGATGCTCCTGACCCCAGGATCGCTGCCCCAAAGGCAATGGCCTATCAAAACTCGATATTCAATGCTTAGAGAAAAGTATGCATCGACAACTAAGTCGCCGCCCTGCAAATCTCTTCCAGAAAGGCTGAAAGGAACAACGGCTGGTTCAGGTGAAAGGCAGAAACCACCTTAGGAAGAAAAGAGGGAACTGTGCAAAGCGTGACCCCCATCAGCAGAGAAACGCAGCAATGGCTCCCAACAGGATAAGGCTTGCAGCTCCAACGCCCGGCGCGCAGAACAGCAATTTTCCTCAAAAGGTCAAATGAGTCAGACGGGACTTAGCCGTATCCGCCGCCCAGTGCCAAAGCCAGCAACAGGAAGTCACCATCAAGGGCACTCCCTTGGCCAAGACCCGTTGAAGATCATAAAGGAGATCTTCCAAGTAAGCCAATCTAGACTCCATAGAAGGTAGAACCTGAACCAGCTCCTCCACCAAGGCTGCCTTCTGGACCCAGGAAAGGCACACCCGGGCTGCATAAGAGCCACAAATGGAAGCCTGAAGCGATAGGGCCGCCACCTCAAAAGCTATTTTGAGGGATGACTCCAGTTTCCTATCCTGCACATCCTTAAGGGTCGTACTGCCCTCTAGTGTCAAGATGGTCTTTTTAGTGACTGCAGTTGATCATGGAATCCACTGTAGGGAGCCTGAAGGTGTCAAGCTCTCCGAAAGGGAGCAGATAGAGATGGGACATCGCACGTGCCACCAACAAACCCGTGTATCTTACTACACCAAAATCAGGATCTTCATAGCCTCGTGAAACAGGAAAGGTCCTCGGGGGCCTCTTGGTACCAGACATGATAGAAGGGGCAGGGGCCCCAGCCATCTGGGAATCAGGAGAGGAAATATCCAGGACCTCAAGAGCCCGGACAATAAACAGCAGCAGCTCTTCCTGTAAAACAAGCGTGTGTCAGTGGGGTCATCCCCCTCCTGCGAAACATCCTCCAAAGAATCTAATAGGACCAGGTAGGAGCCAGTAGAAAAACATTCTTCATCCACAGAGCTGATAAAGGCCTCCTCCAGCTCCTGATGTGCCTCTAACCTACTACTACTACTACTATTTAGCATTTCTATAGCGCTACAAGGCATACGCAGCGCTGCACAAACCTCTGTCGACTGGGAAGTGGAGGAACTCCCTGGGCAGCCACTAGTGCCATCTGCAAAGGAGGGGCCTGTGCCCCCCCCCCCCCAGGCCTCCAACAAAAACGTCCTGTGCATTAACAGGACAAACTCAGTAGAGAATGGCATGTCCTCTTGGTAGGTTACCAATTTAGTCAGATTCTGCAGCGCTGGAAAGCACGGAAAACTCAGGCTCCCCAGAGTGCTTTGTTGCTGATGCGGCAGCCGTGCCACATGGCGTGATATTAAAAATGGCGCCTGCAGGCACACACTTTGAAGAGGAGCTGCCTGAACCCACCAAAGTAGGTTCCAAGGCACACAAACACTCCACGAACCCGGGACGTGCAGTCGGCTCCAGCTGAGCGCTGCCTGGCAGGTTGGCATGCAAGCACACAGTGCAGACACCCGACTCTGCTCTCCTCTTCCCACATGGGAGCATTGTTTCGCAGATTCTACCGGCGCTGCCATGAGATACTCACCCCAGGAGAGCACTCAACTCCGAGACTCGCCTTCCACACTCCGGTTGACTGGTGCCCACAGGCACGCATGCTGAAGAGAGGCTGGCTGAACCCACCAAAGCAGGTTCCGAGGCAGACAAACACTCCGGGGACGTACAGTCAGCTCCAGCTAAGTGGTGCATGGTGGGTTGGCATGCAAATCCAACGCTGCTCTCTGGCTCCCACACCGGCAGCACTGTTTCGCAGATTCCACCAGCGCTGCCATGAGGTATTCACCCCAGGAGAGCCCCAACTCACAGACGCGCTTTCCACACTCCAGTTGACCGATGAAAGGCTGAGCAGGAAAAATCCTTCAGGCACTCTGCTTCTGAGGCGCTACTGGCTTTTCTTTTTGTATTTGAGGCAGACGTGAGCTGGAGCTATCCCTGGGCAGACAGAGAGGGATAATGGGTGATGGGGGAGGGAGAGACCTGGCACCACCAAAAGTCCCAGGATTAGGACATCTCGACTCCAAAAGCTCAACTAGAACTGGGGTGACCAGGCCATCAATCCAGAGCTGCATGGATATGTCCATCCACCTGCTAGAGAGAATACTGAGATAGGGACTGCTGCACAGGACCATGTATAGCAGATCTCAGACTTTCTATCACCACCTGCTAGTAGGGGGACATAACCCACAAGTCTCTGGATTGATCTGTCGGGCAATTTGTTTACATACGGTATCTTCAATAAAATCTTTCTGATGTTATATTGATCTGCTGGCTTCTTTTTCCATATTGGATTTTGCAGATCGTTTGCCTTGTTGTTTTTTGGGATAATCTGGCCTGGCCATATTTCTAAGCAGTCAATTGTGACATTAAACAATAGTCTACATTCTTAAACAGTCTAAAAAGGCAGGGGTGCTTGCCTGCTTCCAGTGTTTGGCTAGAGTAATCTTAGCTGCTGCAAATATGTGTCACCAGCCTCTGTGTTTCTTTGGGGATACCCACTGATTTGTAATGTAATAAACACAAATTTTATTATTCCCAATGCACACCGTTAAATGTCACACAGGTTTCTATAAAGAGGTAAATGACTTGATACCCAGTGCACATTCACTCTATATTGAACGGCACCGCTCTGCTTTACCGCTGGGTCTCGTCTCAACGTTACCAATGCAGTTACCAGCAGGCATCCTCATGAGTCTTTAATCCTCTTTTTACCACTACTTTCCCTACAATTCTACTTTTATACTTTGTATGTAGGGAATGGCACTTTTTCTTTTATCGGGCTTCTTCTAGTAGGTTCGCTCCACAGCGAGCTCCTGTTTCACTATCGCTTCATTAGGAGCCAAACCCCCAGGGTTCGGCTCCTAATGAAGCAATAGCGAAACAGAAGCTCGCTGTAGAGCGAACCTACTAGAAGAAGCCCAATAAAAGATACGTGCCATTTCCTACATACAAACATAGAAACATAGAAAAATGTAGGCAATCACCATATGGCCTATCTACTCTCCCTATCTCTCCCTTGGAGATCCTAAGTACTTGTCCCAAGCTCTCTTGAATTCAGATACTGTTTTAATCTCCACCACTTCCACCAGGAGGCCATTCCATGCATTCACCACTCTTACTGTGAAGTATTTCCTCAGGTACTTCTGAATTTATCCCCTTTCCCATTTCATCCTACGCCCTCGTTCCAGAGTTTCCTTTCAAAAGAAAGCCTCACCTTCTAAGTATTTATGCGGCATAAGTATTTAAATGTATCTATAATAACACTCCCCTTTTCTGCCTTTCTTCCAAAGTATACATATTGAGAACTTTAAGTCTGTCCCCATACGCATTATGATGAAGATCACTGACCATTTTAATAACCGCCCTCTGGATCGACTACATCCTGTTTATATCTTTCTGAAGGTGCGGTCTCCAAAATTGCACACAATGATGTCTTGGCAGAGTCTTATACAGAAGCATCATCACCTCCTTTTTCCTACTGGCCATTCCGCTCCCTTTTTACCGTATTAGCTATTTTTCTTCTATTTGCATCTTGTTTTCCAGACTACTCTACCAGCTTCTTTTAGCTTTTCCAGATATTGTCGCCTGTCTTCCTCTTTCTGCGATCTCCTGTAGTTTATAAAGGCTAACCTCTTTTTCCTTACCTTTTCAGTTACTACTTTTGAGAACCAAAGCAGCCTCCTTTTCTTCTTACTTTTATTTACTTTCTTTACAAAATGTTTTGTTGACCTTACAATAGTTCCTTTCAGTTTTGCCCACTTTCCAACTTCTTCCAAATGTTCCCATCCAAACAATTCCTTAAGACAATCTTCCATCTGAACAAAGTTAGTTCTTTTTAAGTCTAGAACCTTCGCTTTTGAATGAACCCTCTCCACATCTATCTTAATATTAGACCACACCATCTGGGGATCACTGGATGCCAGACGATAACCTACTACAACCTCAGAAACACTATTCCCATTAGTAAGCACTAAATCCAGTATGGCCCCATCCTCAATGAGTTCCATTAGCAATTGTAGAGAATCCAGGATCTCCCTGCTTCTAAAAGACTCAGCAACAGGGATATCCCTGTCAAAAATCTGGCATCATCTGTTTGTGAAGGTCTGTATATCACACCAATGTAAAAATATTGCCATTCCCACTTTCCAGATTGACCCACAGTGCCTCTTCCTTACCTGTAGGTCCTGCAATTGTGTGGCTTTATCATCTTTACATGTGCCCCTCCCCCTCTTTCTTCCTACCCTGTCTTTCCTGAACAGTCTCTGAACCATGTCTGTGATTGTCACTAAATCCAAATCATCCATTTCCATCACAACCTCGTGATTTATTTTTTATTTTATTTATCTTATCAGTATTTATATTCCACATGATCTTTAACATTCTCAGGAGGTAACAATACCAAAACATTCATAATCTAGTTTCTGGTATCAAGCACCTTGTATTTGTAATTCCATTCCTAGACATATTAGAACTGCTCAGAAATATTTATAATACAGGAAAATATGTTAAAAACTTATTTGTGTTAGTTCATTTTGATTTGTGATTCCCAGTGTTTAACTAGTTTTCTTATTATGTAATCTGCATAGAACTTCAAGACGTTTGCGGAACATAAGAAAAGTTGTAATGTAATGCAATGCTAATGAAGACACTTTTCTTCCCTTCTTTGATAGATGGACACCTTCTCTGCTCAGCAGCCCTTGGAAAAAATTCCCATGGTCCAGGAAGCCAAAATGCTGTTGACGACACCATCTGCATAGCCACACATTCATCTCCAGGTTGCAAGCTTCTCTGCTTTGGCCTTTATCATCAACAGGGAAGATCGACGAGAACACCATTAGTGCACTTATCTGCTTCGTCCTCTCTCCCAGAGCCATTAAGTCACTTTTGATACATTCAGAGGGGTACCTAGCAGTATCATTTGTGTCAATGTAGCACCCCCTAGGTTTCAGCACTGCTTTGCTTCTCTGCAATAGCCAAGATAGCTAAAAGTCACAGTGTCGGGGTAAGATGATTTCCCCTGAAGCAAAGCACATTTCCACCCTTGACACCAGTGCCGCTAAAGAAAAAAAATAGTGTTAATTTCTGAGTGACGGTAACACCAACCTACAGGAGTCAAGCAATGAGCCACAACTTATTAAGCTAATAAAAATTGTTTTTATTGCACAATTATTCCTAAAGAGATAACCTTGGGCTTACCCAAAACTCTGTGAGAGTAAAAGTGCTTCTCAAATTTTAAAAACATTTCTTAAATAGTTTTTTTTTAAAAAAACAACATTTTGACACGGTTAAAAACCATAGCTAAGTTACACTAAAATGCAGTTTCAATTAAAACTATTTTCTCCCGGTTACAGGTAAGGTTCAACTTAACAGGAAAGTTTACTCTTATATCACTTTCTTTCCCAAATTGTACTTGTTTCTGAACCCTGGGGTTTTCTTTTCAGGTTCCCCAAATACTTAGGTCAATATTATAATCTTTCTTCCAGTTCTTTCTTAACGTTATCACCCCTGTACGTATGAACTATATTCTCAATTTTAACTTTTCTCCTGCAGGTGATCTCTTCATTAATTACAGGTGAGTATTGCTCAAACCCAGGTAAGTTTTTTATGACAGAGTCTTTTCTTAAAATGTAGCAAAATTATTCAAATCCAAAAATAAATCGATGTGCACACTTAAAAGGAAAATAAACAAAAAATCCTCTTCACCAGGTGACTTCTCTCTCCAGGTCAGGAACCAGGACAGGAGCTCTAGTCACCTACTACCTCCTTTAAAAAAAAATCAATAAAGCAATACCCTAACTCCCTGGTGTATGCTTACTGATACCAGTGTCTTCTTAGGCGGGGCAGGCCATGTATTCTAGCTACATAAAAACAAATAAAAATAATTCAGGGCACCCTATACTAAATTTCCCACAATAATACTGGCTCGCACAATTCAATTAGCTCAGACTCTCTCTCTCTTTCAACCCCACTCCAGCTCAGAGAGTAGCATTCAGGTCCACCCCCTGGTGACAGCCATCCCAGTAAACAATTAAGCTTTGTACCTTAATCTCCAGTGCAGCATCTCAGTTCATCTTCAATAAGCAGGCTGCACTTCACTCTGCTCTACCACTACAGACTTTCCAGAAATCCAGCTCCTCTTCGGAGCCACCTTCATGCAGTGAAGGCTAAATAGACCTCAGTCTCTTTAATTAGAATCTCTGCCTTCTCAGCACTCAGCAGCACTGCTCCTCAAAGTTCTAGCAGTTTCTGCCTTTAAAACAGCAGTCCCTTTGTCAAAGCTCTAAGACTCTATTTTTTCCCCAAAACTCAGCTAAAAGACTGACAAATCCTATATTATTTTTTGACAAACTTCTTCCCTTTCACACCTCTTCTCAGAGACTTGCCCCAAACTCAGCTTGAGAAAATTATTTTTTCCCTTGAGACCACTTCAGTAATTTTTAAAATACTAAAGTTTTCTTCTCAAACCCACCAGAACCAGGTTTTTCCAAAGATATTCTGGCTATTTCTGCCAAAATCTAAGCTCTCCCATCAATCCGAGCTTCCTGAAACAAATGGTTTTTTTTAGCAGAAGGAATTTTAAAATTTTCTGCTTCAGAGCAGTGTACTAGCTTAACCCAGCTTCTTAAGCATTAAACAAAAAAACTCTCAAAGTACTTTCACACAATTTCCCTTTAAATTCCCAAAAATCAGGCACACATCTTTCATACATCTAGTTTTTACCTTAGTTTGACTCCAACTGCCAAAACGTTGCTTTGGGTTTTTTGGGGGTTTTTTTACCAGCCAGTGACCTCACACCATTCCAGATCCAGGTTTCACCAGCACAAGATTCCATTTCTATACATTTCTAAAGAATTAAAATAAAAACTCTCTATGCATAGTCTTCATAACATAAACAGACACAAACACACACATGCAGAGCTCTGCTGTTCATCTCAGCATTCATCCCCAAGTCTCACAACTGTAAGCAGCACTCACAACAGCCAGGCACCAGAACTTCTCTCCAGCCAGTCCAACCAGCACATCTTGCAGCCAGCAGCCTCCACAGCCAGTTCCACTTTAGTCCCAGCCTGCTCCTTCTTCCAACATGCCCCAGAGCCATAATAAAGCTCTGGGGACTTCTAAAAACTCAGCCACAGGCAAACATGACTGCAAAGTAGCCTGCACTCTCCTCTCCTGCCCCATGCATACTCCTGTGCATGCTCTCCAGCCCCCCCCCCCCCCCCCCCCATTGCTGGGAGCTCTCACTCCAATCAGGGACTGTTCCTTCTGGCGATTTTCACACCACTGTCCTCCAGGGCTTTTCCCTGCCCCCACCCTGCTGCTGGGCCCATCCTGGCCAATCAGGACGCTTCCCCTCCGGTGCTTTTCACACCTTTTACATCCGGGCATTTCTGCCCGATCCTGCTCTTCACCCCTTCCATCGGAGGTACAATGCACATGTGTGCCAATCACTCATGTGCAAATGGCGCACTCAAGTTATCCTGCTGCACCTGGAATGACGGGCAGCTTCCCTCACTCTCCTGCCTCTGAAGCACCAAGATCCAACCTCCCTGGGACACAGCCTGTATCCTGCAAGCCTGAAGTGCCTCCCTTTACCGGCACGGGCGCACTTCTGGGTCACAGGAACCCGTGACTCCACCCCCATGCCTGCATGGACACTTCCCACCGGCGCTGCCTGTTCCCCGGAGCTCAGGTGAGCTTAATTTTTTTTAACCCCCTCACATCAACATGGATAAGCAGCACTGGATAATCATCATTAGGCTTGATGAGTCTCGGCAAGCTCTCCAACATCTTGAATTTTGGAACCTGGCAGAAAGCACAACTCCTGGGACATCATGTCTCAGCGACATAACAAACACACAGGGTGGAGAAACACCAATCCCTACTATTGTGATGCAGCAGACCAAGGAGTAAGGCAAAAAGTTGGCACTTCCAAAACCACAAGGGAAACATCATCAGTTCAATATTCAGACTCCTTAAGCAGGCGCCTTGAGCGCCGAAACACAGCTCTGTTTCAAGTTTGTTTGATGTAGTTTCAATAAACATTTTTTGAACCGATAGCACCTTCTGGTTTTGGAACTACCAACTTTTTGTCCTACTCCTTGGTCTGCTACATCATGTCTGGTCTATATATAAACACCTCTGTACTCCTCAGAACATAATTGCCAACCACCACTACCTTTCGCCTCTTAGTGGTCACTGATCCAGCAACTTTAGGGATTGCGAGCTCCGAGGTCTTCTCTCTCTGGGATGACCTCACCTCCCCACTTCCAGGGCTGAATATTGGTTCTTCAGTTCAAGGGCAGGTGGAGTCATGGTATCAATCCTGCAGGGTCTCATGATCCAAGTCCAGCTGTCCTCTTTCAGCACAGCTTCTTCTTTCCCACTGCTGAAAATCTTTGATGATAGGGGAGATATGATAGACGTCTATAAAATAATGAGTGGAGTGGAAAGGGTAGACGTGAAGCATCTGTTTACTCTTTCCAAAAATACTAGAACTAGGGGGCATTCAATGAAGCTACAAAGTAGTAAATTTAAAACGAGTCTGAGAAAATTTTTCTTCATTCAACGTGTAATTAAACTCTGGAAATCGTTGCTAGAGAATGTGGTAAAGGCAGTTAGCTTAGTGGAGTTTTTAAAAAAGGTTTGGACGTACTTCTAAAGGAAAAGTCCATAGACCATTATTAAAATGGACTTGGGAGAAAATCCACTACTTATTTCTGGGATAAGCAACATAAAATGTTTTGTACTTTTTTGGGATTTTTCCAGGTATTTGTGACCTGGATTGGCCACTGTTGGAAACAGGATGGATGCTGGGCTTGATAGACCTTTGGTCTGTCCCAGTATGGCAATACTTATGTAGTTATGTAAGCATTTCATCAATGTATTTCTCATTTTCGCATATGCTTCTTAACCTTATTGTGCTCCCGGGCCCAGAAGTTATTAATGGTGGATTACTCTCTGCAGACTCAGTTTTTGTCTACTTTTTTTTTTTTTTTGTTACATTTGTACCCCGCACTTTCCCACTCATGGCAGGCTCAATGCAGCTTACATATTGTATACAGGTACTTATTTGTACCTGGGGCAATGAAGGGTTAAGTGACTTGCCCAGAGTCACAAGGAGCTGCCTGTGCCTGAAGTGGGAATTGAACTCAGTTCCTCAGGACCAAAGTCCACCACTCTAACCACTAGGCCATGCCTCCTACTTGAACACTTATGTACCCTTACCTATGCCATGAGTAAAATAGAGTAAGCGCACCTCCAAACTAAGATCTACAGTGTCTAAGGCAAACCGGGGATCTCAACAGCCATCGGTGGTGGAATGCATGCTGCACTCTGATGGCAGCAGGGAGTCAATTTGCAGAGTGCCTTGATAATACTAACGGAACTTACTTAGAGAGCCTGTTCCAATGGACGGAGTTGCACTGGACACATTGTTGCAGAGATACAGAATGATAATGCACTTTTCTCTTATCTACTAAAAACTTACTGCTATACAGATGGCAGTGAGCTCATTGGCCTTGAAACTACAGGATGCTGTGGGGCGTATTGAAAACACGAAATGTTTGTCCACCGCTGAAGATATCATTGGAGAGTTGTAGCAGGAGGCCACGAACACCACAGATACTTTGAAAAAGCATTGACCCAACTTGAAGATTCAGTCCCAGTGTAACATTCGACTGGTGGGAGTTCCAGAAGGCCTGGAAACAGGACCAATGGATGAGCTTGGTTTCACAATTCTTAGTGCTGTTTTTTCTGATATCTCACTGCCATCTGATCTTGTGACTGAATGTACACAGAATACCTGTTCAACGGTCTCGTGTGACCGATCACTCACATGGTATCTTATTTAAAGTTTTGAATTTTCGGCACTATGAATCTCTCCTACAGCAGGCCCATAAACATTGTGATTTATGTTTTCAAAGGGTGGGGGGGTTAATAAACTTTTTATCATTACAATATTTCTCAAGCTATGCAAAATTGTGAATTTCATGACAAGGTGAGATTGAGGTTTTCACTACACCTGCTGAAGCCTTCATCAAGCAACACATAGCATCTGGAACACTGCAGTCTCATGGATCTTCACTACAGATATGGCCTCAGCAGGACTATCTTGACCCAGTTATGCTTTAGCTTGTTAGGTGGTACAGACCATGGCGATCAAAGATCCTTAAGCTCTAACATCTAACTCCAGTATTTATTTTTTTTTTCCTTTTTGGACAACTGTGACTCACAGAAAACTACTCTCATGGGGCTCCGGGGAGCAATAAGGGTTCTAACAACAGTAAAATATGTGGATTTGAGGCTTTATAGTAGATGTGTTTTGTTATGGGTTGTTTGGGGGTTTGTTTGTTTTTAGGATTTGGGGGGGGGGGGGGAGGGTTGTTTGTTCACGGGGCATTTGGAGTTAGGGGTTTTTTTTTTTCTATTTTCTTCTGGGGTTTCCCCAGACATTGGGATGGTTGGGTGTGGGGTTTTGTGTGGATTTCTCTTAGTGGTTTGGGAGGAAGGAGTTTGTAGATGTGTGTTTAGTTGGAATAGGATGTGGTGGAGGGTGTTTTGTAAGGGAGCAGTCGGTAAGATAAGGGGGTCTGAGGTGATAAGTTTTCAACATTATGGCAATCACACATGAATCATCAACTGCTTTGTTTACTGAAGTTCAGATTTCTATTTGTTATATGTATGTCCCTATTTCCCTTAATATTTGTGGTATTGCCAGCTCAGATAGGCGGACATGAGTTTTTCAATATCTTAAACAACAGCAGGTACAGATTGCTTTTTTTGCAGCAGACTCAGATGACTGCTTCAGAACATACAAAACTTCAGAGGGACTGGGGGGACAAGTTAATTCTGCTTAATTCTACAAGCAAAGAGGATTTGCATCCTTATACAAAAAGCATTAACTTTAAGTGTTTTACATTCTATTTCAGACAGAAATGGCCATTATATTAAAGTGTCAACTCGGGGCTATGGAATTTATTCCCGTCAATGTACGTGGTTCTAATCATAAGTACAATGCCTTTTTTACAGCCCTGTATTGTGTTCTTCAGGGACTCAGGTGGCAGAAGGAAGTTCTTTTGGTCTTGTGGCCATGCTGGAGGGCTTGAGGGTGGAGAATGTGTGGCGTGCTCGTAAGCTGGTTGCAGAGTATATACTATATTCCCCCCTTTGCATTATTCTTTTAGTTGTATTGATTTTTTTTCTTTGTGTTTTACATGGGTGGTTATCACCAGTCTATTGTGAAATCTTGGCCTACTACTTGTCAGACCACCATCCTGTTCCCTTAACTATTTGGTGGGGGATTTACTCTCTCATGGCCCGATATGGAGCTCAAATTTGTCCCTATTTGGTAGGAAAGATTTTGTTGCTATGCTCCAAGAAACTATGTATTAGGGAGTTTTGCCTGGTACACCCTCCCGTGGAGTACAATGCTGCTCTTACGTGGAAAACATTAATATGCCCACAAAGCACAGTCTTTATCAGTTATTCTAGTCACCTCAAATGCATGAACTGCGCGGAGCTACATCAATGTGACATACAGGTTGCTCAGCCTGAAGCTAAACATACAGCGACAGGCTTCTCCCATATTTATCATCAGTTATGTCTGGAGCATGATAAAGTGTGAGAGCTTGAAGTAGACAAGATTAAACAATCTTGGCATATGTCTAAGATAAAGTATTATGAATATGGTAACAAAGTTGGTATATTATTATCCCGGGTGGCACGACATAGGGCTGCTATTACAGCAACTGGATGCCCGCATAATAGCAGAGGTCAGATAGTGATGACTTGGCATGCACTGGAACAAGTTCTGTGAACATGCTTTACGGAACTTTATACCGGAACAGGGGACCCTTCTTTGGTGGATTGTCATGAGTTTCTGGAGGGGGTTTCTTTCTTACTCAGCAGGTGGATTCTTAGTGCAGCCCTATTTCCTTACTGGAGGTTCACAAGGCTAGTCAGAGTGTGCAGACTGGGAAGAGTGCAGGTCCAAATGGTCACCCTTTAGAGTTTTATAAGAAGTTTCAAATGGAATTAGTGTCCATTCCTTCAAAAGGTTTTTTGTTGGTTTTTTTTTATCTCAGGCAACATCCTTCTATGGCTGGGGATTTATTAGGTGCCACCACTGTACTACTGTCTAAGAGCCAGGGAGATAAGTACAATGTTGAGGCCAATCACACCATTTCATTATTTAATATAGACATGAAGTTGATTGCTAAGGTTTTACAACTTTGGATGGAAAATATTCTCCCCTGTCTTATATATTCGGACCAGAATGGGATCATTCGTGGTCACGTTTCTACGGCCAATACTTGTCAGTTATTCAAATCTTATGCAACTAGCAGAACAGGGTAAATTATCGGATGTTGTGTTGGTCTTAGACATGAATAAGGCATTTGATAGGGTGAGGTGGCTGTATATGTTTTCGGTATTATGTTCTGAATTGCCGGCTGAATTTATTGGTTGGATTCAGGCTCTTTATTCATCTCCCTCTGCTCGCTTGCTTATTAATGGGGCACTTATCTGACTCGTTACCTATTCGCTGCAGGACAAGGCAGGGTTGCCCCTTGTCCCGTATTTTGTTTGATTTGGGTTTGGAGTAGCACGGGGACAGAAATCCAACCCGTCCCCACTGGAATCCAACCCGTTCCCATTCGTTCCCGTAGGGAATCTAACCCGTCCCCGTGGGGAATCCAACCCATCCCCACAAGAATTTAATGGTACATTAAAAAAATTCCTTTTGGCTCTCTCAGTCTCTGGGTTTGAGCTGCAGCACTGCAGGCAAGGAAGGAACGGAAGTTGGAATACTCTGGTGCGCACATGTAAGACTTCTCTGATTCACTGGCACTGTGTGTTAAGAGATCGCCAAATGCACACGCCAGTAGGTCAGGTGACATCTGATGCGCATGCCTATGTCAGAGCTGAGGTCTGTGCATCAGCCCAGGAGCAGAGAGGATTAATAGTAACATAGTAAATTACAGCAGATAAAAACCGGATCGGTCCATCCAGTCTGCCCAATAGTCACAATCATTACCAATTCATGATTAAATCAACAATGAATGTGATATTATATACTTGATTATGGTCTTTCTGTGGCGTTTCTGGGACATAGACCATAGAAGTCCACCTGGCCCTATCCTTATGTTCCAACTGCTGGAGTTGCCCTCAAAGCCCACTCTAGCCTATTCACTCATTTGTGGGACACAGGCCATAAAAGTCTGTCCACCACTGTCCTCATGTTCCAACCACTAAAGTTGCTGTCTAAACCCTTTCCAGCCCATCCTAAACCACATTGCCATATATAAGACATAGACCGTACAGGTCTCCTGGTATTGGCCCGAGTTCATCACAGCCAGAGTCACCATCTAAGTGTCATGTGACACATCCACATACGTGCAGCCATTTAAGTTTAGGTTTTTTTATAACTTCCATTTTCTAATTAGAGATCCTCTGTGTTCACCCCATGCCATTTTGAATTACATCTCCATTTGTATCTCTACCACCTCCTTAATGGAGACTTCCCAAATCTGTGCTGTTAAAGCAAGGAGGAGGAGAAGAAAGCACTCAAAGAACTTGGTAATCAGTAGGTGAGAGGCTGGTGCAAGTGCAGCATACGCTTCACGAGAACCCCACAGGAACTGCTTCCGTCCCTGTGGGAATCCCGCGGGTTCCGTGGGATTCCCACAAACCCCGTTCCCATGCAGGCCTTTAGTTTGGAGCCATTTGCTCAGTATATTCAGGGCTTGAGTATCGATGGAACTGAGCACAAATTGTCCCTTTATGCTGATAAGGTTCTGCTTTTCCTGTCACAAATAAATACTTCCGGTCCAGTTTGATAACCTTAACAGTTTTGGTCATGTTTCTAGGTATTGTCTCAATATTGCCAAATCTGAGCTGTTTCTCTTGGAAGGTCGGAGATCTCTGCTGGTGCATTTCACCTTTCACTCAGTTTCTTCGTTTCAGTATCTGTGTTGTAGTACCAACTTGCTTGCGTGATCTGTATCGGGTTAATTATACTCTCTTCTTGAATCGTATCCAGTCGGATCTTCAATTACGGATGGATCTTCCTATTTCTGGGGGGAGGGAGAGCGTCATATTAATTTGATATCACAACAATCAACTTGGGCATCACCACATTCCAATATAGGTACAGATCAATATAATACCATAATCCATTAACTATTACTTTCATAAAAAAATCTTTACTATAACATTTTCTTAATATAAATTTTACTCGATATACTAAAACACGCTGACCACATTACACTACACTCACACTTAAAGCTTATAGCATTTCTGAACCATAAATCTTCTTGAGCCCACTAGTGAACATTTCTATAAACAATTCTACAACTATAGCACCGCAATAGTCCATCCTTGTCACATGTCTCTAAAAATTATAAATGCAGAAAAGCCAAAAAAAGTCAAAGCCATGAAAGAAGATGAGGACAGCCAAGTTATGTCAAAAACATGCTGATTATTTATGGAAATGTTTCTGGATTGAGCCTGCATCGCAACAATATGATTTAACAAACTTTAGTGGATCTTTTTAAGGTTTGACAGTAATCTCTTTGGTGAAAAATAAGGAGTATTTCAAACAACAGATTGAAGACCACAAAGACTGTTCTACATCTACATTTATAATTTTCAGAGACATGTGACAAGGGCGGACTATTCAGGTGCTACAGTTATAGAACTGTTTTATAGTGATTTTCACTAATGGACTCAAGAAGATTTATGGTTCAGAAACACTACAAGTTTTAAGTATAAAAGTGTAGTGTAATGTGGGCAGTATGTTTTAGTATAATTGAGTAAAATGTATATTGTTATGAAGATGTTATAATAAAGATATTTTTTATGAATGTAATAGCCACTGGATTATGGTATTAATTTGATAAAGATGACTCTTTTACTACACACCTCCTTTATATATTTCAGCACCTCCCTTGTACCATGGATCAGTTTTTTATAAACCTAATGGTCACATTTCTATTTTTATTTGCCATCAGAAAAGCGCTAGAATCAGTCTTTCCACACGGTGCTGATGGAGGATGAAGGCATTGGATTGCCAAATTTAGAACTTTATTATTCAGCATCCTGGCTTACCTGCACAGCATAGCGGTGTCAGGACTCTGACTCTATGGACTGATTACAATTGGAGGAGGCTCAGATTGAGGGGTTTATGCTGCCACTTTTACTGACTGACTGCTCCTTTAGTACCAGGTATTCACTGTATCTTACGGGCCTGCCCTATAGTGGCACACATTATTAACATCTGGCAGCAAGTTCTTTGTCAACTGTGTATTTGAGATGCATTTTTGTCTTCTAAAGCTCTGATCGGCAGGAATTTGTCTCTCTAGCGGTGCCTTTTTTCTTAAAGTTGGTCTTTGAGAAGGCAATGGTCTTCGCTTTGTGTAGCAGTTGATGAGTGGTAACTGTGCCAAAGACTGAGTCTTTAAAAGTTTCAATTGGATCTACAATTGTGGTCAGCTTTTGATAGTATTGCAGCTGCATTACAGTATTTGAGGAACAGAAGCTGGAGTTTTTGTCAGCCCACCCCAGTGGAGCAGTTTGCATACTCTCCTGGATCTGCTCATAAACAGATTGCTCACTTATATTACATACTGCTCCAAGCTATCACGTTTCCTTTCCCATGGCAGAAATTGGTGGATCAATGGAATTCTGATTTATTCACCAAACTTGATCTGTCGGATTGGGATGTTATTTGGCCCACTGTGCATTCGGTTTCTATTGTGCGTCACAGAGGGGAGCTTATGTTTCGTTTGGTGAACCATACATATAGAGCCTCTCTTTTTATCTTTAAATAATTTTTACTGAATAGTCATGAGTAGAAATACATACCAACAATCATTATACATTAGTTCAATTTTTCCAACAAGTCCAACTCTACATCATCCCCCCCCCCCCCCCCCAAACCTCCCCCAAAGATCCCCTTTTTCATGTATCTCATATTGGTACTACTTCTGATTGTTGTTGGAGGGGGAGGGCAATTCATTCATTTCAGTATTTATATACCACTTAGACCTAAGCAATTCACAGTTTCATTTTATAGGTACTATGCCTTTCCCTGTCTGGACTCACAATCTTAGCACATTGTACTACTGTTGTACTGGGGGCAACAGAGGGTTAAGTGACTTGCACAGGGTCACACAAAGCAGCAGAGGGAACTGAAACTGAACCAGGTTCAGTTCCCCAGGATCTCAACCCACTGCTGACCATCAGGCAGCAGCAGGAATTGAACCCAGTTTCCCAGGTCTGCAACCCGCTACACTAACCATTAGGCCACTCCTCCACTCCAAAGCACTTTTTCCTCATATGTGATTGTCCTGTCTTGAGGTCCAGTCTTTTTGGCAGTGGGTGCACAGGGAGATTCAAGTCATTTTGGGGGGGTTTTTTAATCTTCCCTCCTTATATTGCTTATTGGGTTATGGCAGTGACCTTGAATTAATTGGGGGTGGATCGGGATTAGAGAATGACGCGGGGATGGGGACAGGGACAGATCCCACGGGGACAGGGGACAAACGTTCTCCCCGTGTTATTTTCTACTATGAAGCCTGTTAATGAACTGGACTGTTATTTATGATGCCAACAAAGATATTTTGATTTTTTGGAAAAACAAGCAAACTGGCCACAACTAGCAAAATTTGCATGTGGGATCCTGTACATCCTGCTACCAGCGCATCTTCTAAGAAGACAACTTCTATTCCAGGAAGGACTGTGGAAGACAGGAGAGCTAGACTGAATCCTGAGATTGTTGATGACTTCTTATTCATCCACACATTAAAAAACCGTAACAGTGCTTCATGGGGCATATTTTTCCCCTCTAGGGCACATAGAACGGGTTGTATTATATACCCCTGGACATTTTAACATGGTGAATTAGGATTTCTTGGTGTAGTACAAATCACCTATTGTTAGGGTTGGAAAGGTAGAGGGTGGTGGTGGGAAGGAGGGTTATTATTGCTCTCTATTTGTAATTTATAAACAACAGTTACACAGCATATTGTTCCTTTTATGCTTTAATAAAAAGATTTAAATATAAAATCATAAGTGTTCCAAGGCTTCTGAGTATGGAGGACAGAGCCCACGGGTCAGGGACAGAACCCGCCGGGACGGAGACAAACTTTGTCCCCGTGTCATTCTCTAATTAGGATCTAACTAGACATTTGATTCATGCTGAACGCCATACCGTAGTCACCTTTTTGGAAAGCTACTCCTCCTTTTGAATACTGGGCTACCCAAGTGATGGAAATTACTTTGATTGAAAAATTATCCTGTGCAGGATAGATCCAATGCTTATTAGAAAGTGTGGAAGAAGAAATGTATCCACTGCTCATGGAAAGCCTGAACTGTGTAATTTGTACAACATGTTATGCTGACTGTACAACATTGCTTGCTGATTGCTGTTAGTGGCTTATGGCTGTTTTTTTTAATTTTCCTTGTTACTGTTTGTATTGGTTAACATTGTATGTATGTGTGTTTTGTCTAATAAAATAAAAGTATTTTAGATGTCCCAGATAAATGCCAGTTCCATTTATGTCATCTCTTTTGCCTTAGTTCTACCTCTGACTTAATGAGAATTGGGTTGGGTTACATTCTTCATTTTAGTAGGAAAAAGATGCATACTTCAGTCTTGGACATCATCAACACCCCCCCCTCCCCCAATCATATTGGGCAAGGAGAAACCACTTGTATCAGTTACTGATTTGGGAATCTAGAGAGGCCTTCTATACTCCAACAGAAAAATCCAATTTTTACTTATTTGGGAACCTTATTTATTGCTTTTGTCACCACAAGCTTTAGACTACAACATTATACCATTCCAATAGTTCTTCTCTGGACTGTTTAGTTCAATGTTTATCAATCTTTTTATGGCTATGAACCCATGATCGTGGCCAAATAAAATTGTATGATCCTTGGAGGTGCAGAGTAATGATGCATCTATGGACAGCCCACCCCAGGTCATGACCCCAAATGTGAGTTTCATTAACATATTCAGGGTCTTGACTCCACTACTAATCATCACTTCTATAGCACTAACAAACATACACAGCACAGTTCTTCTGCCCCCCATTTGCATGAAGGCAGGGAACTACAAATCCCTGTAATCCTGTAGTTCCCTATGATGTGCTCTGAAAGAGCCTATGTCCTGTTCCTGTGTCTTATGGGACTCTACTGGCTTGCCTTGTTCTCTGTGTATGCTGGGTAAGTTATCCCCCCTCCCCCCACACACACCTTTCTCGCTCCATCAGATCAGTAAAATATTAGTCTGCAGCATCTCCTCTGTAAACTGAAACTGCCTATACTGTATTCTGTTGAATAACCTTTTCAAGCTATTGCAACTGTCAAGATTTTACCAGTGTAAAATTATAAACAGTATTATCTCAGCATGTTGAATTGCTCCCAGTTTCTTTGTTGTCCAGCACATCTGAACTGCAAGTTATTTCTTCCTTGTTTGACTGCATTAAAGAAGCTTTGATTCAAGAGTTTTGAGTCTTCTCATACTGATGTTCTATCACACCCACTGAGATAGCAGAACAACAGTACACAAAACATGTAAGAGACAGAGCTTACAATCTATTCAAGACAAATAGGACAAATAAGGGATTAGGAAGTTATTTATTGTGCAAATTATTAAAACAAACATGACTACTGAACATAGGGGGTTAAAAGCAACCTCAGAAAGGTGTGCTTTTGGCCTAGCTTTGAGTAGGACCAGAGGGAGCATGATGTACTGACTGGGGAAGTCTATTCTAAGTATACAGCACAGCAAGATAAAAGGCACCGAGTCTGGAGCTGCCAGTGAAGAAGGATACAGATAAAAGTGGTTTACCAGGGGAGAGACACTAAGGAGCTGCCAAATGAATGCACTTGAAGTCAGTAAGAGGAGTTTGGAACTGTATATGGAAACAGATATGGACCCAATGAAGTGACTTGAAGAGAAAGGTTATGCAAGTGTAGTGACACTGGCGGACAATAAGTCATGCAACAGAATTTTTTACAGACTGAAGGAGAAAAGATAGTTTAGTGGAAGACCTACGAGAAGCAGTTTGGAAAGCTCTGATTTAGTTCCTTTCTTAGGTACAGTCTCCAAAACTGGACAATATAATCAGGTGAGGTCTCACCAATTACCATATAGTAGCACCAACATCTCCTCTTTTCCATGTTATGCCTCTCCCTTAATATTAAGGACAATTACTACTCAATCTACAGCTTGCTACTCATACATAAAACAGATGTAAGTAAAATTAAGTGCCTAAGGCTTTCAATATGTAGCAAAATACACCAGGGCCCCTGTTTTCCATAATTAACAAAAATATTACAGGCTATTCCTCCCCAATCCATGCAATAATGTTTTATGATGACTACAGCAGAGAACCAGTGAACGCCGTATGTTGCAGAGAGGAGACAGACAGAAGCTTATTGTTTAAGGGACTTTTATTCAAGCCAGGTTATGTTGTTCCTCACACAATTTGCACTCAGCTGCAAAACAAAGTGGGCAGAGCAGACAAAGGACACAGCTGTTACCCCACTAGAGTGTTTATAAAATCCTGCCAATTCAAGCCGTTTTGATATACCTTTTAAACAGGCCATGCTTATCAAATCTATATAATACGCAAACTGGACAGCCAACATAACCCCCAAAGATAGAAAGATGCCATTGAAATAACTTGATGTCTTCTATGTTAAATTATGTCACCCATGGTCTCTATGACAAATAACATTATGTTCAGAAATATTATATTCCTGGCTGATATGTCATAACAGCAGTCAATTTAGAAGGACTATTTGAGTTTGAGATTTGCAGGTCTGGGCATATTTAGGGTGTGCCTAGAAGATACACGTTTATTCCTAATTTCAGAAGAACATACTAAAGTATATGCAGAATAAACATCAATATCCTAACATATCAATATCAGGATTTACACCTGCTACCAAGTATACTGAGGTTCTGGCAAACTGTTCTGACTGACAAGAACTCCACTGGAGGGATTAGGAGAAGTACCTGATTAATCATTGGGGTTTATGTCCTCCCCAAAAAACAAACTGGCAAGGGATACCAATCTCTGTGACAGCATCAGGAAACTACACATTTATAGTTCTATAAATGTGTATGTGCACCACACACATAGCTATATGCTAGTTTTCAACCCAATTAAATTTTCTAGATTGTTGTCCCCCCCCCCCTCCTAAAATGGATGTTTATGCGACACACGCTCTGTACATAAATGTCCATTTCTCCTGCATTTTAGAACAGCCTTTACATCAGAAGATTCTGTTCTAAAATATTAAGTGAAACTTAAGACATCTCAGAACATAAGTAAAGCCAAATTGGGTCAGACAAATAGTCCATCTAGCCCAGTATCCTGCTTCCAACAGTGGCCAATCATGACCTGGATGTCTCAATTCCATAAGAACATAAGAGTAGCCATACTGGGTCAGACCAATGGTCCATACAGCCCAGTATCCTGTTTATGGTAGCATTCCATACTTAACTTACACTGAATAAAGATAAAACTAAATTGTTAATAGTTAGTAGTCTACACAGTCCTGTTATAGAATGCAAATTTATTAAAGACAATGTGACATATGGTCTGGAGAATAACTTCTCCATCCTTTCTTAAATGCAGCTAAACATTTAAGAGACTGTAGATTTAAAAAGTTGCTGCTGAATTTGTAATCTGGAGCATGTGATTTTTGGAGGAAGGGGGATGATAATGGGTCTTATTCTTAGGGCTGTGGGTTCAGCTCACTGTAAAGAACCAACATGAGCGATTTGAACTGTTCGGTCTGTATTGTGCCTTAAAGTTTGGGCAGCAGGGGTGGGGTGAACATTGAAAATAACCACGCTGTGTAGTTTTTTTGTATTACTGTGGTTGCAATAAAGTTTATTTTTAAAAAAGTGACTGGCAGAAAAGTGACAGTAAAACTTATAACATTTTTTTTCGGTTTCACCACACACTACATTTGCCACATACTACTTAATGCTCCAATGCAGTTTAAGATCACTACAGTACACCATACACAATGAAGGTATATCCTAATATACTTGGAAACAGTGATTCCCAAACAGCAAGATTATTAACAAGACCATGTAATGAAGAAAGGCTGGCTAGATTTTAATTGCAACAAAAGCAAGTCCCTCATGAGAAATTACCCCAGGGTGGTGAATGCAAATGCAGTATAATGAAAGGTCCAATGTACTATATACTTCACCAAAAATAAATTCATGTACTCATCTAGTTTGTTTCTTTTAACAATCCTAATTACCTAAAATGTGTGCAAAAGCAATTCAGTACCACAATCTGTCCCCATGCACTCAGTAATGTCACTACATCACAAAAATGACAATTGATGTTATAAACCATAGAAGCGTGACAGTGAGTTAATCAAACATAACATACATACACCCATCCTCAATATTTCTCAACAATGGAAAATTAAATGCCTAAACAACAACAACAACAACAAAAGTACAGTAGGGCCATTGCATTCAGAGTGCTAGTTGAGGTTCTTTCCATTTATATGGCCACTATCAATTTTTGTTAAATCCTGTACTTTATTTTAGCCTGTAAATCACTTTGACCTGTACATCAGAAAGAGTGGTATACTAAATTCCAATTAAACATAAAAGGGAAATTAAACATAAAAGGAAAATCATTTTTTTAATTACAATTACATTATTTCAGTACAAATAGTATGCAACAAAGATAGGAATTATCTCACTGAAAATTGGGTATATAGTAAAATGATACTAGGAATAAACATTTTGTACCCTTTCATAATAAGCACATGCTATATCATTTTATGTGCACTATTAGCATATGCTATTACAATACCATACAGATCAGCACAAATGGTAGCAAATACATAACAAGCTTTGTGACCTTGTTTCAACCCACAAGGTCATGAGAAAATAAAATCATTAAATATATTTCATAAAATCTGTCTATGAACATGGCAATTCTAAGATTTTGCCTAATCATTATATCTGTTATTTGACGCACTAATAATCAGCACAAACTATTGCCAGAATGATACACTGAGAAAAAAATAATCTGCATCCCTCCCAAAACTCAGAAAGCACCTTGTCTCTCAGGGCAGAATGAAGATTTATTCACCCCCTCAAGCCAAGAGGAATGCCTGTTAAGAGTTCTTGAAAACTGACAATACATGCTTTCTACCTCAGTATGAATGGGTCTACCCCACAATACAAACAACACTCATAATGGAATGGGTGGTACTGATGCTAATCCCATTGGATAAAACTAGGACAAAAGCTTGAATCCAATGTAGTTTCGCCTTACACCAACCTGCTCCAGGCACCATAGCACAATGTTTACAAAAGCCCAAGCAAACAAATGACAGCTCAATGACAGCATAAATCTGACAGACTACAACCCAGAGGAAACGTCAACTTGTGATCAGATCACTGAATAATCCCCTCCCCTACGCAACAATCCTAAAAGCGGCCTATAAAGAAATGTCCTCCATGGTAGTAACTTGCAGACCCCTGAATACACAGTCATCCATGTTGCAAAACATATGTGAGCCACATTTGAGATATTTTTGTGTCAGTGATACGCTCACATTGTGGCAGACACAAAGAGTGTTGTAAGGCTGTTGTGTCGCTCACCCGAGTCTTCCCTAGGATGTACTAGAAAAGATCAATTCATATTATGAAGGTTCACCAGAACCGTGAGGAATGGTGTCCAGGGAGAGCAGTTCTTTGTATGCCTGCTTTCCATCCTCTTTCCTCCCAAACTGACAACCCCCATCCTAGTGTTAAACAAAGGCACCAAGGAGGAAAGCGACATTCTTCCCCTCCCCCATGATGAGACTACTTCAGACTAGGGGGCTGTGCCTTTGCCAGTCAACCCCTCCCTCCCTTTCCTCCAAACAAAAACAAAAAACTAGCAAGAAGAAATAGCTAAATCTTCCTTAGGATTCTCTACTAACTCATTAGAGCTTTACACAGTCCACACGATTCTGCAGAAATTAAAATCTTGGTCCAAAATCAGGCCTTCAAAGACCTCCACCCTGAAAAGGTTTACTTACAGCTTAAAGCAAACACTCGGGCACTAGGTGAAACACAAACAGAAGGAAGAAATTTGGCTGCGCTTCGGAATAATTACAAATCAAGGCGTGCAGCCGAAGGGGGAAGCGGGGAGGCAGTCTACAATACATCAGTTCAGTTTCTCACAAACAGCTCTTCCCCCCCCCCCCCCCACCATAATAATCCACTGCACTACTTAGCAGCAAGAGCCACAGACACTAAGTGGGAGGAGCTGAGGGGAATGTTAAACCAGAGCCTAAAGAAAGCTTCAACAAGACCCACAGCATCATTCATCTACCACCCTCCTGTATGCCCCCCCCCCCATTCACTCACTGCACTCCGTGCCCTTTCGCCCCTCACCCCACCCCACTGCCCTTTGATCTTTACCCCCTCACCCTCTCTACATTCTACCCTTTCTCCTCAACACACCCCTTGTCCATTTACACCCTCCCCTGTGTCCTGCCTTTCCCTCGCCCTTTGCTGGTGGTGGCGGCCAAAGCCTTACCTGGGCCACTGCCTTACACCATGGGTGTGAGCGGTATGTGTACGACGATGCGTGGGACAGCTTTTCCCCCCGTCTCCACGGAGGTGTGCGCGGTTGAAGAGGTTGCAGCAGCCACTCTTGGGATTCTCTCACACCGACCGGCTCCGTTCTAGCCAGGCTCAGCCTCCTTCCTGCACAACAGCCGAGGAGGAACCGCTGCAGGCCAGGCCCGGCCCGTCTCTTAGTATCGCAGCAGCTCATTGGTTGCATCGGAGGCCTGGTGACCGGCGCCGGCAACAGCCAATCAAAGGCCAGCATAAAGCGATTTAAAAAAAATAGAAAGAAAGAATGAGAGGGGGACGAGCGCGCGCCCCCCTTTACATCCGGGCCTCTCCCTCCGGACACAGGGCATTCTGGTACTTGTAGGTCTGATATTTTTTAACACCTAGTAGCACTTCAGTGCTTAGAGAGACCTGTAGGCCAACTGCTCTCACTCTACACACTTCTGTTCCCTTCATAGCTACCAACTGTATTCGGTTCTAGCAAGAACATCTTAGATCAGTTCTAGTTCTCGGCTTGCATCCCCAGTGCAGCAGGTAGCTGTAATCCTAGTTTACATTGAAATCAGTGCTGATGATCTCGTAATGCAAACGAGTTGTTATAAATCCAAAACTGACCAAAAAAGTCCCTACTAGCTCTGGATTCATTAGCAGCTTTAGCCTGTGTCCTTCCTGTGAAGAAATAAGGTGTACCACCCAGGAGCGTAGCCAGACCTCGCCGGGAGGGGGGGCCAGAGCCCGAGGTGGGGGGCACTGTTTAGCCACCCCCCCAGCTGCCGCCACCACATTGGACCCCCCTGCCTACGACCCCCTTGAACCCCCCCTCCCGCCACCAACCCTCCCTCGCCGTCGGCCCCGCCGCCGCATCAGATACCTTGTTTGCTGGTGGGGGTCCCCGAACCCCGCCAGCCGAAGAGAGTCTTCTTCAGCGCCGGAGTAGCGCCTTCGTTCAACTAAGTTCCTGGTGTGATCAGCTGTTTCTGACGCCTTACGTCCTGCACTGTGCATGTAGCCCCTTGCAGGACGTAAGGCGTCAGAAACAGGGTTGGTGTCGGGTGCAAGGAGATTGTTGGCAGGGAGGCCAGGGCCAAATCTACAGGGGCCAGGCCCCACGTAGCTACGCCACTGGTACCACCCCTGTCCTGGACTCTCCTGGATTCGGCATTCGACCCGGTTGGAGCCTCCTAATAGCATCCCAACTATACCAAAACTCACACTCTCTCCCAATCCCCACCCCTTGTCCCTGCTATGAGCACCCCCCTCCCAAAAAGCAAACCTCAAGACAGATTCACTAGTAATTTGCAAAGGGAAACTAAAGTCCAAATCATTAAGGAAGACTCTACAAGCTTTGGGTGAATATAGGGCTCACTTCTTCATTGTGGATTGTTGTCTGCACCACGCTGTTTATGCATTCCTCATTTTGAGAGATTAAGAAGCCAATCTGTATACGTCAAGCTGTTGACCCCTGATGAAGGCTTTGTAGCCGAAACACAGACCGTATAGGGTCCCAATAAACTTTATTTTGGTGCTCTTACTACCGTGACTTCAGGACTGGTCTTTTTGGATCTGGCGTTCTTCCACCTTTGTGTGTTTTGATATCTTGGGCTCCGCTATAAACCACAAACATTTTTTTACATTTTGGGTTTACTATTGCATCTCAGGCTTCTAAGATCATCAGCCCGTGAAAGGCATTTCTCCAGTATAAATAAGATGATGGGAATGGCTGCGTCCAAAATTGGACACATTTCTTAGCCACTAGAAATGCCTTCTAAAGAAGCATCCACTCCTCCTTATCCACTGTGCCAAATCTCTCTGCCTGTCTAAACAGGACAGCCAGTGGGATTACAGTCAGAGGTTTTCCCAACAATCTTGTCAGGTAATGTATCAGGGCCTGCCAATAGCTACAGTGGGGGAAATAAGTATTTGATCCCTTGCTGATTTTGTAAGTTTGCCCACTGACAAAGACATGAGCAGCCCATAATTGAAGGGTAGGTTATTGGTAACAGTGAGAGATAGCACATCACAAATTAAATCCGGAAAATCACATTGTGGAAAGTATATGAATTTATTTGCATTCTGCAGAGGGAAATAAGTATTTGATCCCCCACCAACCAGTAAGAGATCTGGCCCCTACAGACCAGGTAGATGCTCCAAATCAACTCGTTACCTGCATGACAGACAGCTGTCGGCAATGGTCACCTGTATGAAAGACACCTGTCCACAGACTCAGTGAATCAGTCAGACTCTAACCTCTACAAAATGGCCAAGAGCAAGGAGCTGTCTAAGGATGTCAGGGACAAGATCATACACCTGCACAAGGCTGGAATGGGCTACAAAACCATCAGTAAGACGCTGGGCGAGAAGGAGACAACTGTTGGTGCCATAGTAAGAAAATGGAAGAAGTACAAAATTACTGTCAATCGACAAAGATCTGGGGCTCCACGCAAAATCTCACCTCGTGGGGTATCCTTGATCATGAGGAAGGTTAGAAATCAGCCTACAACTACAAGGGGGGAACTTGTCAATGATCTCAAGGCAGCTGGGACCACTGTCACCACGAAAACCATTGGTAACACATTACGACATAACGGATTGCAATCCTGCAGTGCCCGCAAGGTCCCCCTGCTCCGGAAGGCACATGTGACGGCCCGTCTGAAGTTTGCCAGTGAACACCTGGATGATGCCGAGAGTGATTGGGAGAAGGTGCTGTGGTCAGATGAGACAAAAATTGAGCTCTTTGGCATGAACTCAACTCGCCGTGTTTGGAGGAAGAGAAATGCTGCCTATGACCCAAAGAACACCGTCCCCACTGTCAAGCATGGAGGTGGAAATGTTATGTTTTGGGGGTGTTTCTCTGCTAAGGGCACAGGACTACTTCACCGCATCAATGGGAGAATGGATGGGGCCATGTACCGTACAATTCTGAGTGACAACCTCCTTCCCTCCGCCAGGGCCTTAAAAATGGGTCGTGGCTGGGTCTTCCAGCACGACAATGACCCAAAACATACAGCCAAGGCAACAAAGGAGTGGCTCAGGAAGAAGCACATTAGGGTCATGGAGTGGCCTAGCCAGTCACCAGACCTTAATCCCATTGAAAACTTATGGAGGGAGCTGAAGCTGCGAGTTGCCAAGTGACAGCCCAGAACTCTTAATGATTTAGAGATGATCTGCAAAGAGGAGTGGACCAAAATTCCTCCTGACATGTGTGCAAACCTCATCATCAACTACAGAAGACGTCTGACCGCTGTGCTTGCCAACAAGGGTTTTGCCACCAAGTATTAGGTCTTGTTTGCCAGAGGGATTAAATACTTATTTCCCTCTGCAGAATGCAAATAAATTCATATACTTTCCACAATGTGATTTTCCGGATTTAATTTGTGATGTGCTATCTCTCACTGTTACCAATAACCTACCCTTCAATTATGGGCTGCTCATGTCTTTGTCAGTGGGCAAACTTACAAAATCAGCAAGGGATCAAATACTTATTTCCCCCACTGTATGTATATATGTACATTTCCATAGGGCATGTGTACAAGTATAATCTGCTACTGCATGTGTTATACTAGCAGCTGTTGAGATACATCCTGCTCAGTAGGCCTGTAATTTGGAAAAAGAAGCCCTAATAATAATACAAAATTATTTTTCCATAATCTTGCATAACGCACCAAAGATGGTGCAGCCCTCAGAGATCAAAATGATTCCCCTTCAGTTATTCCAAATCCCCAGTTCCTCAGTCTGCTTGCATGTCTGTGGCTATAATCTTTTTGCAGGCTGATTGATTCAAGGTCCCATGGAGGCTTGCAACCGTCGCACAATATAGCGATCTAGTCTCCATAAATTCTTCAAATCTAGGCAGAAAACCTACTGACAGGTTCTCCCATCTTAGTGTGTGAACATAATGAGCTAATTACATATATGTATAAAAATCAGTGTCACACGCCATGGGATTACACATTCATTCTTCTCAAGTCTTAATTTGCCCATTCTCATGCAGCACTCGTGATTCAGCTTTCCACATACTTGTCCCCTTACTTTGAACTCCCTCCCCAAGTATCTCCACTTTGAGCCATCAGTTCCAAAATTCAAGGCTGCCCTTAAAGCCTCTTAGTTCCCCCCCCCCCCCCCCCAGCAAGCTTTTGGAAACTGAATTGACCTTGCTGCTGGTCTTAGTAGAATCCATGGTTTGAGTTATCCTTCCCTTTCCCTTCATCTTTCTTTTTATATAATTTAACAGTATACCACTTTGATATGCTATGACCGAATTGGATCTAGCCCATGGTAGCCAGTACCATGGTCCAACCATTTCCAACTGGACTTTACCATTAATATCTGCCTTTTGAACCACCCAAACCATCACCCTATTAAGCTTATCACCACCAGAGGGAAAAATCAACGAATCCAGCTTTTGGAACAAACTAAAAAATGCTCTTCCACCTGAAAGTCCCATGCATAAGAACATAAGAGTAGCCATACTGGGTCAGACCAATGGACCATCTAGCCCAGTATCCTGTTTTCCAAACAGTGGCCAAGCCAGGTCACAAGCGCCTGGCAGAAACCCAAATCGTGGAAACACTCTATACTACAAATCTCAGGGCAAGCAGTTGCTTCCCATGTCTGTCTCAATAGCAGATATTGGACTTTTCCTCCAGGAACTTGTCCAAACCTTTTTAAAACCCAGATAAGGTAACCACTGTTACCACATCCTCCAGCAAATAGTTCCAAAGCTTAACTATTTGTTGAGTGAAATAAATATCTTCTCCTATTTGTTGTAAAAGTATTTCCATGTAACTTCCTTAAGTGTCCCATAGTCTTTGTACTTTTGGAACGAGTAAAAAAAATCAATTTGCTTCTTCTCATTCTACACCACTCAGGATTTTGTAGACCTAAATCTTATCTCCCCTCATCTGTCTCTTTTCCAAGCTGAAAAGCCCAAACTTCTTTAGCCTTTCCTCATACGAGAGGAGTTCCATCCCCTTTATCATTTTGGTTGCTCTTCTTTGAGCTTTTTCTAATTCCGCTATATCTTTTTTTGAAATACAGGGACCAGAACTGAACGTAATACTCAAGGTGCAGACACACCATAGAGCGATACAAAGGATTTATGTATTTTCGGTCTTATCATCCCTTTCCTAATAATTCCTAGCATCCTGTTTGCTTTTTTGACCGCCTCTGCACACTGAGCAGAAGATTTCAGCGTATTATCTACAATGGCACCTAGATCTTTTTCTTGAGCGCTGACCCCCAAGGTGGACCCTAGCATCAGGTAACTATGATTCGGATTATTCTTACCAATGTGCAACACTTTACATTTGTCCACATTAAATTTCATATGCCATTTGGATGCCCAGTCTTCCAATTTCCTAAGGTCTTCCTGCAATATTTCACAGTCCACGTGTGTTTTAACAACGTTGAATAGTTTTGTATCATCTGCAAGAATCGGTAAATCGGTATGGGATATTGAAGTCAAAAACAGTGCTGGATAAAATAGCACCAATAACTACCAAAAACGTTAAAGCATCTCAAAAATCACCATGGTTTTCAGAAGTGGTATCACAACTAAAATAAAAATGTAGAAATCTAAAAAAGTAATGGAGAAAAAGCAAAGCTACCAATGACAGATCCAAATGGAAAATCTGCTTTCACCACTGTAAACAAAATGTAACAGATTCCAAGTGAAAATACTACAGCAGCCTAGTAGACCAGGACACCCTTAACAATAAAAAAAACTATTTACCCTAGTTAGGAGCCTAACTGTCATCCACTCTTCTGATAAGAGAGAAACAAACACACCCCTAGCTGACTACTTAAAAAACAAGGTCAATCAAATTAGAGCTGACCTAGCCAAACAGAACCCAAAAGAAAAAAAATTAAAAGCACGGGTCATCTCCACCATAGATTCAAGTCAAGGTATTAAAACAAACCAACTATGGGAATCATTCCAACCACTATCAAATTAAGATGTAAAGTCACTACTACTAAAATGTTCACACTCGCATTGCTTCCTAGACCACTGTCCAGAATTCCTGTACCAAACTACCCCAACAGAAGTAGTTCATTGGCTAACAGACTGCCTGAAGGGGTTACTAGATTCTGGATCTCTTCCTTCAGATATGGGCAAAATCGTTCTCACCCCAGTTTTAAAGGGATCAGGGTTAGACAGCCTCCACTGCAAATGATTGCCTAGTGGTGAACATAACACTGTTTACCAAACTGCTTGAATCATATGTAAGTAAACAATTCTCCAAATATCTGGACACATTCTCCACACACCAGTCCCAATTCGAATTCAGATCTGCACACAGCACTGAACCCCTGCTCTTAATACTAACAAAACAATAACCTTTCCAAATACTGGATTCCAAAATGCGGCGTTCCCCAAGGGTCCCCACTCTCTCCCAATCCTATTCAACTTTTTAATGTCTTCCGTTAGCTCTATTCACCTGGGATCAGGAGAACTACTACTATCATACGCAGATGAGATCATGCTCCTTCTACCTCTGACATCCGCACACCAAGACCCTATCCTATCAGTAACAATTGGAATGGACACTATCCAGACCTGGGCCCTAGCAAACAAACTGAAATTGAATACCTAAAAGGTCCCATCTTCAATAACACTACCCAACAATACCACCTTCCCAGTTGAATCAGAAGCAAGAGTGCTTAGAGTCATCGTTGATTCTTCCCTATCACTCACATCCCATATCAACCAGCTATGGAAGAAAACAATGTTTAAAATGAGACAGCTTGATCTAGTCAGGTCATTCTTTGATCAAAAAGTTTTTTGCGATACTGGTACAAATGCTTATCCTACCACACCTGGTCTACTACAATGGCCTATTTCTTGGCATTAGGAGCAAAAAACAAAAACAAACAAAAAGGACTGCAAATCATACAGAACACAGGGACCAGACTAATCTTCAAACTGAACAGATGCACAAGAGTCTCACCCTACCTTGCAAAATTACACTGGCTACCAATAGCTGAAAGAGCTACGTTTAAGGCTGCCTGTCTAGTTTTTCAGATTCTTCCAGGTGCTACCTCTGCACTCCTGATCAACATCTCATCTATTTGCATTGTTCACTCCAACAGACTAAAAGAACAACTGATCCTAGCCCCAGTATTTCACAAGGGAATCTGATCTCAGAAGATTTTTAACTCACTCTTCTCAGCGGCAGAGATCACATTATGGAACTCACTCCCTCTGGCTATCAGAACAGAGAATAACTACCTCAGCTTCCGAAAGAAGCTAAAAACCTCTTCTTCTCAAAGACCCTCATACCAAAGACTGCTACATAATACTCACCTATCACCAACAAATCCCCAAATAAACTTTAGAAATATCAAATTTAACAGAGTCTATAATGACACTCTATAACATCATATCTTTCCAATAAGAATGGTATTCACCCATTAGCCTACTTATAAAAATGTAACCGTTGTTCCACTAATATTGTAAACCACACTGAACCCTAGACAGGGGATATTAGCGGTATATGAGACCAAAATTGAATTGAATTGTGGTATATCAAGACTAGCAATAAACATAAAATGCTTTTCTACCTGTTGGTGTCATAATCAGTTTGTTTTCCTTGCATTCGTGTTTCATACTTGGGAATCAATTATTTCCCTCTCAGATATATAAAAGCTTATCCCTTTCACATGAAGATAAAGGTTTCAAGATGACATTGCATTTATTTATTTTCAAATTAAGGTGGGAGTCTATACGCAGATTCACTCATGTATTCAATGAGATAAGCAGTCAGAAACAGCTTTTCCTTAGAACACCATCTGGTGATTACACAGACCACACTGCCATCTCTTGTTTATTACAGAAACTGAGAAACAAGGTGTAGAGAGCAAAACTCTAGGTAGAAATCAGAGTAGCTCAAGAGGGAGGTCATGAGAGGCAGCAGAACACTTTTGTACAGAGGGGCCAAACCAGTCTCTCTATTTTATTTATTTAAAACATTTATATTCTGCATAGCCCACAGTTCCCAGTGGATTACAATATCACATTATCTATCACATACATAATCAAAATATTTGATACTAACAATAAAACATTTATGTTAAGACAATGACACGTGAGAGCTCAAAGTTTTTATACCTCTTAATATACCACAGGTAACAAACTGGCTTACCCAAATGCCTCTTGAAATAAAAAAAAAAAGCCTTGAGCTGTTTTCTAAAAATAAGATAAGACTCCAATTTATGCATATCAACAGGCAAAGCATTCCTTGGAGCTGGTCCCATCACTTGCAAAATAGATTATCTCCGGTGGTCCACCCCATTCTATTACCTATCATGTTAATGATGATCCCAAACCACTTTTGCTACTGCTATTTCTAAAATGCTATTAGATGTACACAGCACTGTACATATTTGTAAAAGGCAATCCCTGTTGTATAGAGCTCACTCACATGATCTAGCCAAAACACATCCATAAAAAACTAACTACGGGCCCTGTTTACTAAGCCACAATACAGGCACTTTAGTGCTTTTAGCACGTGCTGTGTAGGTGCCCACAATATTCCTATGAGCGCCTACACAGTTAGCGCGCCCTAATTTTGTGCATGCGCTAAAAACGCTAGCGCACCTTAGTAAATAGAGCCCTACCTGTTTAAGGTTGTCACCTGAAAGAAGAAGTGTTGTAAGCTCCCTGCTAGTTCATTGCCTACTGCTGGTAGTTTGGCATCTTTATGAGCACTAATTTAACTAAATGGTTGTTATAAAATATTTAGAGAAAAAAAAGTCTAGTGAGCAAGTATTTAAATATTAACTGAAACTACTACAACCACACTCTCACTGTACTAGCAATGGTCAAATCTGTGCTATGATTGGTAGAATCAACTAAAGTAGCACATGGGTGTGGAATTAGACGTTTGACGGAACAAAACACAAAAAGAATAATCTACCAAGCGAAAACATAAACTAGATAAGCAATATTACTGTGGGGGAAGGAAAAGTCTCAAAGAGCTGGGTTGATCATAATGATCAGCACTTCATCAACGGCAAAAACACTTCCCCAAAAAAGCATTAACCTTTATAGTGGAAAAAAAAATATATGTAAGTCTTAGACTGCTTCTTGTAGAAATTAATCCAGAGATTGTTCCCCAAAAATGGTGATTTGTTAAACAATCTTTCAAATATAATTTAGTACAATAGTGAAGATACAAAAACACTGATCTCAGTGAGTTGCTATACGGAGTGAGCATCGAAGTAATTTCCTTAAACCTTGTGCTTAATTTCTACAATAAGTAGGTCTTAGACAAATATTTTTTTTTTCACCATAAAGGTTAATGCTTTTTAGGGGAAGATTTTTTTGCTGATCATTATCATCAACCCAGCTCTTTAAATCAGAAATGATTATTGAGCTATTTGACGCTTTTCCTTCCCCCACAGTAATATTGCATATCTACTTTACATTTTCGCTTGGCTTAGTCTTTTTGTGGTTTGTCATATCTGTCCTATGGCCTTAGATTTTTACTGTTATGTGATGCTCTTTCTACCTTAATGAAAGGGTTCAGAACAGCTGAACCATTTCTGGATGCTATAATATATAGAAATAATGTACCACCTACTGCTTGGTTATTTATCCTTAAGCAAGTCCTATAAAAAAAGGTATCTTTGACAAGTTTTCAAGAATTACTCTCTCTTCATCTGGACTGACCTGATAAAAAGAAGATAAAGTACCTTTAACAAGTTTTTAGGTATTATCTGAGTCCAGTACAAGAATATCACCTACAGCTTGGTTGATGGTCCTTATTTCCACATATCCAAGAGGACTAACATGACAATCATAATGCTGTGCTCTACATGCAAGAACAATTGCAAATTGTGGGACACAAAGACTCATATAGGGAAAAAGTATTAATGGCACAGTTGGAAAAGCCCCATATATTACAGATAAAACACTAAGAAAGTTTTATTTCAAATAGTAAAAAAAAAAAACCAAAAACCCTCATATCACAAACAGCAAGGATCACCAAAGTTGACCATAGACTACACATATTTAAATAAATATAATCACAACACTTCAACAAACATAAATACTGAAGAAAATGGGCAAAGTTGCTGTTGGTGTGAGAAGCAGCCCTGCCTTGGCCAGTGAGATTTAATTGCCTCTTAGGTCCTGTTACTCCCCCGTGTCAAGGGAAGATGTTCCAGCAGGCATGAAGTGAGGAAGAGATGGAAGTGGTTCCAGGTCCTTCAATGCAGGCAGCTAAATCAATCCCTGAGAGGACCGAATGGCTTACGCCATCCAAAACACCCATTGAGAGAGTGGATAGCAGCATTCAGAACATGTTGAGAATTAAACCAAGAAATGTCCTCTTTGAACAATACTGAAGCTTTAAATATTGCTAATGAACACACACAAGATTAAGCCAGAAGCAGTAACATTGGATTCACTACGGACAGCAATGGAGAAACTACACAAGATTAGTTTTTCTTTTGTTACTATCACCTCTTCGTCAATGATTAAAATACAAGAACTGGGTAATAAAGTTGACTCTAACTGGGTAAAAACTGAACATTTAGAAACTAAGAGGCCTGAGCGGGGTGGAGCTTGACCTTGACCTGTGATACTATCACAGTGATAGGAGCAGACGCATGGAGTAGTTTCTCCTCCATCGAGGGCCTTAATCTGTGATCATCGTTTCACTCCTATTTTATATTTTCAACTTCTTACCTCGATGTACTAAACATCATTAGAGTGTATCTTCGAGAAGTGTGAAATTGGATCATTCCTACAACATTCCATCAGGTTTGAAACGCTACAAAGCAGACCCTGTTGCCCCAGATAAGATGGTGCCAAAGACATCTGATAACCAGATGGACTTGCTTTTCAAGAAATCCCATCTCTTAAAGATATTATGCTGGAAGAAGTTGATACAATGAAAAGTGTACAATCATTAAACTCCCAGTTTAATACAGCTCAAACTCGCATTAAACAATTAGAGGAAAAAAATCCCAAATCTCTCTGAGGATATGGATAAACTAAAATTACATGATAAAGAATTAAAGCAATTGCAAAGAGACTTTGAGGACATTGCAAACCACAATCAACGAAATAACAGCCGGATTCTGGGGTTGCCCAGCAGATCAGAGGGACAAGATACTCTTGCATTTCTCTCTGACCTGCTACCTAAACATTTAGGCCTTTCATTCACAGAGCCTTTATAATTTGAAAGAGCATACCCACATGCCTTCCAGGCCCAAACCAAACACGAAACACCCCAGACCCATCCTAACTAAACTTTTGCAATTTCAGCATGCACTTAAGCTCATTACTATGGCAAAGAAAACATCTATGGTGTATTCAGCTCTATTGTGGTCCATCAGATTCCTTATAAGTACATAAGTATTGCCATACTGGGAAACACCAAAGGTCCATCGAGCCCAGCATCCTGTTTCCAACAGTGGCCAATCCAGGCCACAAATACCTGGCAAGAGCCCAAAAAAGTACAAAACATTTTATACTGCTTATCCCAGAAATAGTGGATTTTCCCCAAGTCCATTTAATAATGGTCTATGGACTTTTGCTTTAGGAAGCCGTCCAAACCTTTTTAAAACTCAGCTAAGCTAACTGCCTTTACCACATTCTCTGGCAACGAATTCCAGAGTTTAATTACACATTGAGTGAAGAAAAATTTTCTCCGATTCGTTTTAAATTTACTACATTGTAGCTTCGTCGTATGCCCCCTAGTCCTAGTATTTTTGGAAAGCGTGAACAGATGCTTCACATCTACCCGTTCAACTCCACTCATTATTTTATAGACCTCTATCATATCTCCCCTCAGCCGCCTTTTCTCCAAGCTGAAGAGCCCTAGCCGCTTTAGCCTTTCCGCATAGGGAAGTCATCCTATCCCCTTGATCATTTTCGTCGCCCTTCTCTTCACCTTTTCTAATTCCACTATATCTTTTTTGAGATGCAGTGACCAGAAATGGACACAATATTTGAGATGCGGTCGCACTATGGAGCGATACAAAGGCACTATAACATCCTCATTTTTGTTTTCCATTCCTCTCCTAATAATACCTAACGTTCTATTTGCTTTCTTAGCTGCAGCAGCACACTGAGCAGGAGGTTTCAACATATCATCGAGGACACCTAGATAAGCATACCCTGTCTCTTTTACAATAAGGTTATTTACTAGTCAGTTTCCTGCTCATTGCATGGACACGTCTTACCAGATCTCTGGAGGAAATGGAACTTGGTATGCTTGACTAGTTTATATTTTTGTTCCTACATTATTGTTCTTATGCATTGCAGTATGTTGGTTTTCAGCATAATAATTATATTAGCTCTTTTCATGTAAATGGATTGAACCACCCTATCAAAAGAAAAAAAAAATCATTGCAATATTTAAAATCCTTACAATCTGATACCATCTTTTCATAGGAAACTCATTGTCAAAGACAGGTTGTGAAAAACTTTAACTTCTTGATTTCTTGAATCAACTTTTTCTCCTCGGCCATAAACAAGAAAAATTGTGTCTCCGCTCTCTTCCAATTCAAGTGACTAATACTTATCCAACATGGAAGGTAGATGGGTGCTAGTCTCGATTGTTTTACACCAAGACCAATATACTATGTACCTGTTTGTGACTTTTTTTTTTTTTGTTTAATATAGATGTCTTCCTAAATCTATTAACCACAACACAATCAAGAAAAATGGAAAAGGAAACCCTACATGTAGAACAGAAAAACCAGAAGTAGGGGTAAATTAGATACTTCCAGACAGACTAGTAAGATGCAAGTCTTTATTTGGCACCACTCATACACAAGACCCAACATTGGGCCGTATTTCAAGAGGACACACCCGTCTGCCTCAGAGGTTCTAACTATAAACACAAAGTAAAAAAAAAACAAGGAAACATTTAAAAGAAAATGAAGCATCTCTCTGTAAATCTAATAAAAATGAAAAGCTGATGAAATACAAGACAGGCGGGGGAAAAAAGGAACTTTTGAATATATCAAATAGACTGTATCCGCAAATTAAAACAGATGTATATTGTATGTATGAACTGTAAATATACATGTACTATGATAAAACCAGGAAACAAACCTCAAAAGAGGATAGCTTATGAGAGTCAGTGTAAAATCAACTCTGTAGAGAACTGGAACCTAAGAAACAGTTGAAATAAACAAAAACACCTTCTACATTAACAGTAATTAAATGCATAGAAAACATTAGCATTTACTCCAATATTTTATATGCATTTATGTTTCAATCATTTTTATTAAGTGAACATAATCAGCTGTAACATTTCACATTACATAATTTTATATGCATTTAATTACTGTAGGTGTTTTTGTTTAGTTTCAAATGTTTATTTGGCATTTCTATATAGATTTAGGTTCCCAGTTTTCTACAGAGTTGATTTTGCAGACTCTCATACTCTCTTTTGAAGTTTGTTTCCTGGTTTATCATTAGAGCACATGTATATTTACAATTCATACAAAATATGTATATATTTTTTTTTTGGGGGGGGGGGGGGGGAATGTCTGTTTTAATTTGCTGATACAACCTATGCGATATATTTAAAGTTTCTTTTTTTGGGTGCAACTGTTGTAGATAACATGCATTGGTGCTGTATTGAGTAGGCCAAATTTGACACCAATATCAATAACTACTACTTAACACTTCTAAAGCGCTACTAGGGTTACACAGCGCTGTACAATTTAACATAGGCCAGTCCCTGCTCAAAGAGCTTACAATCTAAAGCAGTTGTTGCAATTGTAAAATTTATTTTTGGTGTAAAGCAATCTTTTTTTTTTTGTTACATTTGTACCCCGCACTTTCCCACTCATGGCAGGCTCAATGCGGTAGGCAATGGAGGGTTAAGTGACTTGCCCAGAGTCACAAGGAGCTGCCTATGCCGGGAATTGAACTCAGTTCCTTCAGGACCAAAGTCCACCACCCTAACCACTAGGCCACTCCTATTTTAGCGAGGTCAGGAACAATTAAAGAGAGACAACCTTGATAAAGAAGCTTTCTTTCCTTTGCCATAGTGATAAGCTTAAGTGCATGCTGAAATCACAAAAGTTTAGCTACAACAGGTCTGGGGTGCTTCATGTTTGGTGTGGGCCTGGAAGGCATGTGGTGTGCTCTTTCAAACTGTTGTATTTCATCAGTCAGCTTTTCATTTTGGGCCTTCCAGCCGCACCCGATTTATTTGCAGCTTCATTGCATGCCCCCTACTCACTCCTCGGTGCATGCGACCCCACCTATGTGTGGTACTGTGATCTCTGGGGGGTGGGGTGGGGAGAAGAGGCAATGCTTCACACTCACCTTTCCAAGCTGTTCCTTACTCATCTCCATGCCCTCATGGAGACAATGTGTTGGGGCAGGCAGTGGTCATTCATGATTTGCCTCATACAGGAGAAAGAGCTAAAAAATTAAGCTCCCTTCTCAAAGAGGTAGCTGGACACACTGAGGAACATTCCTCCACGTGCAGAGGTAGATATGCACGTTTTGCCATTGCTGTGGAGGTTCTCTCGATACAGGGACCAGTACCACAATTATACATCTTGCATAGTGGATTTTTGATTGGCGGAAACATTTATCTCCGACTGACATTTTCAGTACATCCTCTTTCAAAAAAATTTTTTTGTATGTATTTTTTTTTTTAGTGGGAAACATTTATTTTTTTTTCTTCCATTACAGACTTCAGTTTTTAAATGTTTTCTGATAAACAATTATTTCACCATTTGAAGGTCATATAAAAAATGCCCCTCTCAATAACTCTCTCTTTGTGCCAAAGGCAGTGTCATCATTTGAGAGAGATCAAATCTTTACTTCACTTTTGCACCATGTTGGGTGTGTACTTTAAAATTGCACTGTAACCAAATTTCCAAGGTTAGGCATAGTGCTTTTCCTTTTTCCAGGTTTCAAGGAGAACCAGCTACTAAAATTATCATTACCCAGTAGCTGAGGTAATGTTGCACTGCCATATATAGTTCAGTTACGTTTCAGAAGGACATGATCTCATAAGATTTGAAAAACATGTTTTCAATGACATGGACAAAGTTGTGAACAATACTTCCCATTTGCATTGTCAGCTCCAGGGAGGTGTATAAGTGCATACTGTGTTAGGGACTGAAATTTACTCAGACAGAGATTTTGGAGTCACACCTATCTCAGGCACTGTTTTTAAAGAAAATAAGAATAACCCAGACTAGGATAGATCAATGGTCCATCCAGCTCAGTATCCTGTTTTCAATAATGGCCAATCCAGGTCACAAGTACCTGCCAGAAACACAAATGGTAGCAACATTCCAGGCTACTACTCCCAGGGCAAGCAGGGGCCATGTCTCTTAAATAGCAGCCTGTGGCCCTTTCCTGCAGGAACCTGTCCAAATTCTTTTTTTAAACCCACATACTCTAACCACTGTTACCATAACCTCTGGCAACGAGTTCCAGTTAACTATGAGTCACGTGAAAAAAAAATATTTCTTCCTATCGGTTTTAAAAGTATTTCCATGTAACTTTATTACGTGGCCCCTAGTCTGTACTTTTTGAAAAGAAAAAGAAAAGTCAGCATGCCCAAGTGTGAGCCAGTAGAGAATAAAGACCTTGAACCAGCACAGAAAAACACTTTAGGTGGCTGGGAACATGTATGAATAAGAGCATTTTTGTTTTCTCTTTATAACCAGGTATGTTTACAGCTTTAATTTATCTCAAATAAAGGCACAAATACATCATAAAGCAAACAGACAATTTAGGAGTTTCTCCTGAGAAATGCCTAGTTCAGTTCATCTCTGCCACTGTACTTTACTCCATACAGGATTTGACTTGTCACACAAGGGAAGAGCAGGGCTAAAGGCAAGGTCTGTGCCAACTCTCTGCAAGACATACTGTATGTGCTGGGAGACTAGGAAGAAAGTCACATAACACACATTGAAAGTTTTTACCTAAACTACGCGAACTTTTGCAAGAATTGGACAGATGGGGAGGGTTACACATGTCATGGATGGGTAGAATAGCAGCGGTTAAGATGACACTACTCCCCAAACTCCTGTATCTGTTTATGGCAGTGCCAGTTCATATACCATATACATTTTTTCACACTCTTCATAAGAAAGTGTTCGCCTTTATCTGGCGTAGAAGACCTCCTCGAGTGGCTCGTAGTGTCCTCTTTCAACTACGGAAAGATGGGGGTATGGGAGTGCCCAACTTTAGCCTATATTATAGAGCTGCCCTATTTCAGATGCTATCCACAGTACAGAGAGGCCCGAATAAGCGGTGGACCTACGATGCGCAATGGGGCTTAAAAGGGGTGCCAATATGGGCAGTAGCGTGGCTCCCCTTACCGCTCATACGAGACCTTATTTCGGAAATACGGGGTCCGATGGGGGTGATCCTGGGGGAATGGGTTAGATGTAGAGCGGCATGGTTTCCTGGGCGTAAATATCATGTGATGACCCCTATCATTTTTGCAACCGACTTCACTCCAGGTCGGACAGATGGGGTATATAGACATTGGTCTGCAGCCTCGTTGCGCTTACTGGGCCAAATATGGGAAGATGGGAAATGTCATTCATTTCACACACTCCAGGAGGAATTTGGGTTAGGGGACAAAGATTACTTCTCGTACATGCAGATTAGAGACTTTATACAGAGAAAAGCGAGAGAGGACTTATCCCTTGCAGACACAGAGCTTGAGTTAGCCATCAGATCAGGGGAAGGTAAAGGGGGGATATCCCGCATTTACAGAGCTCTGTTGCATAAGACCCAACCACTGGGCAAATTCATTAAGAAGTGGGAGACGACACTGGGTGCCACATATGATCCACAGGACTGGAAAAGAATATTTAAACGATTATTGGCATTTTCAGTAGCTACTCCTTTATTGGAAAATGGGTATAAGATGTTGTATCAATGGTATATGACCCCGAGCCGACTTTCCCGCATTTTTAAAAATGGATCGGCACTCTGCTGGCGAAGGTGCGGGGCAGAAGGTACATTCTGGCATATCTGGTGGGATTGCCCAATGATACAGCAGTTCTGGCAGGACTTACAGTCCAGACTGCAGAGCGGGATGGGGCTGGTGATAAAGTTGGAGGCTGACATATGTCTGTTAAATTTAGTTGCAAAAGAGAGTAAAGGCTCCTGCTCAGCACTTTTACGATACATTGTTACAGCAGCCAGGACTTTAATTGCAAAGTACTGGAAACAACAGACACTACCCACTGTGGACCAAGTGCTCACTAAGGTGGACTATTGCTGTATGATGGATAAATTGACTGCCATGCGAAGAGGAGGAATGATGAGATTTCTTAAAACCTGGTCCACTTATGCAGAGTGGCGAGGGCTTACAGAATGAGGAGTATATTTGGTGATTTTGGTGGCAAAACAATGTGTAACCTTTTGATGATGTGTTCCTGAGAGGGGTGGGAGGGGGGAGTTCAGGGGGGTTTAATGTTTTTTTTTCTATTTTTTATTTTTATTGGTACTGCATAATGTATGGCATATACTGTCAATACGCGTTAATGTATGCTCTGAAAATTGTTAACTTTAATAAAAAGATAAATAAAAAAAAAAATAACACACATTGAAAGGGCATCTTCTGAACCTCTATCAATTTTAAATGCTTTGACACTATGAATTTAAATAGGATGAATGACTGACCTTGCACTGATTTAGGTTAAGAAAAATACTTTTAGCTGCCATTACTTGAAATAGGCTCGGACATTAAAAAAACAAAAACACAATTCCCCTTTGTCCTCTCCCAATGAATATGAAGTCTATGCACAAGAAACAGAAAGGGTATGAATATTGCACTCTTCCAGGTGAACTGTGCACACAAATGTTACAAGACATTCCAGGTATAGAGGGCTTTAAGAATACCCTCACTGAATCCTGAATTAGAACACCTATTCACACTTTCAAATCTGCTAGAGCAGAATATATATATATATTTTTAACAATCATAGGAGGGAGTCTGAGCCAGCAAACAGTTGCCTTGTGACTACTTTCCTAAACGAGTCTACACAGAGGGCTGCAGTGTAGACAAAGTAAGGATGCTCCCTTCTGTGTACCTGAAGACAGGAAGAGGTGCTAAAGAATCCAGCCTAGTCCTCCCCAGGCCACTTCAGAGGTTTGCACAAATCCCACCACCAGAACTTCATATTACCCCTGTGAATGTCTGGCTGGTCATTACAGATCTTAAAATGTTGGCTAGAAATAGCCCATGGATCAGGACATCTGGGCATTTAAAATGTTAAGCTCTGCATTCAGGTTAAAGAATATTGCAGAAGGGCCACAGTAGAGTAGGTAGAATACTTGCAGGGATGTTAAAAAAAAAAAGATGATGAAATTAGGAGTTGGACATGCAGAAGGGTTTTTTGTGGGGGTTTTTGTTTGGGGGGGGGGGGGGGAGGGAAGCAAAAAGATTAGTATTAAAAACTTGGATTGTGTTTAAGTTCTCTAAAAGCAGAAAGCTCTCTCCTCCCTTCAACTCAGCTTTCCCAAAAGAACAGGTCTAGCATCAATTAGCACCCATTTTCTTGCTATAGCCAAACCCCCCCCACCCCCCCACAGGGACAACTTGCGGCAGGGTCAGTGGATACAGGTTTTATTTATCTGATGAAACCGTTATATATATGTAACAATTTCATATGAATGCCCACATACTAAAACAGACACATTTGATCTCACAGGCACAACAGGGAATCAGCTAAATTAACTTTCATGCAGACAATACAGTACAAGGAAAAGTCAGCCTCAGATGAAGCACAAGTGTCAGGGAGGAAGAGGAGGAGCTCATACTGCACTAAGAAGCAGCTGCTGCTAGTGTGAGATCTCATTCCATCAGCATCCCTTGTGCAGGGTTTGGTGTGCAGTCTTAAGATCGGATGACTGGTGTGCTGTGCCTGGGAATAGAACCCCCTTTTCTCCTGCTACAGAACTTCAGTTAATGACTGGTTTCCTGAAGTTCCTGCCAGCAAAGCGTGCCTTGCTGCCCAGTTCCTCTTCAATTCTGCAAAGAGAAGAGACCAAGTGATGGAGGTGGAAAAGTCTGACCATGTGGTCCATGCCATGGGCACCAAGAACAGGCATACTTTTCTCTTTTTTTTTAGTCCAATCCTGGCTGCAATATACTGTGCCCACACACTGGGTCCCTTCCCATACACGATACTGCTGTAATAGGCATAGAGGTTTGGGTTTGTACCCCTGATTGTGATGGCATGTATGAGATTACTACATACTGTGGTACATACTAGCCAAGTGACGAAGCTAAGACTTCAATTCTCTGAGGCTTGCAATCAATATTTTCACAGGCCAAGTTCTGTGAGAACTAAAGCTGCAGACTAAGGGGCTAAACTGCTGATGCTGGCATCATTCTTCTGAACACAGCAAGACAGCTGAATGTAATCAAATAAAAATGCTCCATCTATCCTCCATCCTTTCACCCACACCCAACTCTTCCCTATGCTTACCTCAGCAGCTGGTTGTATTTTGCAAGACGCTCAGATCTGCAGGGAGCTCCCGTCTTTATCTGAAAGTAGAAGTATGATGATGAATTACAGAACATTACAGCTACAGAGAAGTTTAGGGGATGATGGACAAAGGTAAGTACTGAAGTGAGGGTGCAGGTAGATTACATGTCCAGAGTTTTAATACAAAATGTACTATTCCTGATAGTGTAACCTCTGAATACATTGAATGTCAGTCTCTCACCCCAACAAGATTACATACTTTCAAACACAATGTCAGCTGCAGACACTGACCTGTCCAGTGCAGAGACCAACCACCAGGTCGGCAATGAAGGTGTCCTCCGTTTCTCCAGAGCGGTGACTGACCATTACACCCCAGCCATTTGCCTGTGCCAGCTTACAGCTTGAAAAGAAAAGAAAAGCACAAAACAAAGTGTTATATTGCATTAATTTTAACCAGAAGCACAATACAAAGCATCCACAAGGGGGCACTATCAGCCGTGCTTACCCCAGTGCCGAGAGCTGCCAAACTCTGGAATTTTAGTTTGGCAAATCAGAGCCTAAGAGAAGCTGCAGGCAATGTTGACTTCTTGCAGCAACACAGCAGTGTCTATGGCTGGTACAATTTAATTCAAGTGATACAGAAAGCTATAGACCAGTGAACCTTGTGTTGGTTCGGGTTAAAAGCCAAAATTATCAACTTTACAGACAAAGACGGGCACAATAAACATACAGTTAGCAAAGGGAAGTCTTGCCTTACCAATTAGATTGCTTTGAAGATACAAGACATGTAGATGACATGTAGATAATAGGGAAACCAGTTACTGTATCTATTTTCAGAATGAATTTCATAGAATCTCGCATGACAAACTCCCATGGAAATTACAGATATGGAAAAGGAGGGTAGTATCCTATAATGGCTTGATAACTGGTTAAAAAAAGGCAATACAGTAGGGTTAAATGGTCAGGTTTTCTAAATGGAAAAAGAGATCAATAGCAGATGCCTCCAAGGACCTCTATGAATTTGTTCTGTTGACTCCCCCCCCCCCCCCCCCCCCCCGTAGATAATTTATATGCTTGCCAAGATCAAATTTGCAGATTACACAATTATTCAGATGTTAACAGTAGTAGGATTTGCAGAAGGTTCTAGTGAAACTAAGAATGGACTTCCACACAGCAGACGAAGTTTCAAGTGGATAGAGGCTGACAATTTTGGCTTCAGTTTCCAGCCAACCTTCCCCCCCCCCCCCCCCCCCCCCACAAATACCTTCCACTGCCCCCAGGCCAACCAACCACCTATAGGTCCTCCCAGGGCCTATTTTAAGAAACCCTGGTGGTCTAGTAACCTCTTCAGCAGCAGAAATGAAACCTACTCGTTCCTGCCCAGTGCTACTCTTCCTTCAAATTGGCTTCTGGGATGTCCTAATTTCTCTAGGCCCTGGGAGGCTTGTTAGGAGGGATTATCTACCAAACATTCCAGAGCCAAAAATGGAGGAGAAAAGGCCTGAGCACCAAGTGATGGATAGGTTAAGATGGCCATCACATAGTAAAATGACGGCAAAGAGAGACCTGCATGGTCCATCCAGTCTGCCCAACAAGACAAACTCATATGTGCTACTTTTTGTGTATACCCTACTTTGATTTGTACCTGTCCTCTTCAGGGCACAGACCATACAAGTCTGTCCAGCACTATCCCCGCCTCCCAACCACCAGCCCCGCCTCCCACCACTGGCTCTGGCACAGACCGTATAAGTCTGCCCAGCACTATCCTCGCCTCCCACCACCAGCTGGCTCTGCCACCCAATCTCGGCTAAGCTCCTTAGGATCCATTCCTTCTGAATAGGATTCCTTTATGTTTATCCCACGCGTGTTTGAATTCCGTTACCGTTCATTTCCACCACCTCCCACGGGAGGGCATTCCAAGCATCCACTACTCTCTCCGTGAAAAAATACTTCCTGACATTTTTCTTGAGTCTGCCCCCCTTCAATCTCATTTCATGTCCTCTCATTCTACCGCCTTCGCACCTCCGGAAAAGGTTTGTTTGCGGATTAATACTTTTCAAATATTTGAACGTCTGTATCATATCACCCGTTTCTCCTTTCTTCCAGAGTATACATGTTCAGGTCATCAAGTCTCTCCTCATACGTCTTGTAACGCAAATCCCTTACCATTCTCGTAGCTTTTCTTTGCACCGCTTCAATTCTTTTTACATCCTTCGCAAGGTACGGCCTCCAAAACTGAACACAATACTCTAGGTGGGGCCTCACCAACGACTTATACAGGGGCATCAACACCCCCTTTCTTCTGTGCTTTGTGCCCTTCATATGGTTTGAAGAAGCTTCTGCAGTCTGCAAGTGTCAGCTGCCCTCCTGAAACCTCAGGGCATCCTTTCCCCAATGAATATGCATGAGATCTATTTGCATACAATTGAGGCAGTGCATGCAAATAGATCTCATGCATATTCATTGCCTTTCACAAAAGTAACTACAATCACTATTACCTTAATTAGCTTTATTAGAAAAAATGTTTTCATAAAATAATGTTCTCAGAGAGACCAGTTCACTCAGTACTTAACATTTGGGTTTGACACCAGTTTCAATAGAGAACTATCAAGCTTGAATATTGATGAGAGCGATGTTTGGCTGTAATACCAAAACAAATGATTTAAATTGGTGGATACAGGTCTCTCACTCGTACTGAAGGCCTTAAGGCTTCAAGAATCCAAGGAGTCTGGGACATGTTGATGGACACAGACACAAAGTATTCAGTGAAATGGTCTCTGAGAAAGAATAAGAAGGATTTGGATAGGTCAATTATTATGCCTATAAATGACAGCTATGCTCTAAGTGTTAATACATGCACAATGCAAATGTGATAAAACTAAGAAAAATCTTATTTGAGCAGTATAGAGTTGATATGGGTATCCGTTTAGTCCTTCAGAAGAATGAGTGTAAGGGTGTTTCACTATTGGTTGAGTGTGAATGATTATGTTTTGATATAAGCAGTAGGGGGAAGCTGACTTAAGTTGAAGTTGGAAAATTCTTTAATGAAAATTTTTTTTCTAATAAAGCTAATTAAGATAATAGTGATTAAAGTTACTTTTGTGGGAGGTATTGATTCTTGTAACTAGAGTAAAACAGTTACTCATTAAGAAGGGAGATGCATATTCATTGGGGAAATCCTGAAAACCCGACTGGACTGCAGCCCTCAAGAACAGAAGCTGGACAGCCCTGGTATAAGCTAAACAGTCAATGAACATAGTTGTGGTTTAATAAGACAAAGGAGAGATGGATTTAGTCAAGGAAAGTCTTGCCTCAATCTGCTACCTGGTAAACAGGGATAAAGGTGAGCCAGTTATACAGTATGTTAAATACTGTCTAAAACCCTACATATAAGAGGCTCCTGAGAAAGTTAAAAAGCCACAGAATAGGAGGCAGTGTCCTATTGGGAACAGGTTAAAAAAATAGGAAAAACATAGGATAGGATAAAATGGTCAATCTTCTCAAAAGGAGCAAGGTGAATAGTGGAGCTCCCCAGAGATCTTTACTGGACTGGTGCTTTAATATTCATTAAAAAAAGATCTGGAAATAGGAACCAGCGAAGTGATCAATGTGCAAATTAGAAATTTGTGCTCATTAAATCACATGCAGATTGTGAGAAATTGCAGGACCTCACAAGTCTGGAGACTGGGCATTCAAAGTTCACATTAAATTTCATGTACCAAACTGCAGCACATTTATTCTTCCATTAATTATAGCTCCATGATGCTAGGCTCCACATTAGAGGCAACATCCCCCAGGAAAAGGATTTAAGTGTCATCACAATCTGTTAATCTTCTGCTCAGTGTGCAGCAGCATTCAAATAAGCAATTATTAATTAGTAGGAATGGAACAGAGAACAGATCATAATACCTTCATACAGCTCCATGGGGCAACTGCATAGTATTGTGCATAATTCTGGTTACGGCATTCTGCTAGTGGAATTAGAAAAGATACAGAGGAGCAACTACCCCCTCCCCATAAAGAAAGGCTCTTCAGCCTGCAGAAGGGGTGACATGATAGAGGTCTATAAGAGAGAAATGAAATGGGTAAATGCCAATTGATTTTTTTTTTTTTTTGTTAAAAGAGTAGATACTAGGGGACAACATAAAATTAAGCGGTACAATTAAAACACATTGTAAAATATTACATACAACAGTTGAGCTCTGGAATTCACTACTGGATGTGGTAAAAGCAGTTAGTGTGGCTCGTTTATAAAAAAAAAAAAGGTTTGGACAACTTCCAAAGGAAAGCCCATAATCTTAATGTAGATTTAGAGAAGACCCTGCTTATCCCTGATTATAAACAGTAAGGATGTGCATTAATTTGAAATGACAGAGTGCCAATGTGCAACATCAATAGCGTATGCTCTGAAAGACAACAGAATGAACACACGAAAAAAATTAACACTCTTGAAAATGACATGGAACAATTTTGTGGCCGAACATCCATAACAAAGAATCTAGTTACTTTTTGTGATCCTGCTAGGTACTTTTAACGTGGATTGACTACTGCTAGAAATAGGATCCTGGGCTTGACAGACCTTTGTTCTGACCCAGTATGGCAGTTCTTATGACGAATATCCTGAAAACCAGACTTGGACAGTACATTTCCTAGTATATGCTAGGAAGAAATAGTCTAACAGTCGATGGTCAGAACTTACACTGCACCCTGATTTGGCCAAAAACTATGACGATCAGTTATAGATTTTCTAGAACCTTCCACTCCTGGCTAAAACAGAGATGAAGCAGATTTGTGCCAACGTCATCTCCCACCTGTACACCGAGGGTTGCCTATACTGAACCACCCAGTCTCTTGTTAAAATAGAGCAAAACTTGTCTAGACAACGTATGAATCCTTGTTTTTACTTGCTGATGCTTGGAAACAGAACTAGAAAAATAATTCTCAAGTGAATGTTACTACACTTGGGAGTGGAGGAGTAGTCTAGTGGTTAGTGTAGCAGCCTGTTCGACTCCTACTGCAGCTCCTTGTGATGGGCAAGTCACTTAACCCTCCATTGCCCCAGGTACAAAATTAAGTACCTGTATATATGTAAACTGCTTTGACTGTAATCACAGAAAAAGCAGCATATCAAATCCCATCCCCTTAATAAAACTTTTCAGTTAGTTGTGTGCGACTAACTAGTTCTTGTGCTTAGCCTGTAGATGTAATGAATTACAAAATTCCTTTATACTTCGTTTGGGTAATTTTGGTGTAGAATTCCCCCAGGAATAAGGCTTTTAGTGCTATTAACTAGCACAACGGTGTATTCACATCCTAGCTCCAATGTCAAAACCAAAAAGTGTAAGATGTCAGTTTTAACCTTATTTACAGGAATGCACTTTTTTCAAATCCGCTTGTCGTGTATTAAGAAATTCAGCTCAGGGAATTATGCATTTCTCCAGCACGGTACAGATCACAGCAATAATCTCATCTTACATCAGCTTACATGTACCTTTAGGTGAGATGGTGTATAACCTGAGGGAGCTGTCATTGTTCACCTCCCTCTCCTTCCAATAGGGCTTCATCTTACACATGAATGATGGGGCACTGCCACAGGCAAGGGTTCCCATACTGGGTTCTGTCCGTGCCAACTACAACCCTTTGGGAAGAGCACTTACGCTTGCAAAGACTCTGTAACTGTTCCAATTTGGTTGACTTTGAGCAGTAGGCAGTTGCAGGCCTTCTGTTCCACAGCCCGGGCAATTCGCTTAGGATTGGTCACAGTCAAGTCATCGCCAACCACTTGGATTCCAACACTGGCCGTGAATTTGGCCCAAGCAGCCCAGTCGTCCTGGTCAAAGGGATCTTCAATGGAGACAACTAAGGAGAGGATACAAAAAGTTACTCTTCATGTTCCACCTTCTCAGGCAAAGAACCTCCTACAGCTTACACTCAAAAAGCAAATTGCGTACAGCGCTGCTCAGCATTCACTAGTACTGCTTACTCATGGGAAACCAGCTATATCAAGCCATGTATTTGCTGCTATGGTGCAGCTGACCACAATACTTGTCCCCGATTCTACCTGGATAATCCTTAACGAAGCCCTTGTAGATGTCTGCCAACTTGTCAGAGACGATGTAGCGTCCAGGATCATCAGGAGACTTGAAGTCCAGATCATATTTGCCATCACGGTAGAACTCTGAGGCAGCCACATCCATACCGATGACAATCTTATCAAGGTAGCCAGCCTTGCTGATTGCCGTCTTCAGCAGCTCCAAAGCTGAGAAAGATGGGCAAGACATGAATCAAATCTACCAGAGACAAGTGGGAGATGTAGTACTACTACACACTGTCACATTGCCATATTCAGCTGCAGCTACCTGTATGCCTCTGTGGCATACCACACACACGCCTTGCTTTCCTTGCAAATTCTGCGCTATTTTTGCCAGCAATGGCTCAGCTGTGAAGTCATCCAATATACCCTGGCAGCTGAAGCAGTTGAAGTGCTTGTGTCTTCATGAGCTATAAAAAGGTAGTAAGGCCTAGATTCACCCTGTATGGAAGCCAGAGGCAGGGTCAGCCAAGGCACATGTGTACAGTAATAGGGTAAGCTGACAATGAACAACATCAGAATAAAATCAAGCAGAACCCTGCATATGTAGACCAACAGCTGCATGGCTGTTAATCACATTCTTAGTTCATGCATTATTTGCACGTTGTTTATTCCCCAAAAAGCAATACAAGATGTTTCAAAGCTTATAGCCCCCTCATACAACCATCCAGCTAGAGTCTCACAGGAATCTGTGAAATGCAGACTTTGCATCCTGAGATAAGTTAGCGCCTAATCCTACTAACATTCTGAAACATCTTTAGGTCTACCTTAATAAAATTTGATGTCTATTATTCAGGAACATTTAAAGGAACTAAAATTAGATAGTGAGCGGAAGGTCTCTGTTGTGTCAGAGGCCAATACAGATTGTCACAATAATACACAAGAATGAATTCAGCACAAACAGCTGATGTACTGCTTTTAGAGCTCCCACAAGTATGGACAATCTGCAACACAAATAGTCATAACCAAAACGTAGGAAACCATGAGTGCAAACTTTTTATCCCCATTAGCAGAGATGTTGCTAGGTGCTTTCAAATTTGGGGCACAGGCCCATAAAAGTCCTACCTGAGATTTTGATAATTTCACCAATCACAATCAGTCACTGCTTATCCTTGAGGTTAAGTAGCATGGAATCTTGCCTACCCCTGGCAGAGTCCCAAAAATGAGCAATTCTGGCACTCTAGAGCCCCAGGGCAGGTCAGGTTTTCAGAATATCTATAGTGAATGCACCAATCTGCTGCATATTCATTTTGGATATCCCAAAATCCAGACTTGCCTGGGGCTCTAGGGGACTGGAATTGCCTACCCCTGGGCTAGATGGAACCTTGGTCTAAACCCAGTATTGCAGAGATCTTCAAGGTCTACAACTCTGCCTGGTTTTCAGGATTTCCACAATGAATATGTATGAGATCTATTTGCATTCATGGCTTCTACTGTATGCAAACAGATCTTACACATATTCATTGTGGAAATCCTGAAAACCAGGCTGGGTTGTAGACCTCAAGGACTCCTGCAGTAGGACAACTCATGTTCTAATTGGAAGGGACTTCAATCCTGATTTTACATGAAGTACGGAGTTAAAGGGTGTTACTGGATACATTGCAACCCTTTAGGTTCCAATTAAAAAGGTGTTAAATTACCATAGTTTCTAAGATGAAGAATTGATTTGAATGCAGGGAATTTCTGGACCGTTATGCAGTGTGTGGTTATGTCACATCTCAGCTATTGTAATGATTGTACAATAGTCTACCTTAAACATTATTACAAGGTCTTCAGGTAGCTCAAAGCACAGCAGCTCAAATAATACAAGGGCCCTCACATTTTAGTCACATTATTCCAGTACTTCAGGATTTGAATTGGATACCTGTTGCTTGGTGTTTACAGTTTAAGGTGTTGGTTTTAGTTTTAAAAGGCACTGAATAAAAACAAACCTGACAGTAAATGTTTATTAGATATTCTCTCTTTTCATCAGGTCTACTCAAAGGAAGATTGCTCTCGTATGTTTTGTACTGGAAGACCTACCCTGTGGAATAATTTCCCACTGGAATTAGGCAGTTAGTGCTTTCCTTTAGAAAACTACTGAAGGTCTTTTGTTCAGAAAGCTTTGAGTCAGTGATTTAATCAGTTATTTTTATTTTACATATTTTGAATGTGCGTTTGTTCTGAATTTATGTAATACGAGAGCACAGGATGAAGATTAAAGGGGAGAGACTCAGAGGTAACCGAAAGTGTGGTGAATTTGTGGAACGGCCTCCCGATGGAGACAAAAAGTAACTGAAATCATAGAAGCTTGGGACAAGTACATAGGATCTCTAGGGGAGAGAACAGGATAGTAGATGGAATGGATAGGCAGACTGGATAAGCTATATGGTCTTTATCTGCCTTCATTTTCCTATTTTTCTAAGTAACCAGCTTAGAAATTTTATAGATAATGACGTGTATTTATTATTTGACAAATTTCTAATCTGCCAAGTGTAAATGACTAGCAGTCATAACTTAGCAGTACAAATTCCCCCATGACTACTGAAGATATTTAGCAAGTCAAGCAGTTCATCCTACAGTGCCAATCACTGAGGACCATAACTCAGATCTGAGACATGCAAGATAATCCTAACACTTGTACCTTCCTCCCCGCCCACTGGGCTCCCACCAAGTGTTCATCTGCAAATACCTTCCTTATTCTCCAAGATGTTGGGGGCAAAGCCACCTTCGTCACCCACATTGGTAGCATCTTTGCCATACTTCTCATTGATAACATTCTTCAGATTGTGGTAGACCTCTGACCCAATACACATAGCCTCTTTGAAGTTGCAGGCCCCAACAGGCAATATCATGAACTCCTGCATGGCCAGCTTGTTGCCAGCATGGGAACCACCGTTGATCACATTGAATGCCTGAAGATGTAGGAAGAAAGAGGGGTGAAGAACAGAAGGGACAGGGTGTACAAGAATTTTTTTTTTTTTTTGTTGCTAGCGAGATCTTCAATACCTCCATTAATAATTCTTCCCCAAAAAGAATTGTGCTACTTAAAGCCTTATTTTGCACCTCTGCAGTTTAGTTATTGCAGAAGATGATATCTCAAATAGGGGCATATCCAACCAAAGGGCACAGGATCTACATCAGATGTAAACCCAACTTTTAGGGCTAACCAATCACTTGCACCTAAAGAAAGTAAGGTATTAGCACAAATCCAGCAAGGCTCTACTATCCCTTCCACCACGCTTCCCTGCAAACATCACATACCGGAACCGGCAAAATGACTTCAGAGTTCCCAGCGAGGTCAGCAATGTGGCGGTACAGAGGGACCCCTTTCTCGGCTGCTCCAGCTTTGCACACGGCCAGAGATACACCCAGAATGGCATTGGCCCCAAACTTGGCTGCAACATAAGAAAGTAGCAAAAGAATGAGAATTCCACCTCCTGTTCCCATTCCCAACAATCCCATCAGAATACCATATGGACTTCCTCATCCAGCTCAGATCTCTGGATTCTATATCTCACTAGGTTCTCCTGTTGTATTAGTGCTGTGCCAAGTCAGACATCAAGCAGGAATAAGGCCCGACACCACTCATGTTTTATCTTGCTATAGCAACTGTCAGTCATAGATTAACTTCACTAGCTGCCCTAGCTCAACCACTTTGCCCCATTCCTTCCTAAGGACCTTCTGCAGAGACAGCAGCTTTAGAGGCAACTGCCTAGGCCACGGTTCTTTGGAACAGGCTCCCCTTGGATTTGCGAGTTGAAGAGTCTTTTCAGAGATTAAAAGGTGAAATTAAAAACCTATTGTCTTCAGTGTGCTTTTGGGCAGGGGGGCTGATCCTGGGGTATGGCATGGGGAAGTCTGCTGGGACTGAGTTTTTAAAGTTATTGTTCTTAAGGAGGTGATCCTGTCATGATTTTGAGTTCTTTTCTATATATTTTTTTTAAGTATAACTTTATATGCAAACAACTGAATTCTTTTGTAAGAAGAGTGGTGTATCAAGTGTTTTAAAACTATTAAACTATAATTACAGTAATGACACATCAAAGACTGCTTACACTTGTTTTCTGACCCATCCATCTCCAGCATTAACTTGTCAATCTTCTCCTGCTCCACAACTTTCACATTCTACAGACAACAAAAAAAATGTAAATTAAACACCACTCAAGGCAAAGTCCATCTTGTCTCTATTTGCATGATCCCATTCAGCCTAAGCTGATTGTCACAAAACGCCTAGCACCCACATGGGGTTACCCTGCGGCCACCTGTAGGTTCTGCCCAGCCTCACGCTCTACACTAGAGCCTACCACCCACCAACTGGGTCCCACTTGCCTCTGGACTAGTCTCCCACCTAGCACCCACATGGGGTATCCTGCAGCCACCTGAAGTGTCTGTCCAGCACTGCCCAGCCTCGCCCGCACTTGGGGCTCATGCTCTATACTAGCACCCTCCACCCACCAACTGGGTCCCATTTGCCTCTTGGCTAGTCTCCCACTCATGTTATTCCCCAGTGATTTCTAGACACTGGGACCACTCTCTAGGGGTCCCACAGCTCCCAGAAAGCACCTACAGACCCCAAAACACAAACCAGGATTCTTAGTCAGTCCAGGACAGCAGAGTCAAACTAAAAAAGGTTTGTCACAGAACTTGAAAAGAAAAAGGTGAAATCGGCAAGCAGTAACAGGTAACTAATATGGATGTTATAAAACTGATCTAAACATTTGTTTACTACCTGGAGAGTTCAGGAAATATAGCTGCTCACAGGTTAAAGCTGTTACAAAATATAACTGCTCACAGGGTCTCAGTAAAGAGATCTTTATCTCTCCGCTTCCTGGCTGAGACGGGGAAAATCCAGTATCTACGGGCTAGATTTGAAATCCAGGGCATCAATTCTGCCCAATGGTACTACAGATTACCTTTCCATAAATTGAAACTGGAGAAGAGGAAGTTTTTTTTATGCAGCAGTTTTAGAACTCAAAACTAGAGCCCATCTGCTGGCCAATTAGGAGACATACACTTCATGAACTAATACAGTTGGTTTTCAGGCTTAGAAACCCACTGTTTTGTCACATTGATATATTAATTATTGTCCACTCATCCATCATGGCTTACAGCAAAAAAAAAAACAAAAAACAAACACCGAAACTAACACTGTTTATCATTGGACAGGGTGCGTTACATAAGTACATAAGTGTTGCTGTACTGGGACAGACTGAAGGTCCATCAAGCCTAGTATTCCGTTTCCAACAGTGGCCAATCCAGGTCACAAGTACCTGGCAAGATCCCAGAACAGTAAAACAGATTTTGTGCTGTTTATCCTAGGAATAAGCAGTGGATTTTCCCAAGTTCATCCTAATGGCTTATAGACTTTTCTTTTAGGAAATTATCCAACCCTTTTTAAAACCCTGTTAAGCTAACTGCTTTTTACCACAGTCTTAGGCAACGAATTCCAGAACTGAATTACTCGTTGAGTGAAGAAATATTCTCTCTTATTTTTTTAAAATATTTGTGGTAGTATCTAAAACTGCTCATGCCAGCCTCCCTGTCCCTGCACTACCAAACCTTGATTCCCCAGAATGATCACCTCTTAGAAACACAGAATCATGACAGCAGATATGGGCCAAGTGGCCCATCCAGTCTGCCCATCCTCAGCAACCACTACTATTTCTTTCCTAAGGGATCCCACATGTTTAGCATTGCCTGATCCTGGTGCCCAGCTCCAGAGAACATCCTTCCCTACCCTGTCACCTTCCATTATTTGCAGCTTTGTGCATTAAATGATTCCAGCTAAACTGATTTACGACTATAATCCAGAGAAGCAAATTGCACTTTACTATAAACTCTTAAATATCTTAGTAGCACCACGAAAGCTGCTGTTATCAGTGGTTGGGTTCTGAAATCAAATAGGCTCCTACATTTGGTACCATCATGATTAACACTAAAATGTTGTCAATACAGTCCTTGAAACAGGCTATTTAGCTAATGCATGTGAATTTTGTTTCTCCCATGTGAACTGGCAACCACACCACATGACCCCTTTAGGAGAATCTAAAATTCTCACTTTCATGTTGCTTTCCAGCACATGTCATTTGTCCTTGAGATACCCGTGCACTGGACATTTAGAACAGGAGGGGATACATTAAAACATTAGTGACTTTTTTGTTCCAGCATCAGAATGAGCATTTAAGCCAAATATCAACATTTATTCCACCTGGCCATGCACAGAGCAGAGGTCTAGTGGCCATGTAAGGGGAAATACATGCAAAATACAGCTTACAGGTTAGAAACTCCTACCTTTTTAATCAGAGCAGGGGCAATGGTTTTATTGATGTGCTCAACAGCTTTTGATACACCTGGAAGGACAAGCAAATCAATCACCAATCTAATCCCAGAACCAGACAGCCTGAGCAGGCACTACTAGAGGATCACATCTCCACAGGTGCTCAGAACCTTATGCTGAACTGTATCCCATCCAAAGTCACCACATTCATTGGGCTTCATTCTGATAAAAGCTGTAGATAAAAATTACATGGAGATCCGATACTGTTCGAGAGTGCCTGCTTGGCAAGGTTAGTTTGTGAACACCATGCACTTGGAGGCAACTGGTGCAATGCAAGCTGCACACCCATGTTACCTGAGTGCACATCGCTGGTCCAAGGAACTCGTTTACATATTTCACAGCTCGGGTGACGCCTGAAGGAAGCAAAGTGCATGAAGGATAGAAGAGAAATAGATGAGTAGGGGAAAGGAGGTAAGGGAACAAGACGGCAGGGACTGAGATTCCCCCCAAAAGTTCTACAGAGAAATTCATAACCCCTGCCCCCAATTATACACCAGTCTACTAAAAAACTATTATCCACTCCTAAACAGTGGGATAACAATCTCTGTATGTTAAATAACAGGTGTGTCTATGCAGAAAGCTAAATCAGGAAAGCTGTGAGTTGGACATTCACATATTAACTTGCCCACAGTCAAATGGGTAAACTGTATCACCATTCCAGACTTATCCTATATAATAAAACGCACCTCCAACATTCTGAAGCCGAGAAAGTGAAGCCTTCAAGCATTCCTGCAACGTTCCGGAACTACGTGTCGTCAATTGAGGAGATGGAGCCTTACAGAGTGCACGAATGCTTCAAGGCTTCACTTTCTCACACACACACACTCTCTCTCTGACAAACACACACTCTGTCTCTCTCTCTCTCACATACACACTCCATCTCTCACCCACACACACACACCGAGGAAAGGGGGGCATGGAACTCGGAGGGGAGGAGAGAGAGAGAGAGAGAGGGAGGGAGGAGAGGAGAGGGAGAGAGAGGGGCAAGAAGGGGGTCATGGAACTCAGAGCCCCACACACACACTCACTGTCTCTCACATACACTCTCTCTCTCTGACACAAACACACACTCCGAGGAAAACCTTGCTAGCGCCCGTTTCATTTGTCAGAAACGGGCCTGTTTTACTAGTTCTGTAATAAAATATGCTGTTATGCAGAGGCTAACTGTTCCACTCCACAAGATCAAAAGTGCAAATAAAATAGTAGATCCTTATGAATACCTTTAGAAATTCACTGGGTTGAGGACTTTAACCTTAATAGTCCATATATGACAGCTTGTGTAGGTGAAAAGCTCTGAGTAAATTCAAATCCAAAAGGCTATAGAAGGACACTATAGGACTGATCAGGTATATGGTGAACCTGCCTTTTACTGGCATTCAAGTCATACTAAGCTAGGCTTTCTTATAAATACGAGAGTTTATGTTTATTTCAGAGTGTAATTAATCACCAATTGCCTTATCTTTTCTCTATGCTTGGTTGTTAACACCTCCCCTCCACATCCAGAGATGCAATAAAGAGGCAAGGGCAAAAAGAAGGGGTTGGAGAGGTGGGGAAGTTAGGGGTGATAATGAAAAACGATTGTTGGAAAACTTTTGGTCTTTATGTATGATCTGTGATGAAAAGTTTACAGACCTGAGCTCCTTATTGTCAGATTATTTTCTATCTATCTATATATCTATATATATATATATATATATTTTTTTTTATAAGAGGGAAGGGCAGGACATACAGACCTAGAATGCAAAACCATGCCTTTAGATAGCCCAATGGTTAGTGCAGTGGCCTGAGAACCTGGGGAATAGGTTCAATTCCCACTGCAGCTCCTTGTGATTGGGCAAGTCACTTAACCCTCCATTGCCCCAGGTACAGCCCACTAGGGACAGAGAAGTCTCTGTGTATAATAAATGTAAACCACTGATTGTACCAAAGAAGGCGGTATATCAAATCCCTTGAAATTCTCTCAGCAGTATCAGTTGCATACTGCAATTATTTCAAAGGGACTCCTAAAAGTCTACATTTCCACACTATTGTTTTATAGAGCAGGTTTGTTCTTACAGGTGCTCTTTGGCTTCCTCGTTTTGCTAATTAACACATCCTTTTCATCTGACACTGGTTTCTGGAAGACATGTAAGCATGGGGATCACTACCTCCTACATCTGGGATGGAATTTGAGATTTAGCTCATGCCATTCTCAGGCAAGTTACAAACAGTACCTGAATATATTCCCCTGTCCATGGAGAGTTTATAATTCAAGTTTGTACTTGAGGCAATGGAGGGTTAAGTGACCTGTCCAAGATCAGAAGGAGTCACAAAGGAATTTGATCTGGGCTTCCCCAGTTCTCAGCCTACTGCTCTAACCCATTAGGCTACCCCAGAGAAGGAATTTTTCTGGGTACTTCCAAGTGACCCAGATTAGTCACTCAGACAGAAAAATGCTGGGCTTGGATCACTGGTCTCACCCAGCAAAGCACTTGCTATGTTTTTAGCTTGACTCCTCCCATCTGCTCACTTCGTGCACACTGGCAGTGGAACAGCAACAGAAGGAATGTCATGTGTGTCAATGTGCTTGTGCGTCTCCAGGATGTTCCCTGAATAGTCACTGAACAGAATTCTAAGCGCTGTCATAACAACCGCAGACCTGATTCTAGTGTACCAAAACGGCAGATCTGCCATACCTACCCAATGCAAATAAAGCTCAAAAAAGACTGGAGAACTAAGTCACGCACCAAGAAGCAAAGTAGCCAAAAAAAAAGAATGGTTCTGAAACATGGAGAAATTAGGTCTTACCTGATAAATTTCTTTCCATTAGTTCTTCACACTATTCTAGGAAGTGTGGGAACAGTCATGTCCAAGCAGCTGGAGAGATAGAATACAAAGCTGAGCTACCGCATAAAGACCCAGCCCATGAGCTCAGTCATTCAGTATTTACTAAAACAAGCAGTAGAAACCCAGGTGTGGAGCCCATCCAACAACCAGAAGTATAAACAAAACGCCCTATGAACCAGAGAAGCATCTGCAACAAAACATGAAATCCTGTGTAATGCACTGCCCTCAGGTAGAGACTGAAGATGAGGACGCCCTGAGACAGAAAATACCTCACAGCAAAGTGCTTCTCCCAGAGGCACACCCCACTCGCAGTGTGCCCACCTTGCAGAACCATGGGTGGGCTCCAGGAATAGTGCGAAGAACTAATTGAAAGAAAATCATCAAGCAAGTCCTAATTTCTCCTTCCATTACATTCCTTCCCACTATTCCAGGACATCTGGGATGTTCCAAAGCAATCCTTAACCAGAGTGGGACTCCGGCCCTGCTGCAAGTAGAACCAAGGCACCAAAGGTGGCCTCAGCATATGCCACCACATCCACCCAATAGTGCTTTGTGAAGGTATGCAACGTAGACCATGTCACCACCCTATATATGTCTGAAGTAGAGGCTAACAAGGCCTTGGCACATGACTATGCTGTCCGCCTAATCGAATGAGCCTATAACACAGGCAAAGGCTGCTTGCCCTCCAGAAAATATGTGGACGCCACTGTCTCCTTAAGCCAATGAGCAATCGAGGCCTTAGATGCCATAAGCCACAATTGCTGCTTGTCGAACAGAATGGACAACCTGTCCGACCTCTGAAAGTCATTAGTGACCTCCAGATTAAAGCATGAGCACCCTGCAAACCCAGTGGGTGATGGGAAATGGCATCCCAAGAGAAAGATGCCACAGCACTAACCAATAGGCCATGCTCCTCCTGGCCACCCTTGTCCATGGCAGATGAACGTTGTAATTCTGAGACACTGGGGGACCACCGATCCAGCAGCGATTGCTGCAGTGGGCACATATGCGAACAAGCCCAGAGCACCATTTCAATAGCCGCCATCATGGACCCCAGAACCTGAACCTAGTCCCAGGCACGAGATCGCCCACACTGGAGCAGAGAGAATCTGGTGCACCAATTTCTGGCATCTGGCTTCCATCAGAAAACCTCGCTCACTTTGCATGTAACACCCTCCCTCTCCAAATATTCCAACTACTTGGACGGAACCAGCTGGCTCTTGTCGAAATTTTTTTACCCAGCCCAATGACTGAAGGTAGTGGATGACCTTGGACGTCATCTCCACGCTGTCCTGATAGGACGATGCCTTGATCAACCAATCATCCAGCTAAGGGTGAACTTGCATGCCCTACTGCTGCAGAAAAGCTGCCACCATGACCTCGGTGCCGTGGCTAGGCCAAAAGGCATGGCCCACACTGCACATAGAAACTGCAGATGCAGCAACCAGACGGGAATATGTAGGTACGCTTCCTTGAGATACAGCACAGTGAAACTGCCCCACCCGAACTAGTGATGACAGACCGCAACATCTCCATACGAAAGTGGGAGACTGAGGCAGCGACTGAATCCTTTAAGGCCCAAGACCATCCAAACTGTGCCTTCTTTCTTTGGGAAAACGAAATAAATGGAATTCTGACCCAGACCTTGCTTGGCGGAGGTCACGGGCACAATGGTCCAAAGGACCAACAAGGCGTTAATGGAGCCCTGAACCTGAGCTGCCTTGGCAGCCCCTTGACATGGGGACTGTAAGGAGCGACCGAGCAGGAGAACTTCTACTTGCAACCGTTCTGCAGGACATCTAGCACCCACTGATTCGTAGTAATCTAATCTTGGCCAAGTGTCCTCAAAATGCCAAAAGGCATCCCCCTGATCGGAATGGGAGAGTGAGCCAACCTGGTATCATTGTGACTGTATGGAGGCGGACGAAATGAGACCTGCCTGGCCACCTGATTAATTGTTGCCATGAAAGGAAGGCTGATGCACTGAAAACTGCACCCTCTGGACTAACTGTGGCCATCCAGGTCTACACTTCCTGCTATCCCGAAACTTCTACCACGCCAAAGCCACAGAACAGGCCGCTGTACTAGGCTTGTCCTTAGACAACCACTGAGGCTTCACCTGTCCAAGCTCCTTCACCAAATTGCTGAGGTCCTCTCCAAACAGCCACTTGCCCTGAAAGGGCAGCTTAACCAGATGAGCCTTAGAGGCCGTATCTGCCACCCAGTTCCACAGCTGGCGTCGGTCAATGAAATGCCCTTGGCTAATGCTCACAATGTCCACCAAATAAGTCAACCCTGCCTCCAACTGGGTGGAGTGTGCAACCTCGCCCGTGCCTGTCTACCGATGCTATTGCAGACAGGTCCGCACCACAAATGAGCTACACATGGACGCCTGGAGCCCCAGAGCAGCCACCTTAAAGGCCTGCTTCAACGCATGCTCGATCTTCCTATCCTGAGATCCTTCAGAGCAATGCCCTCCTCCACCAAGAGAGTTGTGTTCTTGGTCACTGCCATAACCAAGGAATCCACCTTAGGCAGGCAGAGCTTGTCTTTCTCAGCCACCAGGGAGTACAGGTGGGCCATGGACCTCCCCAACCTAAGTGTTGTGTCTAGCATGTTCCACTTGGTGGTAATCAGCTCCTGGATGTCCGGGTGCATCAAGAATGCATTAGACGGGTTTTAAGACCCCCCCCCCCCATATAATCATTGAAGACCGACCAGTAGCTGGTTTCACCAATAACTCAACAGAGAGCGATGCCAGTGCCTCTGAAATGAGGGAACTTAACTTATCCCTATGAAAAAGGTGGAAGACCCTCGGGTCATCCCCCTCCTCCAATGGCTCCTGTAAAGAAGGCCCTTCAGAAAGTCCTCCAAATCCCCAGAAAAATCCACCCAGGCCTGTTTAGGGCAGAAGTCTTGCAAGGCCACCGCTTGAAGTCTCGGCAGCCATTTTAAACAAGCGGCAGCAGCGGGCAGGAAAGAGTGGGGATTTCTCCTGCCCCGAAGCAATCCACTTGACCACCAGGGTGACTTGAGGTATGTGCGGGGAGGGCACCCAGGGCTGGAGGGGAGGTGGATGCAGTTGTGCACATGGGTGGGAGAGGGGGCTGTAAAAAGGGTGGGCATGTGGGTGCATGGAGGAGGGGAAAGAATTTAAGGGGCAAGGAGGCAGATTGAGAACAGGAGACGGTACAAGTTTATCTAGCCCAGTGGGTTGAAACCAGTAGGCAGATTGCCACATACTGGTTCACCCAACACAATAGCAAAGGCTATTCAAAACAATAGCAAAAGATATTAGAAGAAATAAGGGACTGCCTATGCGTATCCTATAAAAAGTCTAAAGCTGTTCCAGTTGTTTAGACAGTACCTTAAAAGGTGGAGGACAAAATACTTTTTTTTAATACTTCATCTGACTGCTTTTTAATTTATTTGAAAGCTTCCCATAAATATGAAATAAAAACTGAATATCATTAAAATAGCTTCAAAAATTATTGTAGCTGGTAGAAACAGCACTAATAAAGGCTGCATTTTCTGCTCATTTTTCTACACTGTTCTATACGATACAGTAATACATGGTCAAATTTCAGTGAAGATATCCTGTTTACTGATGGTTTCATCTAACTGTGGTAATCTGCCTTGTGAAGCCTGGTGTAAGATTGGAAATAAAATTAAACTCTTTCATTGGGGCACATGGAATCACATCTTTACCTCATCTCTTTTGTACAAATGGATTATTCTGTTTTGAGCATGTTTCAGGGACAAGTGGTTTTCTTAAGTCAAAATAATAAAAATAAATATTTCATGGCGGTCTCTTTTGGGGGAGGGGGAGCTGGGATGGAAGGGATTACTTGCAGCAGGGACAGGTTAGATTTCTGTCCCCGTGCAACTCTCTACTCAGGACTAGAAACAGAAGAGTCACATCTCTTCAACTGCTGGAGACAGAAAATACTAAAGAGCTGAGCCTATATGTGGTAGCTCAGCTCCACCTGCTGGCTGATGGACATGACTATTCCCACACATCCTGGAATACTGGGAAGAAATGTAATGGAATTTACATTAACTGAAAGGGGGCCCATGCAAGATTAACAAACTTGCTAATCTGCATCAAAATTATACTTGCGCCATGATGTACTAAACTTATGCTCCTGCTTGTTACTATCTTAAAGGGTCAGATTACTGAAGATATGGTGATGCTGGATTTTGATTTTATTTGTTCATTTGTATCTATTAAGACTGGTTTAAGCAAATTCATCCTACAAGAAATGGCACAAGCTGCCTGAATCATTAGATGGTTTGTATATTGCCATTTGGCAGCAAGTTCCTCTACTACAAACTTCCATATTTAGTTTTCCTTTTTACCTTTTCCCAGGTAACGTGTCTTATCATTGTCACGTAGTTCCAAAGCCTCATAGATACCAGTAGAGGCACCACTGGGAACAGCAGCACGGAAGAGACCTAAACAGCAAAAGGAGAAAAATATTTAATATTCTTGCTTCCTTCACCTGACCCTATCCACTTACTTCTCTCTACAGAAAATTCAACTAAATATCTTGTATCAAACAGTTTGCAAGGCATCGAGACTGTAAGGATCTCTGTTTTCTACCTCGCCCCCATTTTCTTCCTTACAAAAAACCCCCCAGAAAGCATGTAGAAACCCAGATTGCCGCTAAACACTGATTCTTCTAACATGCAGACTATAGTGAATGGTCACATCATGCCACACTGCAGCACACAGGATGTACCCAACAGAAATCAACCAATGAGCAGAAACTGCCACTGGTACATGCTCCTGTATTGCGCTCAGGTCTGGTAGCCGTATCTCAAAAAACGATATAGAGAATTAGAACAAGTTCAAAGATGAGCGACCAAAATGATAAAGGGGATGGAACTCCTGTCATATGAGGAAAGGCTAAAGAGGTTAGGGCTCTTCAGCTTGGAAGAGAGACGGATGAGGGTAGATTAGATTGAGGTCTACAAAATCCTGAGTCGTGTAGAATGAGTAGAATTAATTCAAATTTTTTTTACTCGTTCCAAAAGTACAAAGACTAGGGGACACGCAAGGAAGTTACATGGAAATACTTTTAAAACAAATAGGAGGAAATATTTTTTCACTCAACGAATAGTCAAGCCCTGGAACTCTTTGCCAGAGGATGTGGTAACAGTGGTTAATGTACCTGTGTTTAAAAATGGTTTGACAAATTCCATAGTCTGCTATTGAGACAGACATGGGAAGCAACTGCTTGTCCGGACATTTGTAGTGTGGAGTGTTGCCATGATTTGGGTTTCTGCCAGGTACTTGTGACCTGGGTTGGCCACTATTTGGAAAACAGGATACAGGGCTAGATGGACCATTGGTCTGGCCCAGTATGGCTACTCTTATGTTTTTATGTACTCCAGAAGAAGGCAGGCACAACTGATCTGCAACTCCCAACTGCACAACCCAACCTTGGTTTGGGGGTGGGGGGAGGTGGCATGATGAAGTGCTTGAGAGCCAGGGGTTGAGGAAAATTACCCCCACCCCTGGGGATTTTCTATATTTAACTATCATAAAACACAGAGTCTGGAACAGAGATGAAAAGTGAGCTCAGCTATCCCCTCCTTGAAATAACTCAACAGTTCATCAGAACTGCACACTGCAGTCAAACTGAAGAACAACCAAGTGTCAGGTCTAAAATGCTGTCACTACATACTTCTGGAACCCAACACCCACACCATACACATCTGATTGATCTAGAAGAGTTTCTCAAATTAGTTCTGGAGTACATCCTAGACAGTCTAATTTTCAGAATATCCATATGAAAGATTTGCATACAATGGAAGCAGTGTGTGCAGCTCATATGCGTATGTGGATATCCTGAAAACCAGACTAGCCAGGGGACTCCCAAGGTCCAGATTGAGAAGCATCGATTCAGGGCAGAGTTCTCAACCCAGTTAGGTTTTCAGGATACCCACAATGAATATTCATGAGTATTTACATGCACTGCCTCCATTATATGCAAATCTATCTTATGCACCATACATCATGGATACCCTGAAAACCTGACTGGCTAGATGAGTCCTGAGGACTAGGGTTGAGAACCCCTGATCTAGGGTACAAAGAACAGTCACCAAAAACAACTTGTCATCAAACCCAAATGAGCTTGACAGGGGAGTTTTTCTTTATCCAGACAAGGTGTTTCAACCCAGTCCTTGGGACATACCCAGCCAGGTTTTCAGGATATCCACAATGAATATGCGTAAGATATATTTGCATACAATGCAGGCAATGAATGCAAATTTTACCTCATGAATATTCTTTGTGGGTATCCTGAAAACTTGACTGGCTAGGTGTGTCCCAAAGACTGGGTTGAGAACCCCAGCTCCAGACAATGGAATGCCAAGTATCATGATTCCCACCACAGAGCTGCCAAGTTACCCATTCCAGGAGGGAGACTTTTTGTCTGGTCCTGGTATTAAAAACTTACATCCCAAAGCAGTTAGTCCATGATTCTATCCATTGAAATCAGTGCTGCAGTTCCCATAATGCACCAGGACAAGGTTGGCAGAAATCAAGGACTGGCCAAAAAAAGTCTCTGCCACCAGTACCTTTGAAATTTCAAGCATGTCTTCACATACATGTAATTTAGGTCAAGAAATCATTGAACATTTAACACAAGAGCGAGCCCATTCCAGCCCTCTAATTCTAACTGTACCCAGTGTGGGACAAGGGCATTACATGCTACCGTGTCTGTGTGTACAAGAAACATGAGTCACTGATAAAAGGTCCTGAGCATACCAAAGTATCTCTGTTTCTAACAAGAGCCCCCTTTATCAATACCAGTGGCGTAGCAAGGAGGGCTGCCACCCGGGGCGGTTCGCCGTTGCACCCCCCTCTCCCCGGGTGCAGCACGACACCCCCCCTCGGCGCATCAACACCCCCCCCCCCGACCCAGTGCCTACCCTCCTCAGCTCCCTCCAACCAGCTCCCGCACCCTACCTTTAAAGAAATTTCGGAAGCCGTGGAGAGGCAAGGCGCAGCGCCTTGCGCCTGCATGTAAAAAAAAGCGTGGATCGTCATCGGGCCTTCCCTCACGCTGTCTGTCCTGCCCTTGCGGAAATAGGAAGTTGCGTCAGCGGAGGGCGGGACAGTGTGAGGGAAGGCCCGATGAGGATCTACGCGTCTTTTACATGCAGGCGCGAGGCGCTGCGCCTCTCCACAGCTTCCGAAATTTCTTTAAAGGTAGGGTGCGGGAGCTGGTTGGAGCCGGAGGGAGCTGAGGAGGGTAGGCACTGGTTGGGGGGGTGTTGATGCGCCGGGGGGGGGGGGGGAGCTGGCAGGGAGCACCCCCCCCCAAAGCTGACACCCGGGGCAGACCGCCCCTTCCGCCCCCCCTTTGCTATGCCACTGATCAATACCCACCAAGCCCAGCACCATCTGAATTTTAGCATGTCTTCTTCAGGTTAAGAAAGCAGCAAGAATGCACTGCTGGAGGACAGTTTTCTAGGAATAAGGCTGGTACATCAAATCCCATACCCTTTCCCTTATGCAGCAAGGCCTCTTTAAACACTGTCACATCTAGAATAGTCAAATGTTTCAGATATGGACCAATATTAACTTTTTTTCTGAAAGGGAACAGCTGCTATACATGAGGTGCAATGATTTCTCATGAGCCCTGAGACTTAATTCTTCCGTATTTCAGTTGTGTCTTTAGAGTGACTATTGGAACAGGTGTCCGAGATCTACACACTATGGAGATTTTTCTCAGATATATACAGCCATTAAGCCTTACATTGCTGTAATTTACTAAAAAAGGCATAAACAAACTAATTACTGTGGATAGGTTCTTGCATGGACCAATGCTGTAGATCAACAATTCATGGCCAAAATTATTATAGGGATCCTTGCCCAACAGTTAAGGTATGCTAACTTTTTTATCTGCCGGAGTCCACTGCATAAAATGAGCCCTGTGGTAGATAACATGAAACAGCTGCATAAGCATGCCCCAACCATTGAGAAATGACCTCCCTATTTTTTTTTTTAATCTGCAATATGGGTCTGTGGGTGAAGCAGTCAGATGAGTGTCTACAGTGTCAGCTGTGCAGCTAGGCACACATTCCTTAATGGCACCGCTTTCACCCTGGAACAGAACTGACAGCCTCGTCAGAGACAGAAATGGCATCTACACTCCTTCCCAACAGAAACACTAATGGAGATTATATATTATTTCACAGAAAGGGTGGTGGAGGCGTGGAGGACTGTTCCAGAATTTTAAAAAGGCATGGGATAAGCATGTGGGATCACTTAGGAACAGGAAGAATTAGGGGTTACAGAAGATGGGCAGACTGGATGGGTCATAAGGCCTTTATCTGCCGTCATGTTTCTATGCGACTCAGTCAAAAGGTAGTTCCCATGTAACCCAGAAGACATCCGAGCACACACACAACATAAGCAGCTCTACACAATCAAGACCAAAACTGCAACACTAACCTTTTTCAGTGGTGAGGTCAACCTCAACAGTGGGGTTACCACGAGAGTCAAAGATCTGACGAGCATGGATCTTCAAAACAGACATGGTGGATTTCTGCTGAAAGGTTAAAACAGTTCCACTTCAGAGTCTGCAACTTGTTACAGTATATAGAAAGAACCAAAAAGCACAAGGAAGGGATGTCACAGGGCAATAATGAGCATACATGCGAAGACTTCAGGTGCAAGCAGATTTTCAAAAGGAACTAATTCCCTTTGAAAATCTGCAACTGATTGACATTGCAGCTCCTTCAGTACCTAGGAAATTTACAACCACTTCAGCAGGTGCAACACCATAAATGGTGTTTAAAAATCAACATTCTGCTCATTTTCTGTCTGTTCTGTCCTTCCCCCACCCACCCTCTTTTGGTACATGGTACTCACCTGCAGGAAGTGTACAATTTAAAAATAATGGCTGGGCAACTACCATGGGAAAATTTATGCCAGGTCTAGGGCAGTGTAGGATTGGGTTGAGTGCGTAACAGCACCCCTTCTCTCTTCCAAACCCAACCTGCTCAGGTACCGTTCTGCATGGTCACACGATTTAAAAAAAAAAAAAAAAAAAAAAAAGTGTGTTTAGTGGCACCCCCCCCCCACACTCGGGGGGGGGGGGGGACTTCAACTCCCTGCTGTCTAGCAGCATCCTCTCTTCCTTCCCCTGTGACTAAACAAAAAATCACCAGTATTTAGAGGCACCACCTCTCGATCTACCCGACACATCCAGCAGGTACTCCAAAATCTCAACACACCCCCAGGCTCAAACATACCACCACTCCCTCCAAATAAATAAAATAAATAAATAATAGTCATCCCTGGTGTCTCAAGACAGCCACCCAACCCCCCTCCTCTCCCCAGGTACCCCTCCCCATCATACCTTAAAAGGCAGGTGCAATGCCCACTCACTCAGGAGCAAGTAGGCATTGCTCCTCCCTTTTAAAGGTACAATTGGGGGGGTACCTGGTGAGGGAAGGGTGGGTGGCATTAGACACCAGGGAGTGGTGAGGGGAGTCAGCATTTGGGGGGTCAGCACTAGCTATGGGAGGGGTAGGCCTTTTTTTTTAGTAGCAGGTAAAGGAAGGTGCTGCCAGACATCAAGGAGTGGGAGATTGAGTGGGGGTCAAGAGTACCTGTGAGGTGAGGGGGGGGGGGTCCGTTGAGTGGGAGTGTGCCACTTAATGGGTTGGGTGGGAGATTAGTGCCAATGACCAATGACCACCAGCATTTTTTTTTAATTGCCACCCCTTCCTGTCAACGTCCAAGTCAAAATGTGGTTCAGGCACCGATAGGAAGGGTGACATTTTGCAATGAGCTGCAGATTACTGGCCTGATTTTAACATGGCAGCAATTTGCATGGCTTTGCCATGAGGCTTTCTGCATCAGCCTCTGAGCAAGCAGGGTTAACACCTCCATAGTTCATTGGGCTTGCTGCTCCAAAATATCTCTCTTACATAATAGGTGACAGCACATGCATGCAGGTTGCTTCTCCAGGGCCTGAAGTGTTTTTTATTCCAGGTAACCAGTACTACCAATAACCTGCTTCTTGAATCAAATGGAGCAGAAATACAACCGAGGAACAGTCAAGTCATCGAGCCCATCCTGAGAACAGCGACCCTGGAGCAGTGAGTGGGGACTGCCTGTCTCTGCTTTAACACATGCTGTGTTGCACTAGGCCGAAAAATATTTTTGCATTATTCAAATTCAGCCAAATAGTAAAATATGCTATTCGGTACAGCTCTACATATAAGTGGTAACTGTCACCATTCATGCATATAAGATACACCTTTTATTTAATTGGCTTGTTATATTCAGAGCAGCTTAACTTCATGTTCTACCTATAAACCTATGCTGGTCTCCAAGTCTATGCATACATTTTATGCATTAAAAAAAAAAAAAAGAAGAAAATAACTGCCTGTGTGATATCAGATTTCCAGGTCTTAACAGCTGACTGAACACTGACAAGTAGAAAGCAGCAGCAGTTATGCTTCCTGTGCCAAGGGTATATTTCGCATTTTAATGAAGCAGCCGAACTACAAAAGGTTCTTAGTAAATCCCTTATACTGGTTTTGGTCTAACAATTACTCAGTGTCCTTGGTGAATGACCTACCCAGTAGCCCTTCCCTCTGTGCCGCCCCTCGGTTGTGACGCAGGATTTACAGCACTGCAGCATTTCTAAGCTGCAAGAAACCCAACCCAGAATTTTTTTTAACTCTTTCTCAACTCCTCCTCCACATGAACCTTGAAGTAGAAGATGAAGAGGTTGACTCTCAGCCTCAGTGGTTTCTCACCCTCCATCCTTACAAGTTTTACTAGCTGTGAAGCCAACTGCTTCATCATTTCCTGTAACCAACTCACTAGATAACTGCCTATATGCACTGCAACAATAAAAGCAATTTTTTTCATGTTTTATGTGACCAAAAAAACTTACAGAACAAAATCTGGCCTATTTGGACCACTTTGCCCTTCATTCCACATTCAAAAGTTATAACTATTGATTATTTCGTAATTTAATGAATTTTTGTGGATACTGGCTCAAGCTTTTACATGAAACTGCTAGACCCTAAGTTTAACTGTGTTGCAAGAAGCAAACTCTTACAAATTCCTTCAATAAGCTGGCTCCTGGCCAAAAACTTGCCTGAAGGTAAGGAAAGCGGGAGTTGGGAAAACCTACTTTAATAAGCGACTTAGGCAAGCACGTGTGGTTACCTTCTGAGAGGCAGGGCTTACACATGCTGTCTACATAAGTCTCCAGCTAGCAAACGCATTCATGTAAATGCTACTAGATAAACACATATAACGGGACACATCTGCAGCCTTCAGCCCATCGCTTACTGTTTATATATACTGAAATGTATTCATTGTGCATTTTCATAAATTAGGGCCTAGAGTTACAGACAATGCATCAGGATTAATGGGCGAGAATTTGCTGTCCAAAAATCAACCAGGATATCATCACAGCTACCGTTCAGAAACTCTATAAAGCTGCTTTTTTTTTTTTTAAGAGCCATCTGTAAGATCCTTCCATTTTAACTACTATAAAAAGTAATCGCATAAAAACCACAACCCTGAAGAAAACAAGTAAAGCCTAACAGAACGCTGTTTTATCACTCCCCCACCTCTCTTAAACTCCAGGTGAACGCAGCAGCGATCTTATTAGTAACCAAGAATACGAAGTCTTACCAGTTTGCACACTATGGTACTTCAGTCGAGACAGAAAGGCAGCGACACCACTTTATGTACTATTCACAAATACCAAATCACACGCATTCGGGGACCGGTCTCCGCTCTCCTCGGTCTAACATAACTCCTTCCCCCTCCACGTCTGCAATCAGACCCCCAGAAAACTCATACTCAATGAGGCTTATTACCTACCAACTGTACAGCAGCTTTCCTTCTCCGGTGTCCCGTCTCTTATGACACAGCTTCTCTTTCCTCCCCGTGCCGTCCCACCTTGCCGGAAACAAGAACCAGCGTCAGAGGAGGGCGGGGCGAAGAGAAGGAAAGATGTGGAGCCTATCGCAGGCGATCTCTCAACCACAAGTTAGAAGAGGAGCGGGGATGGAAGTAGCTCCAATGGGAATGTACGAGCCACGCGGTTAACTACCTACTTGCCCTGTGTTCTCCAAGACGTTAAAGTACCGCTTCTTCCTCCCTTTCAATAATCCAGCACACTCATAAATTATAAATCAGTGTGTCATTTGGAGGGGCTAGTTATAGGGTCGTGCTAGAACGTGTTACAATCATGCAGAGATTGGGGTTTTTTTATTTGGTAAAGGGCCACTAAACCAGACGTTATGAGAATCAGGTGCTCAACATTCAGAGTTTCTATTTATTTATGCCGTTTATACCCCACATTAAACATGAATTGGGCATGTAGGAACTTGCTCCTTTTGTTTTGTGAATTGCAGTGGTATATTATAAAAATGCACTTGATATTTTTATTACTATTACTTAAAATAAAGATATTGAATACGGAGGGCAGAGATACCTTCATGCAGAAGTCCAGTCTAAATGTGCCAACATTGTCCAGTTCAGCACACTGTTAGCTGTCAAGTTCATACCAGGGGCGTAGCCAGCCTTCCGTGGGAGAGGGGTCCGAGCCCGGGGGGAGGGGGCACATTTTAGCCCTCCCCCCGGCGCCGCCCCCCCACCGCCGACATTGCCGCCCCCCCTCCCGCCGCGAACCCGCCGCCGCTGCAGCCTACCTTTACTTTTGCTGGCGGGGGATCCCACTCCCCGCCAGCCGACGTCTTCTTCTTAGTCGCTTCCCGCTCTTCAATTTGTTTGCTGACGTCCTGCACGTTGTACGTGCAAGACGTCAGACTCAGAGAACAGAACTGTTCTCTGAGTCTGACGTCCTGCACGTATAATTACGTGCAGGACGTCAGCAAACAAATTGAAGTGCAGGAAGGACTGAGAAGACGTCGGCTGGCGGGGAGTGGGATCCCTCGCCAGCAAAAGTAAAGGTAGGCGGTGGCGGGGGCGGGTTCGCCGGGAGGGGGGTCCTGGGGTGAATCTGCGGGGGCCCCGGCCCCCTCAGGCCCCACGTAGCTACGCCACTGGTTCATACACCGTTAATGATGTTCAGTGGAAAATAAATGTGTTACCTCATCATTGTTTCATTATTGCTACCATGTATTACATATGGGCATTTGCTTTAAACTTTAATTTGTTGATCCAGACCATACATACACATGGTTTGCTTTTTAAACCCTAAGGGTGGTTAAACAATTAGGTATAAACTGTGTTGTTTCTGACTTTACTTGTTTTGGAGTGCTTTGGGTCCTGCTGATCTGTACATCTGCTGGCTGGAATTTTGGAAGATAGAAATAAGGAAATGCAACTTAAATTTTGGATGTACTCTATAGAAATTGTTTACTTCTGCAATGTGATGGATGCCTGTTGTGGTCTGTGCCAATCTTTGAATAACTGCCTAGACTGGCTATGATTTCTGGCTATGTGGTATCATTAAAGGACAAACTTTTAAACGTCCAGTTGGGTATATATGCGAATCTCAATTTTGTTAAATGTTTCAGACATATCCATCTGTTTGTTCCCCTGATATAACTGAAGTCTGTATTTTCAAATGTAAGCCACATTGAACCCAACTTTGCTTGGGACAGTGTGTGATATAAATATTAAAAAAAAAAAACCTTTGTCGTCCACCTTTTAAGACACTGCCTACCTGCTAGATAGTGATGGCACAAGGAAAGCAAGTTTGGTCCAGTGAAGACTAACTCAAAACAACCTGTTCCTTAGCTGGGCCCTAGTATTACCATATTGAAAATGCAACCATACCATGTCCCTATGGTTATGTTCCACTAATAATTTAAATGATTTAACTGGATTTCTTGAAAGGATTATATAAACTTAAAATGCATGACTAGGGACATAAATATACACTTATTTATTCAATATTACAATTCCTCATGTACAGCCACAAAACAACCTTTTAGGGTGGATAGTGTTCACAATGAGCTCCTTTTATTATTGACCAGATAGAGATAAGAATTCTCAGTTTTGGCACAGTAATAAATCATCACAAGAACAAAATAGAAGAAAACCAGTGGGCTGCATTAGGGGCTTTTAGCCCATTTATGTTTAAACAAAAGAGATCTGCATGAACCAAAACATTTATTTTTTATTTTGACTTATAAAAGCACTTGCCCCTGAAACATTGTTCAAAACAGAATAATCCATTTGTGTATCTAAAAGGTAAACTTCTACAAAACAGATGAAGATGTGATTCCCTGTGCCCCAATGAAAGGAGAGTTTAATTCTACTTCCATTTAATTTCAATATATTTCATCATCTTTATAACTCCAAGCTTCCCAAAGGCAGATTACAACAGTTAAGATGAACCCATCAGGAAACAGGATATCCTCACTGAAATCTGGCCATCTGTATTATATAGAACAGTGAAGAAAAATGAGCACAAACTACAGAGTTTATAATTGCTGTTTCTACCAGCTACACTAATTTTTGAAGCTGTTTGGGTGATATTCAATTGTTATTTCTTTTCTCCACCTTTTAAGGCACTGCCTATCCAACTGAAACAGCTTTAGACTTGTTACAGATGGACCGACAATAAAGAATGACAACGTTTTTGTTTTGTGTATGGCAATGATTTATTTTATTTATTTATTTATTACATTTGTACCCCACGCTTTCCCACTCATGGGATGATGGCTGCGCAGGGAAATGGAAATGGAGATTAACCAAATTGGCTTCCTTGCTTACAGTGGACCAGATAAGCTCACTTCCACTCATGTCTATTAAACCTCCTTGGTCGCTACTTCCACCCACCAGTAGATCAGGTGATGAATTCTGATGCAGAAGGCGCCAATAGATAACCATAACCAAAATAATAAAAGAGGCAATGTATAATTTTATTTGTTACATTTGTATCCCACATTTTCCCACCTATTTGCAGGCTCAATGTGGCTTACATAGTACCGTAAAGGCGTTCGCCAAATCCAGTAGAGAAACAAATACAAGTTGATGTTGTGATCGAATAAGGTTTATGTATGTCGGACTCAATAGGGATCGAAGAGAGGAAGGATTATGTAGTGCCCTTTACGAGCTTTGGTTTTGCTGTGTTGCAGGGTTCAGGCACCTATGTTGGGTCGGTAGGGTATGCCTTTTTGAACAGGGTGGTTTTTAGTGATTTCCTGAAGTTTAGATGGTCATAGGTTGTTTTCACAGCTCTTGGCAGTGCATTCCATAGTTGTGTGCTTATATAGGAGATCAGGGATCAAGTATTTATTTCAGTAGAATTTAGCACAATAGCGCCCGTATTATTCGTATTCAAATCACTATTGGGCCAAATTGAATACAAATATTCGCTACAGCCTTACTTACATGGATTCTTAGTTCAATTAAAAAAAAGTATCACTTTATTCTCTTTGTATTTATTAACCTCTGTTTCCATACTTTAAAATAGATTAACAGGCAATCACACCACTTTATCCACATATGAGTGTAGCAACTTAAATGAATAGAACCACTGAATATGAGCATAAAGGTACGAGCTAGTGGTACAGAAAGAATTTATAAAATAATAGTAGTAACAGTAAAATAAATTTATAAAGGCAAAGACAGTGCCAGGTTCTGCCAGTGGTAGTTATTGTTCCTGCTCTGATTATAGTTCTGGCCTGGTGGCAGGATCCAAATATTTTATTGCCGTAGCTAATGTTCCTCCAGTTTCCTGTAGGATTATGTTTGAATCTGTTTATTGAGCAACTTAGAACTTGTACATAATCACAAATCAAACCACATAGATATTATATCTAACACAGAACAGTATTCTCGTGCATTTTACATTTTATGTCCCAACCCCCCACCCTTTCCATGCCCTCAGATACCTTTAACAGACATGTTTCTTATAACTCTTCAACATTGCCAGCATTCAACTAATCGATTTCTCCCATAGGACCCAAATACCGGCGTCCCAGTGTCTAACCTCTTAATATCCACTGTACAACAAGCTTCTTAATGGCAGAAACTAATATGCCATTCATTATGCAAAGCTGCCCAGGGTCTACACTCTTATGACCCTTCGGCTGCAAGTCGCCTCTGTGGTGTTTGCTCTGGCATCTGAGCGGTCAGCATATGAACCCTTAAACCCTCCCCGCCCACCTTCCCCTCCCTTCCTGACCCTTCAATAAGTTCTGAGCTTAATGCAAGTAGTCTCTCAATGTGGTGTGGTCCTCATTCTATACCCATCTGACACAGCGAGATTCATCCTACCCCTCTCTCATAATGATCTAAGTGTAGTCAAAAATTCAATATGAAGCTTCTCCCCCGTGAGGGCAAAGTCAGCCATAGAGGTTCCCATTGCATTCGAAATTGCTGCCCAGGTACACTATCCCATGATTTAACCTGGCATCTATCTGTTCTCATTTGAGCAATCATCTGAGCTCTCCAAAATGTTAGAGAGGGTCCCGTTTCTGATGTCCAGAATTTTAGAATGGATGTAAGCCCAAAATAAACAGCCATTTGTATATATCTTTTAAATCCTGCTGGCGGCGTAGACGTGTAGGTATTTTTGAAAAAGATTATTAAGGGGTCTTTCAACATTGTACATCCCCACTGACTGTCTATCGCCTGCAAGAGCCCTCCCCAAAACTGTTGCACTCGTGCACAGCGCCAAAACATATGACCCAAAGAGGCACTGGCGATTCCACATTTGGGGCAAGAACCATCACAGTTCGCTATCATCTTAGAAGCTCTCCTGGGGGGTATATACATTCGTAACAGGATTTTATACATACGTTCCCTCTGTGGAATCGAGATCCTCATAGAGTATAACTGTTTTATAAGAGATTTACATAAATCTTCTGTCACCTCACAATTCAAGTCCTCCCTCCAGCTACGGACCAAGCGTGCATAATCTATCTCAGATGATGTCTCTCTCAATTGCTGAAGATGAAACCGGAGTGGCACAGCCATCTGCGCCCCCAAGGAATACATTTCTGCTAGCACTTCTTGGACGTCTTCAGTTAGGTCCGTCCAGCAGAGGGAGGAAATGTAATGATGTAATTGAAAATACGCAAAATGATGACTTGTCTCCTCCCCAATACCTTCGTTAATTCTGAAAGGGCCTTTAACTTCCCCTCCTCCGTGAGCACATGAGATAAGTATATTAACCCCTTCCTTGCCCAGCGTAGGAACACTCCTCCCCCCTGACCTGGCGGGAAGGCTGGATTATCACAGATGGCCAACCATGGCGTGCTCTTACCCGAAAACTGGTGTCTTCTACAAATCCATCTCCAAGTAGCTCTCATAGCTGGTAACAGAGGATGGTGTGCTAGTGCGTGTGGAGGCATCCCTTTCCCCCCATGCAAGAGACTACTAAAATGCCACCCCGGGAACCACCTTACCTCCGCCTGTGTCACTGAAAATTCAGAGGTACCCCGGAACCAGTCATTAATGTGCCGCATTTCACATGCCACCGATAAGGTCTTTAAACTGGTCAGGCCCATCCCACCGCAATCCCTAGGCGATGTAAGAGTGGACATCGGGAGCCTAGGCCTTTTCCCCCGCCAAAGATATCGTTGAAGAAGGCGATTCACTCTTTTTTCATCTGTTCCCTTCAAACATATTGGTAACTGTTGAAATAAATATAGCCACTTGGGGGCAATCAACATGTTAAAAAGCGCTATTCGCCCCCACAATGATAGTGGCAGTCCCTCCCAAAGTGCCAGTTTCCGCTTTGTCATCTCAATCATCGGTTTAACATTGCCTGAGTAAAGCCGTTTTAAATCTCTGGGGAGAAGGACACCTAAATATTTCAATTCTCTATCCACCCATCGCAGAGGGAATTCCCCCCTCCACTCAAGTTGTACTGTCTCGTCTAGGGCCATTGCACAAGACTTTTGTAAATTTAAGGAGAAGCCGGAGATCCTGCCAAAGTCTTTTATTTTAGACAGAGCCTTCCGCAAGGAAACCTGCGGATTCGACAACATCATTACAATGTCATCCGCATATGCCAGCGTTTTAACTATTTCAGAGCCAATGTCCACCCCCACCACCTCCACGGAGCTGTTCAATACTCTGATTAAGGGCTCTAGAAAAAGGTCAAACAATATAGGGGACAAGGGGCACCCCTGTCTAGTTCCCCTGCATATGGGAAACCAGTCCGATCTACCCCCATTTACTGCAATGTGTGCTCCTATTCCAGTGTATAATGTCTTTATGGCCTTCCAAAACCCTTCCGGCACTTCCATCCACTGCAGTAAGTAAAAAAGATATTCCCACCCCACATTATCGAAAGCCTTAGAGGCGTCCAAACTGGCCAACACTGCTGGATTCCCCCCAGAGACACTCTTGGCCATTGCCAATAAAATTCTGCGAACGTGTAGCACCGAGTGTCTCTTCGGGACAAACCCCACCTGCGCTGTACTCACCACTCCTGGGAGATAACCAATCAATCTATTCGCCATCATTTTGGATAAAAGCTTAATGTCCACATTTATCAGTGAGATGGGCCGGTACGATTCAGGATCTTCTGATGGTTTACCCGGTTTAAGGAGCATAACTATTAGGGCTGTGTTTTCGTGTGGCGGGAACGTTCCAGAGTCAAGCACTGCATTATAATACTCCAACAAAGACCTCAACACTGGAAGCTGCATAGTTTTATAAAATTCTCCCGAAAAGCCATCAATCCCGGGGGAAGAATTTAATTTCAACCCCTTTATTGCCGTCTGCAATTCCTTAGGTTGGAAGGGGCCAGCAAAAACTTCTTGAGCCTCCGGAGTGAACTTTCCCATCCCTGCCCTTTCCAGAAAAGCCACCACCTCTTCTTTATTCGGAGGGCTCCTGGTCGCGTACAAATCCTGAAAATATTCTTTAAATATCCGCAAAATTCCCTCTGTGCGATTTGTTACTCGCCCCTTTGCATCTTTTAGAGCTCCTATTGTCCCATTACCCTTCCACGATTTTACCATACGGGCCAGGAGTCCTCCCTGGCGGTCTCCATGCCTGAAGTACCTATACCTCTGAAAAACCATCTGTCTTTTGGTCTGTTCATGAATCAATGAATTGAGAGTTATCTGCAAGGACAGATAGTTTTCTTTATTAACCCGAGAAGGGGCTTCTAATAATGCACGCTTGGCCCGTCGCAACCGCCCAGTTAGATTTATAATGTTAGCCGCAACTTTTTTACGTCTCGTGGCTGTGTACTGGATAATGTCCCCTCTCAGAACTGCCTTTGCTGTACACCAAAACAGCCCTGGATCCTCCCTGTGCTGCTCATTGTGTAGGGAGAACTCCTCCCACTTCCCCTGCAAATACTTAAGAAACTCCTGGTCTTTGACTAAATAATTTGGGAATCGCCAGCGCCTTATGTAATGACTGTCCCCTGGAGCCTCCAGCGCTACCCATATCGGCGCATGATCCGAGATCACCACCTGTTCTATCTGTGCCTCCGAGATCTCTGAGAAAAGACTGGCTGAGACAAACACGTGGTCTAAACGTGCCCAAGAGCCATGTGCCCTTGATCTATGGGTAAAATCCCTCTCTTCCGGATGCAGTGACCTCCAAGTGTCAATTACCCCTAAGGATGTGACAAAAGTCAACAAAGTCCCTACCCCCCCTGCATTCAAAGTCCCTTGTGCTCTACTCCCCGTGCTATCCAGGGCAGGGTCCAACAAAGCATTCATATCACCCGCAATTATGAAAGTCTTTCCTTGAAATGGTATTAGGTTTTTGAGAAGGTTAGGGAAGAACCCCGGCTCCCATGGAGTGGGTCCATAAAGAGATAGCAAATATACCTCCCTACCCTGTAAACAGAGCTTCACCAGCAGGTATCTTCCCCCATCATCAGCCATGACCCTCTCAACTGAACAAACCAAGGACTTCCTAACCAGTATTGCCACTCCCCCTCTGCGCGCTCCTGAAGAGGCCCATTCTATCTGCCCCACCCACGACCTCTCCAACTTTTTATGTTCCTCATCAGATAGTCTAGTTTCTTGAAGACAGGCGATGTCTGCCTGCAACCGGTTCAAATGTGCCAGAATTTTCTTTCGCTTTATCGGGGAGGAGATCCCCCCCACATTCCAGGATATTATCTTACATGAGGAAGAGACAATTGTCTAACAGCCCACCTATGAATCATGTTTATGTATATACTTCGAGTCCGGGAGCCCAGCCCTCCCCCCAGCCTCTTGAATCTTAAACCACCGCCATGCCAGCACCTTAACTTTCCCACTTGCATACATTTATAGCCTAGATACATTGCATTGCTCCCCGCTCCCTCCCTACCCGTCCTACCCGCCCCTCTCTGACCCAAGCCTTCCCTCCCCCCCCCATCCCATCTTATCCATCTTCCCCCCCCTCTCACCCTTTGCCCTTGCCCCTTATAACAAACCCGTACTTGTGATGAGCCTATACCCATCCCAGAAATCACATACATGCTAGGACCCCCGCTCCCCCCCTTTACTTTCAACATCAGCAAAACATCATCTGTTACTTAACACATCATCAGTAAACATGACCTCATTTTGAACTTTACAAGATCAGTAAATCAGCTCTTCTCTTCCACGATCACCAGCTTTACATCTGATTTCTAACCCCAGCTTGTCCTCAGGTGGTCTCCCTCTTTTCCCCAATGTCCTGATTCACAAACTCTGAGGCCATTGCCACAGAGTCAAAAGTATTCCATTTGCCATCTTGCTGTATTTTCAGGACTGCCGGGTAGCTCAGCATAAAACGAATCTTCTTGTCTGCCAACTTAGAACATAAAGGGTGAAACCGCTTTCTGCGTTCCTGAACTCCGGCCGAATAGTCCGGGAAAATCAGAATCCTGTTGTCATCATATTTCAAAGTCTCTCGCTTCGCTTTATAGCCTCTTAGGATTTCCTCCTTATGTAAATAGTTATGTATTTTCACAATAGCCACTCGGGGCCTGGTCTTGTCAGCTTGTAATCTGCCGATCCTGTGTGCCCGCTCAAGGCACAGTGCCCCGTTGCTGTCTGACAAAGCGAATTCTTGCTTCAGCCACGCTTCCAGTATCGGTCCCAGATTTCTTTCTGCAACAGATTCAGGAAAGCCCACTATCCGTAAGAACGACGGGCTCTGTTTTCCAATTCTTCAATCTTGTCATTTTGTTGCTGTAATTGAAGCGCCATATCTTTCAGCTTTGGTTCGGCGGTATTCCATGCGTCTTCTGCAACAGACACGCGGTTTTCCACTTCCAGCGTGCGCTTTGTTAATTCCGCTATTACAGCGTCCCACTTGCTCATTTTGTCCGCTAATGCCTCAAATCGCGGTTCCAAAGCCAAACCCACTGCCTTGGCTATTTGGGCTACTTGTTGTTCCGTGAACTCAGTATTTGGACCCGCTATTGCAGTCGCCATTTTGGGTTCCGCGTCAGGCGTCGCGGTTCTCCCTTTTTCAATTTTAGAGTTCTTTCTTGCAGTTCCTGCCGGCATCGAGACCAAGAACTGGTCCATCCACTATTTGTACGCTGATTTCGAGCGTCTCCCCGCTGCTCAGCGAGATCCAATTCCCGTTAAATTGAGAGGAAAGAGCGGGGGCCCCGGAGCACAACTATTTCACAGCCGTTGCTCTCACTGCATCACGTGATCCTTCCTGTAGGATTAATGGTGGTCTTTTACTAAAGATTAGCTCAAGTTATCTGCAGCAGAGCCCATAGGAATAAAATGGGTCTGTGGTAGATAACATGAGCTATCTTTTGTTTCTATTCTTTTGAACTTTGTTTGTGCATTCCAATTAAAATTAATATAGATATTTGAACTGAAAAAAAAAGTTATGGCTGGTTCCCCTAGCAGCCACCATCTTGGTTTGTCCAAAACAATCACCTGCTGCATCCACATTGTCATTACTCACTGTTATTTTATCTCAGTTATAGTTAGAAACATGCTGACTTGTGTAGTATACAGATATATACAGATGAATTATCAGCTTAGGGCTGCTGGTGTATTTTGACAGTGTGATGGCAGCAGAGGCAGCGGCTGGGGGGTCCCCAGCTCACTCAGGGCTCCTTGGTGACAGTGCTGAGAAGCATGTGGTCCACCCTGGTGCTGGGGATCTTCGTTGCTATCTTCACTTGGTTCTGGTTCAGTGGCTCCTAATAGAGAATGCAAAATCTAGGTGGTTTAATAAAACAATATAAACCTCACACATTTGCTATTGTTTTGGACAAACCAACAGGGCAGCAAACTCCACCCACGGGCTTCAGCCGGTATAATGGGCCAGATAGGATCATGCTGTCTCCAGTCATCAAACTTCCTTGGAGAAAGATATGGCAAGCTATACTGCCCTCCAAAGGCAAAAAGGAAGCAAATGGCAAAACTCGTATTTTGGGAAAACATATTTTGAACTACAATAAGTAGCTGATGCTGCCAGGTAAACTTTCACAAAAGAGGAGCCACTACAGCAATGCTCTCCAACCTTTTCCATGTATAGGGCTGCAAAGTGGACCTGAGATAGCTCTGGGGACCCCCAAAAGATTTTAGGCTTATATATGTACCTTTAAATACTAATTTTGATTCTGCAAGGATATATTAAAAAAAAAAAACTCACTTTATTTTGGGCACTAACCTGTATACAAATAATGAATATTTTAAGTCTTAAAATTTCAGATGACAGGGTACAAATGGGGGAAGCATGACCACACGGAGCTCAGAAGACTGGGATGGAGTTACAGAGTGAGGGATACAGGTTCAATAATAGAGAAGTGAGGGATGCATACCCTGGAAAAGAGAGGCAGAGAGTGAGAACAGATTCTGGGGGAGATAGAAAGCCAGTTGCAGACAACCAGTCCAGCAGAGGGGTGAGATTAAGTGGAGTAGCCTAGTGATTAGTGCTGAGAACCTGGGGAATTGGGTTCAATTCCCTCTGCAGCTCCTTGTGACTCTGGGCTTAAGCCTCCATTGCCTCAGGTATAATAATTAGATTGTGAGCCCACTAGGGATAGAGTACCTGCATATAACTACTACTACTAATAGCATTTTATAGCGCTACCAGACGCATGCAGCGCTGAACACTTGACATAGATAAATGCAAACTGCTTAGATTGTACCACAGAAAGGTGATATATCAAATCCCATTACATTTACCCTTATCTTTAAGGACACAGGAAAGGCTCAGCTACTTGAGCTTCTATGGTCCCCAGCAGCCAGGTGTTGCTCTAGGGGCAGGGGTTGCTTCATGACTGCCAGTGGTCTCAGCTGTGTTCTTTTGGAGGCCCCAAATGGATGGAGCTCCTGGGAGGCCCAGATGAGGGTTCATGGGACCCCTTGGTGGTTTGTGTAGGGGGCAGGTTGTCTCTCTTCCGCCATGAGTGTGCCTGCATTGCCTTGGATCAGTAGTCCTAGAGGGGATCAAGCATTGCTACATCCTATAGCTATCCAGTTTGTTACCCAATGCCGTCATGATATTTCCCTGTGGCTCGGAGGTATGTGACAGGCAGTCATGTTTATTTACCAGTACCTCCTAGAGCTGGGAGTGGTGGGGCAGGGGCAGTACACCATTTATTTCATGGTTCCTACCAAGGCATTAATGTTTGCCTTCAAGTACAGTACTTTCAGAAGGAGATGCCCTGTTCATTTTGCCTTTGTTTGCCTGGGCAGATCCCAATATCCTTTGAACTAACAGAGGCTTTTCCCTCCAAATCCTCTTCAGGGAGGACTGCAAACACTATCTCTGTTTTTTTGTGTGCTGGGTTGCCATTCCAGTTTCGGACCTTGCCCTTTGGGCTGACGACTGCTCTATGCACCTTCTCGAAGGTCCTAGTTGTGAGGCAGCTCCCCTGTGGTGTTGGGGGATCTGGGCTGACTCAACAATGGTCATTCTGCTCCTGTAGTGCCTCGTCGGGGTGGTAAATCATGCAATGACTCATCTCTCTCCCACCAGGTTCTGGAGTTCCTGGGAGTCCGGTTTGACCTGACACAGGGGACTGTGTTCCTTCCAGAGAAGCGCGTGGCTAATCTCCAGGACGGGAAGCACAGCCTGTATGAACAGGAGACTCCTAGGACCTGGGATGAACTGCAGCTACAGAAGTCCAAGGTGGCGACCCTGCTGTTGGTGCCTTCGGTGCACTCTCATATGCAACACCCCCCCCCCCCCCCAACACACACTTTCAGTGTCTTTGCTGTGCTGAGTGCCAGCCTTTTGGTTTTTGACAGCCAGTTTCTGCTTCCTTCCAGGATCTGACACAGTCTGGACTGGCAGGACAGTCCCAGTTTTCATCTTCCAAGAACTCCTTTGGATCCGCTGGATTGGGTAGTAGTCACCACCACTGATGCAAGTCTCCTTGGTTGGGGAGCTTGTTGTTTGGGTTGAGTAGCGAAGGTATGTTGGTCCCCACTTTGGTCTGCTTGGTCCATTATCTGTCTGGAGACCCAAGTTATATTGGCACTGGTGGAGTTCCTTCCCCTGCTTCGGAAAAAGGCATCCACATGATGGAAGATAGTGCCTTCAACTCCCTGTGCGAGTTTGCTAGCCTTGTTAGTGGTCCACAGCACCGGTGGAGACAGTGTTGCAGCAGACTTTTTCCATTGGTCTCTCCTGGATCCAGGGAAGTGGGAGCTGGGTCATGTAGTCTTCAGTTCCTTATGAACTGTGGAGGTGGCTGGTTGTCGACCTCATGACCTCGAGCAGTGATGCCAAAGCTATACCACTTTTCAGTCACCAGAGGGCAGTGGCCTCACAGGAGCTGGGATGCCCTGGTTCTGCCATGGCCCTGAGAGGAATTCTTTTATATGTCTTCCCTCTATGCCCTTGCTAGGCTGAATCTTGTGTCATCCTTTTCTACTGCTTCTGGTGGTGCTGGATTCGTGTGCGGACCTGGTTTGTCAGTTGGTAGGTGATCTGCTTCCTCCTCCAGGGGTCCCGTGTGGCTTATACACGGTCTGGTGGAGATGGAGTATCTGGATGCCTTTTGGCTTTTAGTTTGGCCCTTGACAGGTGGAGCTTAGCGAAGAAAGGATTCTCAGCTATGGTGTTTTCTCACCTTGCATAGGGCATGCAAGTCTTTCATTCTTGAGTTTTAGGTCCAGTTTGGAAGGCCTTTAAGGACTGGTGTGTCCAGTGCTCACCTCCCCCTTGGAAAGTGCAAGTTCCCCAGATTCTTTGTTTTCTGCAGCAGGGCTGAGCACTCTTAAGGTTTGGCTGCCAGCTCTCCCCGGTTTTTATAGCAAGATTCCTGGTTTCTATCTCACCACTCATGCGGGCACTGCTCGACTTTGGAGGGGGCACTGCTTTGCAGCCCCCCCCCCCAAATGCGTGCTTTTCTTTCCTCTTTGATTTGAGCTTGGGGCTCAGGGCGCAATGCACTAAACTTGGGCCAATACTGTGCATTTGTGACCTACTCCAGCCGGTTTAGTGAGCACGGTATTCAGTGGGTGATGCACAAAGGGGTTCTGCAGGCTGTTTTCCAGTTGCAGTGGCAGCCAATGGGAATCACATACAAATGTATGCAAATGAGCTGACCAGTATTTAAATGTGTATTCCAAGGGATGCACAGCCATTTCCGATCGATGCATAAAACAAACAACCAAAAAAGTTATTAGAAACTGCAGATTAGAAGAGAGACCTGCATTTCAAAAGATATTTTCTCTCTCTTTTTTAATTTTTTTCACCCTTTTCCCAAACAGCAGAAGACGACACAGCTTTAGATATGTATAGGTAGGATGCTGAGCCAAAACTCCTGTAGGAATCCTTCCTGGAAGCAGCACCATCAAGAAACTCCACTGTCTTTGCCGCACTACAGTCCTCTCCCCACAGCTGAGCATTTGCAGAGCAACCACACTTAGTGATTGACAGTTCTGCACATGCATGGTTTACTGGAAGGCTTTTTCCTTAGGAGCAGCTCATTTGCATCTGATTTTTGTTGTGCATTGCTTGCTATTTCCACCTTTTTACCAAGGTGGAAATAGTGAGCGGTGTTTTATGGGGACTTTTGTGCATCAGCCTTTTCTCTGACCCTCTGCTGAGGCTTTAATTTGGCTTTGATTAAGGACTTTATTCTAAATACAGTGTTCCTGGTGCCGATTTCATCAAATCAAGATAGGATCAGAGATTAAGGCTCCTGTTGAGACCCTTATCATTCCTGTTTCAAGGATTCAGTTTCTATCTGCTCTGTCAGTGCCCTCCCTTCTGGCTGGGGGTTTGGGCAGTACTTTTGAAGGCTTTTCTGGGGCCAGCTGCAGGCAGTATATGTGAAGTGCTAACTTTGCCATTGCCCTCTAATGTTAAACACAAATTAGAAGGTAGAATAGAGGCACTGAGGTATGTTGGGGCCAGGGTGGGAAGAGGAGTAATGCTGCACCATTGGGGGGGGCAGAGGGGAGAAGAGAGAGCAGGTGCAAGACTGTTAACCTCTGTGCCAGGGTCCCCAAACTATTGCCCTAGAGCCTCCACTGCATTTACAAAGCAAAATATGCTGCTCTTTCCACATTTATACCCGGATACACCACTAGAAAACTTCACTTACTGGGCTTTAAGCTCACCCACTGTGGTGGTGAATCTCACAGTTTGTGATGGGCCACCTTGGCATCTCTGCAAGAATGATTCAGCGCTAAAACTAACAGAAAGAATCACAGAACAGAAACTGAGAAGATTCCTCCATGGGAGCAGAAAGAACGAAAGCATGTAGAAATGGCTGTCGCTAGACAGAAAGTTATAACCAGTGCATTTTTTCTAGTGAAAAAGATGCCGGTACTCAAATGCCAGGCCACCCTTCAGGGGTGGGGTGATCACTGAGGGACCTACCCCACAATAGCCAGATGAAAGATAAATGCCTGATTTTTAAACTAGATTCTCATTACAGGATTATCAACAATACCACTACTACTACTTAACATTTCTAAAGCGCTACTAGAGTTACGCAGCGCTGTACAATTTAACATAGAGGGACGGTCCCTGCTCAAAGAGCTTACAATCTAAGAGACAAATGAACGGTCAGTCCGATAGGGGCGGTCAAAATGGGGCAGTCTGGATTCACCAACCATAATAGTTAAAAATAAGTTACTAATCCCAAAAGCGCCCTTAAACCTAGTCCACTGGGGCAAGAACACAAGCGTAGGGGCAGGGATGTGTATATTCCGGAAGAAAAGGAGAAGCAAGGCCGTGGGGCGTTAGGGTTAGCTCCAGGCTCTTACCTGGTGTGGTCCACAGAGACTACAAAAACAAATTGAAGACCAGCGTCCGAGTCCGACTGGGTCTAGGTCTAGACTAGTAGTCGAATACGCACCGCTCTAATCTCAACCAGGAAACACACCCAGCCAGCGCCGCTTTCCATTGGATAGCACGGGTACAGGGCCCGCTTGTCTCGCCCTGTGATTGGATAGGCTACGTGCTTGCATTTGCCAGCGTCAATCTAACCTTCTTAGCTAGCGGCGTAGTGGCGGACGTGCCGACCCGCACAAACAAGGAGACGGACATGAATGTGGACAGACTGAGCATGCGTAGACTCTAAACTCTGTCTGTTTTCCTCAGCCGTTAGTTTTGTCATACTGCGTGACGTATGCAAGTTCTCAGCGGGCTTGCAGCCAGGGTCTTGTGTAGAGAGGAGGGCTCAGGGCTGGGGAAGAATACCAAATTATGCAGGAACAAACAGCCGTATGACTTGTAAATTGTTTCTCTGTGAGCCGATTTGTATCTGGCCTCACCTCTGTAGAGAAGTTTGCTCATCAACACTCAAACCACGATCTTGCATAATTTCCATGTCATCTCTGCTCATCTCTTCAAGCAGCATCATATTTTATTCCATATTTGGGTAATGTGAAATGACTGTAGAGAACAGCGATTCCTTTTACAGCAAATATGTCTAACGCAATGCTATTAAATTTACAACTGACGTGGGCGGTATGGCTTTTCTTCTAGAAATCCTATATATTTAAAATTAGTTTGGCCTCTTTACGTTGCTGGTGCTCACATGGCACAGACATCCTTCCTCCCACTCCTGCCAATGAAATGAATGTGTCCTTGAAATTTTCCATTCTCTTTGAGACTTGCTGCTTGCTTCCTGACTCATCACTGAGAACTGCTAGAATGCCTCAGAGTAATGCTGCGTTTTGTAGCCATTCCATTACCACCCCACCATCTTGAGGCAGCCATGGCATAATTATATATATAAGAAATCATATGAAGGGTTAATTCTGTTAAAAGCTTGGTATTTGAATTGAATTCTTATTTCAAATTTCAACTTTTACTTTGTAAGTGAAGTGAAGGTATGCCAGATGGTTCAGATTATATTGAACTCTAGCGTTTGCCGGGCTGGGTTAAAAAGGTCAGAGACAGGAATTTCTTTCACCCTTGTGAATAATGAATGCTAGCTCAACATTTGTATATTATTAGGCATGCTGAGTAGCCTTTGTAAGCTCTGGCATGAGCCAGATATATTGTAGTTTAAAATGCTTAGATAGAAAATACTATTTAGAGAGAGAGGCAATAGATTAGTATTTACAAGTTTTTGATATTTAGAATATGTCTTATAAGAAATACTGATTCTGTGTAGTTAAATGTAGAAAACCTTTTTAAATTCTGTATCAATTCTTTGTCTGATGTTTCTAAAGTAAAGACTGTAGTGAAGAGGCCAACATGTGGTTTGACTTAGCCATAGTTCTGGCTGGTTCAATGTATAAGCTGATAGGTGAAAAGGTCAGGGCTAGTCAGCTCTCTTCTCCTTGATTAATTATAGGTAACTGTAGGAATAGTCTTGAAAGTATATCTGTATGCTATTAAGTAAGATTGACTTTTGACCCCTTTAATGAATACCAGAGTTTAGTTAGCAGTTAGTACTAGGAATATGAGAAATCAATCATAATAACATGCAGGAGTTCTGGAGACCAAATGTCTGGCTTGAGGGGCCCCAGGTCACAGGTCAGTTTAGGATGTCTGGAACCTATGTAACTGATATTTTTAAAGTAATGATTGGTTGAGGCAAAGTGACCAATCTATTCCTTAACCAATTGGAGAGTAAGGGGGCTGGGCTAGGCTAGGCTGGATAGAACAGTATTTAAGTAGGAGCAGAAGCAGTTTACGTCAGAAGGAGCTCAGAAGAAAGGAAGAAAGCTGGAAGACAACAGGAGAGACAGCAGAAGAGAAGCAGCTGAGACAGAAGCCACATGACACAAAAAGAGCTGAGAGAAAGAGAAGAGAGCTAGAACTGATGTCTTGCTTTGTTTGCTGGCAAATAAAGAAGATTACTTTCTCATACTGGTGTGTGCTGTCTGACTCCTGAAGCATCACAAATTCATGCATCCATTCCTGCAACAATTCTTGGTGGCAGCGGTGGGATGAATCCTGCATTAATCCCAGCACCCAACTGACTGGAGAACATTCGCCGGGTATGTATTTTGTATTCTGTATTGTAATTCTAGCTAGAAAATTGTAAATCAGCCCCTCAAACAAATTGAGGAAGGAGAGCCTGATCAACTCTCAGCGAAGGCCCTAGTACCTTCTAATCTAGAGGAGATTAGAAGCGAAAACGCTTGAGCTTATCTGTATCTGAGAAATCTGAAATTGTTGGGTGGGATTTTCTGTATGGAATGTGTGATGCGTGAATGATTATTGAGTGCGGACTTCTTATAGCTGCATTTCCAATTAACGCGAGTTCAATTGGTCAGCAACGGAAGGAAGCGATTGCTGTCTGTCTACCTAGTGTTTCGAGAGTGCGGACCCCTTACTGCACTTTCAAAAATTCCCTCCCTTTTTGTGTGTTGTAACTGTAAGCATTATGGGTGGGACATCATCTAGACAAATTGATACCCCCCTAGATTGTATGCTTAAGAACTTCAAGAAAGGATTTTTAATTAATGACTATGGACAGACTTTAAGCTCAAGTACTCTAAGAACCTTGTGTGAAGTTGAGTGGCCATCTATGGGAGTGGGGTGGCCCCCTAGTGGCAGCTTAGATATTGAAGTAATCCGGAAGGTCTACAGCATAGTTGTAGGAGAACCAGAATATTCTGAACAACTCCCTTATATAGATTCCTGGGACAGCCTTGTGACTGACCCTCCCTCGTGGTTGAAAACTTATATGGGTTCCCCAGTAAAATTCATGTTAGGCCGTGTTCAAAGAAAGATTAGAAAATCTAAACTAGAAGAGGGAAAGAGCCCTAGGAAGCCTACCACCCAATCGGTGGCTTCCGCCCCTACCCTGTCCGAGAAACCCATACTCTCTGATGACCCCTCAGATCTTGAGCCACCACCTTATGGCCCATTGTTGGGGTTCCGTGCCGCCCCTAGAGATCCACGAACCTGCATTAAATGGTATGGCAAGTGCAAATGATTTTACTATGGATGGATGCTGAAATGCCATTTTAATTGGTTGTTTTGGTTTTTTTTGTACGAGACTCATGCTATGAGGTGTATTCTAACAAACATCCCACTACAAATGTTTTGTAATTGATGTGCACTGGGTTAATCGATTCTGCACTGACGAGGGCATGAAGGTTATAGTAGCATTGCGTTTCAGAATACTTAGCCTAGGCATAAGCAAACTAGGCATCTTCATCGGTTTGTCAGTTGACTTGGAAAGAAGATTGGTAGGGGGACCACAACCACCACTGCCCACAGAGACCTGTTTGTCCTCTCCATTCCCTGTGGTTTATCCTCAGTCAACATAAGGAGTCAGCGAGCAATGCTTCTTACCTGTTGCATCATTCTCTGCAGTCAGACTAGGTCTCCACTTGTAGAAGCTTTAAAATGTATTTATATAACACTCAGAGCTGGGCTCACTGCACCCTAGTCCAAACCCCTTCATGATGTCCCCACCCCAACTCTACGTTTGCTCCCTGTAATGCCTTAATCATGACACAGCACCAACTTGGAATAACAAAAGACCGCAACTTTGTTTTACCATGACTGGAAAAAAGGGCTTCTTTTCAATGGGCCAGGAAAAGGGTCTGCGGTAAAATTGAAACCAGCCTGAGCCCTTAACGCCACCCATTGATCAAGTAGTAAGGGATCACACACTACACTTGCGGTGACTGGTTGGCACACGCCAACTGCTGATTAACGCTGGAAATGCCGTGTGTGGTAGGAAATAAAAATTTGTCCTGGCAGTATGGGCACACGCCAAATCCAAAATTACTGCCAGCGGGGTGCACTAGCCTGGTGGTAGTCTCATTTTGGCGTGCACTGCACGTGCATAGAGCCTACCACGCCTTTGTAAAAGGGTCCCTTAGACACTTGATATACCACTAATGCAACAAGGTTGGTCAAAGCGGTTTACAGAAAACCTTTGTAACTTTTACTGAAGTAATAATTTCACCAGTTTTTACTACTTTTACTCAGTTACATCTGATGCTTGCAGTTAAAAGCAAAAGCCAATGTTATCACATCTTTTATTTTATTGTAGCAACCTATGGACTACAGTTTCCTCCATTTTCTCTATTATAGATCCCATTACATATAAGATCATTCTATGATCTTCTACACCTAGATTATCAATCATCACTGACACTTCACATAATTGTTCTGCACTGGAAGAGTAATATATTTTATCATGAATGATGGCATACTCTTTGTGCTAATAGCAAATACCAAGAGGCTGCAGCTCTCAGGAGGGGTATTTAGGCAATCTTCCTTCTCTGTGTGCGCATATGTGAGGCTGTATCTCCATTTTCCATTCTTAATCCAAACTGCTTTCCTCATGCATGTTATCTGCTGTAAAGGGGGGGGGGGGGGGGGTCCGCTTCCTCCGCTTGGGTGGAACCAGCAAGCCTGCGGGGCTCTCAGGGTTCCAGGACAGAATGCTGCTGATACTGGGACTCAGGGTCAAAGTATTTTATTATCAAGGCACTTTCATACCAAAAATCATAATATAGTCTTCAAAAGAAAAAAAGGTACAGTCCAGGTCCCAAAATCCCTCAGCAAACGCTCAGGTCATAAGTACATAAGTACATAAGTACATAAGTAGTGCCATACTGGGAAAGACCAAAGGTCCATCTAGCCCAGCATCCTGTCACCGACAGTGGCCAATCCAGGTCAAGGGCACCTGGCACGCTCCCCAAACGTAAAAACATTCCAGACAAGTTATACCTAAAAATGAGGAATTTTTCCAGTCCATTTAATAGCGGTCTATGGACTTGTCCTTTAGGAATCTATCTAACCCCTTTTTAAACTCCGTCAAGCTAACCGCCCGTACCACGTTCTCCGGCAATGAATTCCAGAGTCTAATTACACGTTGGGTGAAGAAAAATTTTCTCCGATTCGTTTTAAATTTACCACACTGTAGCTTCAACTCATGCCCTCTAGTCCTAGTATTTTTGGATAGCGTGAACAGTCGCTTCACATCCACCCGATCCATTCCACTCATTATTTTATACACTTCTATCATATCTCCCCTCAGCCGTCTCTTCTCCAAGCTGAAAAGCCCTAGCCTTCTCAGCCTCTCTTCATAGGAAAGTCGTCCCATCCCCACTATCATTTTCGTCGCCCTTCGCTGTACCTTTTCCAATTCTACTATATCTTTTTTGAGATACGGAGACCAGTACTGAACACAATACTCCAGGTGCGGTCTTCTATTAGAGCATTAGCTTTCCCTTCCCCCTCCTTCAGAAGGGTTTAGTAAGAGTTCAGCACACTTCCAATACAGCACAACAGTTCAGAACAAATCTTCATAGGCAGTCTTTGTACATCAAACCAATACCACAAATCACCTGCCTTTTCACAGCACAGAGGGAACCCTGTAAGGAGCAGGGTTGGCAGTTTCTCCCACTTCTCAGCACGACACCCAGTGTGGCCTCCTCCACAGCCTTCAAGTGCTAGGCAGGGCAACCTTTGAATTCTCCCACTCCATGGTAGCTAGCTCCTCTCCCTTAGGCAGCTCTAGTGGCAGGCTACTTCCTTCCTCCACAAACTCCATGGAATCTCTCCTGGTGACTGAGAGCCTCCAAGAAATCTGCTCGCCCTTTCTCACAGCTGGGGGGAATTATATACTGATGGCGAAGCTAGGGAAACTGAGCTTTATCCTTCCCTCTCCCTCTAGTGGGGAAGGGAGTAACAGGCTCATCCTGCCTTGAGCCATTGCTCCCCCTGCTGGGGCTGGGAATCCATGCCATTTTTTTAGGACTACTGTCTTCTCTCATTCTTGCAAGGACTTCTGGGACCCATAGTTCTGGGCTCAACTGCTTCACTGGGGAATCTCTGGGGCTTGCCTTGTCACACTGCTTAACATTCACCTTAACTGTAAGGTATAAAGACTTGCACTACAGCTTTTGGTCCGTTGCTCTGTATATCTTTATTACTCTTTTTGTTTCCATGTTGTTATTAAACATTTGAACATTTGTAAATAAAAATTGAAAAAAAAAAAGTGGAAGCAAGACGTAATGATGATTCCTTGGTAAACCAAATGAAACAGCAAAACCTTCAAAATCTCACAGAAAGGATCCTTCTCCCCAACTCTATTTGTTATTCTCACCAAGGTGGCATCAAAAGAGACAGCTTATCCAGTATAGCCCCTTCTCGTTCTCGTGGGGTGAATACTGCCAAAGGCAGGTTCCCATCAGATATTCTGAATTCTGGTTCACTGCTGCAAACTTGGAACACTGCTCTATCTCTGCAGCTACACTTCCTGGTTGAAGGGGCATGGTCCATGAATTGGGGTTCAACAACATCCTTTCTTCACTGCTTCCTGACCTCATGGGCTCAGGCAGGTCAAAAGAAGCAGCAGTATTGGGACCGGTAGATGCTCAAAAACCCACATGGGTCATCTAACAGAGTGGCAATTCTGATCCATGCTTACCGGGACCTGCCCAGACTGCACCTTTTCTCTTGCCTATAACGGCAAGCAGAAATTGCAAGGATGGCAAGACCAGTGAGGGAGCAAGGTCTCTGAACGGTACGTCCCACGACAGCACCATCTTGGATCTTTCCACCCCAATAACCAGTTCTTTGTTGGAAATTCAGGAATAAATCTAAAGTAAGGAGCCATACAGCCTCCTTCGTAGCTCCCATTCTCCTCTACTCTATCCCCGTTCCTCTTGTTACTACTACCTGTGTGTTGGGAGTGCTCATAGACACAACACTCACATTTTCTCCACAGATATCAGCAGTGGTTAAATGCTCTTTTTACAAGCTTCACATGATTCAATCAATTCGTTCTCTGATACATCCCCCTGCACTAAATACTCTTGCCCATTCACTTGTAATAAGTCAGTTGGACTACTGCAATGCTTTATACACTGGCCTTAGAGTCAAGGACTGAAAAAGGTTACAGATTGTTCACTGGGCATCGTAAATATGACCATGTAAACCCCCTCCTTAAAGTTGCTCATTGGCTTTCACTCACACACTGTATTACCTATAAAATTCTTTTATAAGTATTTAAGATCCACTCAGCCGGAGAACCCCTGGGATATCTCTCCAGGCTCTTAATCCCCAATTGCCCTTCTAGAACACTCAGATATACTCATCAAAATAGACTTGTTCCCTCATTTAGAAAGATAGTTCTGGACACCATGCGATATTTTCAGTTCAAGGGCCCAAATTGTGGAGCATGCTTCCTTCCCATCTCAGACTTCGGACATCCCTTCCTCAATTTAAAATCAGACCTGAAAACATTCCTATTTACTGATGACTGTACTTAATCTTGTTGCTCTACTAGAGAGAAAAGTGGAACACAGAAATTGACCCTATTGTTTCCCCTTCTTTTCAATTGAATTTGTAGTTCCACACCCTCCCTTCTACCCTGTTGTCTATGCACTTTATTTGTTTGCTTTCTTATATACTTAGGTTGTAAGCTGCTCAGACATTCTTTGATGGGCGGGATAGAAAGTCCCTAATAAACTTGGAAACTTGTTTTGTCACAAAAATTTGCCAACAACTTTATTTTCTTCAATATTAACCATTTTCAGTGTTAAACAATTACATCACATTGATGTAGCTTTTGCATGACAGGAAAAGTAAGCAGCAAGTTCTGTCAGTCAGTTATGCTTGACATTTATTTTGGTACAAATAATCCAAACTTGCTTAAATTACACTGTTAAACAACACCAATCACCGTGTGTGTGTGTGTTTGGAGGGGGGGGGGATGCTATAAATGCTAATGTGCATTGCTGTTTATTAACATAATATTGATGACAAGCTCTAGTCCTGAGGAAAATCAAAACCTTTTAAAGAAACTTTATCAGTATCTACATTAATGCACCTTTGTTTTAGTGCTGCTAGATTGATCCTTGTGGCTTAATTGAAAGACCCTGGTATCCCTTCAGTATGTAAATGGCTGTACAAATCGAGATACATTTATGATATAGTAGAATTGGAAAAAGTGCAGCGAAGGGCGACTAAAATGATAGTGGGATGGGACGACTTCCCTATGAAGAAAGACTAAGGAGGCTAGGGCTATTCAGCTTGGAGAAGAGACGGCTGAGGGGAGACATGATAGAGGTATATAAAATATTGAGTGGAGTGGAGTGGAACAGGTGGATGTGAAGCGTCTGTTCACGCTTTCCAAAAATACTAGGACTAGGGGGCATGCGATGAAACTACAGTGTAGTAAATTTAAAACAAATTGGAGAAAATGTTTCTTCACCCAATGCATAATTAAACTTTGGAATTCGTTGCCGGAGAACGTGATGAAGGCGGTTAGCTTAGCAGAGTTTAAAAAGGGGCTAGACAGTTTCCTAAAGGAGAAGTCCATAAACCACTACTAAATGGACTTGGGAAAAAAACACAATTCCAGGAATAACATGTATAGAATGTTTGTACATTTGGGAAGCTTGCCAGGTGCCCTTGGCCTGGATTGCCGCTGTCGTGGACAGGATGCTGGGCTCGATGGACCCTTGGTCTTTTCCCAGTGTGGCATTACATATGTACTTATGTACCGTACTGATGGAAATCATTACGAAAGAGGACCAAGCTATGGGGGCCTTTAAAGGGCAAACTTTAACTATCTATAGCACTGGACTATTGTTTCAAGTTGATTGCTTTCTTGAGACGTAGGACACCTCTTTTTTTTTTTTCATGTACAGTCATATTCCTTTCCAGATATAAAGACAACATGTTCAGATAAGGACAACCTACCCCCCTTTTCTATTTACAATTGTTTTAGTTTTTTTTTCTTTAACTTTCTTTTTTATTTTCCTTGTGTTGTTATAAAAAAGAATTAAATAGAAAGAGGTGTCTTTAGCATTGACATTTGTAATACACCGACATTGGTATTTATGCCTGATGAAGGGTCCATATTGTTTCTTAACTATGTTGTCAGCTTGTATGTTGTGTCTTCCTTTATACCTCTTTTGAAATAAATAAATAATAAATAAATACAAAATAAAAGAAACATCATCAGTGCCTGAGTTTTCAGGCTCTCAGGCATGACAGCTGAAGATAAGGCTTGTGAGAGGACAGATCTCAACAGCTCAGGTTTTTCGTTGCTCCTTCAGCAGGTATCACAGCCTCTAAGAATGCCATATGAAACTCTATGAAACAAACTTGAGCTGGAAGTAATGTGAATTTTTAATTTATAGTGGGCAAACAGGTAAACATAATGAGTTGTGGAAAGAGTGAGGGACAGGCTTGGCCAGCCATAGAGACCTGGAATACTGCATGCATATAGCACTGGCAGATGGAAGACAGTACACTGAACAGGGGTCTGGGCATGTCACTGACTCAATTGTCTGATGCTTTGTAATATCATATTTCCTTCTAGAGTCATGGGGCCCTTCCAGACACAATCCCTCTCTTAGGCCGGGAGCTTTCTTGATGATATAATCATTGCTGCTGTATTACAAAGACACATGATGACCTCTGGTGGACAGTGAGACTATCACAGGCTGATGATAGGAGATTCCATAAATTTGTCTCTTGACAGTTTAAGGGCTGGTTTTATTATGCAGATTGGTGAGTGCAAATGTTCACCCCCAAAAAAACTATTGCAAACTTTTGTGAAATCCTAAAGCATAGGGCTCCAAACAGACCTGGATATAGGCATAGACAACTGCCCATGAGGTCAGAAATTAGGAAGGCTAACTATTTATTTGGATTTTCCTCACACTGTTTTCAGTTGTAGCTCAAGGTGAGTTACATTCAGGTACACTGAGTATTTCTCTGTCTCTGGAGGGCTTACAATCTAATTTTGTAATTTAGGCAATGGAGGGTTAAGTGACTTGCCCAAAATCACAAGGCACAGTGGTGGGATTTGAACCAGACATCTCTGGATGTTAGAACTGGTGCTCTAACCACTCTTCCACTCCACAAACTATGGAACACAAAAATAACAGGTGATTTCAATTACCCTGATATTGACGGTAAATGTGACATCAGGGCATGTTGGGGGGGGGGGATTCCTTGACAAAATCAAGGACTGGTTTAAGGAGCAGCTGGTACAGGAGCCAACAAGAGGAGGAAAAATTATAGACTTAGTCCTTAGTGCAGCACTTGATCTGGTAGAGGAGGCAATGGTGCCAGGGCCGCATGATAACATGATCATAATATGACCAAATTTGATATTGGCTTTGGAGTAAGTACACACAGGAAACCCAATACATTAGCATTTAATTTTCAAAAAGGAGGCTGTGATAAAATGAGAAGAACAGTGAAAAAAAACTTAGAGGAGCAGCTGCGAAGGTCAAAAATTTGCATCAGGTGTGGATGCTGTTTAAAAATACCATCCTGGAAGCCCAGGCCAAATATATTTTGTGTATTAAAAAAGGAGGAAGGAAGAAGACCAAATGACAGCCGGCATGGTTACAAAGTGAGGTGAAGGAAGCTATTAGAGCTAAAAGAATCGAACTGAAAATAATAAGAAACAGCACAAGGAATGGGCAAGTCAAATGCAAAGCGCTGATAATGACAGTAAAGAGGGACTTTGAAAAAAAGCATAGGCGGTCTGTGGCCCAACTGTTTGGGGAGGCTAAAGGGGGCGGGGTTAGGGGTGGTACCAGCGGTGGGGCTTACATCCATAATTGTCTGACAAAACACTTAGCTCCTCCCCCACCTAGCCCTGCCCTTGTTGACGTGTTTTAAAATCCAAGCAAAACTTGTAGAGGAAAACTAATTCAAATAAGCACAATTCTATCATAGGAAACCTATCTACTCTAGCCCATTATATGGGCTGAAGCCAGTAGGCAGAGCTTGCCACCATTTTCACTCACCCAAAACAATAGCAAAATATTATTAGAAATGAGGAACTGCCTATGCTGATCCATGTGTAAAAAGTCAAAAGCTGTTCCAGTTGGATAGGATGTGCCTTAAAAGATGGAGGACTATATATATATATATTTGTACGTATTTGAAAGTTTCCATATATAGATAGAAATATCATGAAATAATAATTGAATACCACTAAAACAGCTTAAAAAATATCGTAGCTGGTAGAGACAGCAGTTATAAACTCTCTATTTTGTGCTCATTTTTCTACACTGTTCTTTATAATAGAGATGGCCAGATTCAGTGAGGATATCCTTTTTTCCTGATGGGTTCACCTTAGCAGTTGTATTGTGCCTTAGGAACCCTGGTGTTATAAAATAAGATGGACTATATTGAAATTAAATGGAAGTAAAATTAAACTCACCTTTCATTAGGGCACATGAAATCACATCTTCACAGGTCTGTTCTCAATCAAACCTTCTTGGGCTCCCCACCTCCCGTGGCCACCCCCGTTTCAAAACCGCAGCCAGCCAGCCAGACTGCCCCCCCTCCCCCATTCAAAGCCACTGCTCCTTCCCCAGCGGTTCTGACCACTGAAAAAAAAAAGAAAACTTGTATCTTTCCTCTCCCCGCTGGCGCCTACCCCCTGCTCACTTCTTTTCTTACCCGGTGGCCTGCTTGACTCAATACCTCCCTAAGGCTCCTTCCCCAGCGGTTCTGACCACTGAAAAAAAAAAGAAAACTTGTATCTTTCCTCTCCCTGCCGGCGCCCACCCCCTGCTCACTTCTTTTCTTACCCGGTGGCCTGCTTGACTCAATACCTCCCTAAGGCTCCTTCCCCAGCGGTTCTGAGCACTGCAAAAAAAAAAAAAAGCTACTGGTACACAGCCCCATGTGCTGCGACACTCACTCAAGGCTCACAGCTATGCTCTCTGCTGGAACGGCAGCAGGAAGTGTTCCGGGCAGAGCTGTCTATGAGTCTGTGAGTAAGTGTTGTAGCACGTGGCTCTATACCAGCCATAGGAGCCAACTTTTCAAAATTATTGGGGTAGATGAAAATAACCCCTCCCTGGACATATACAAGCTCAGTGGAAATAACCCCTCCCTGGACATATACAAGGAATGTTCTCAATATTGGGGGTGATCAAGCACCCACAGAGTTGGTTCCAATGATATTGGCAGCTCTTTTTTTTTCTTCTGTGCTCAGAACTGCTGGGGAAGGAGCCTTAGGGAGGTAGCAAATCAGGCAGGCAGCCAGGTAAGAAAATAAGTGGGGGGGGGGGGGGGCACCGGCGAGGAGAGGAAGATACATTTTCTTTTTGCTCCTGCCCCGAAGTCAAGGAGGGCAGGAGGAGGTCATGGTTGGGCTGGGGAGGCTTAGCCTCTTATACGGGGCACCTATGAAAAAAAGATTGCATTGGAGGCAAAAACACATAGTAACATTTTTTTTAAAGATATATTAAAAGCAAGAAGCCAGTAAAAGAATCAGTTGGACCGCTAGATGACCGAGGGGTAAAAGGGACACTCAGGGAAGACAATGCCATAGTGGAGAGATTAAATGAATTCTTTGCTTCTGTCTTCACCAAGGAAGATTTGGGAGAGATACCGTTGCCAGAAATGGTATTCAAAAGCTGACGAGTCAGAGAAACTGAATGAAGTGTCTATAAACCTGCAAGATGTAACGGCGTAATTTGACAAATTGAAGCGTAGCAAATCATCCCAGAGTATTGATAGAATTGAAAAATGAACTTGCAGAACTATTGTTAGTAATATGTAAATTATCTTTAAAACCAAGCATGGTACTGGAAGATTGGAGGTTCCAGAGGTAATCCAGGAAATTATAGACCGGTGAGCCTGATGTCGGTGCCGGGCAAAATGGTAGACACCCGTATAAAGAACAAAATTATAGAGCATATTCAAAAGCAAGGATTAATGAGAAAAAGCCAACATGGATTTAGTGAAGGGCAATCTTGCCTCACCAATCTATAACATTTCTTTGAAGAGGTGAACAAACATGTAGATAAAGGTAAGACAGTCGATATTGTGTATCTGGATTTTCAAAAGGCATTTGATAAAGTATCTCATGAAAGACTCCAGAGGGCCCAGCAGCTGCTAGGCAGGCAATGCAAGGGGGACCCAGCACCGGAGTTCTCTCTCCTGCTCCTGTCAGGACGTGATCACCCGGGTCCCGTCAGGAGCAGGAGAGAGAGACTGAGGCCCGTGCGCTGGGCCCCACCTGGAGGCCCAAGCCTGTGGAATTTTGCTCCCCGTCCCCCCCCCCCCTCTCGGCGGCTATGCTTGTAACCTGGATTGGCCACAAACAGAATGTTGGGCTTGATGGACCTTCAGTCTGTCCCAGTATGGCAATACTTATGTACTTATGTGAAATGTTACGGTACTAATGCTACGGTACCAAGTACCCAGGCCAAAAATAAGCAGTCTCCCACTTACCTTAGGGACATCCTTCAGTACCATTTCAAAGAGGAACTACCATGGCACTCTGGCCCAACTCCCTACATCTGCTTTTCCAAGGCCCCCCCCCCCCCCCCCCCGGCTCTTCAAGCTCCAAGGGAGGATCCCTGCCTTTGCCCTCCAGTCCTCCTTGTGGGAACTAAAATTTTAAATCTGGCCCTGGCCCTAGATGGTAGCTTGGTTTGCCACCCCCTAAGGCTGCCACTGCTTTCTTAGTCAGAGCTGCCAAGTTACCTATTCCTGGAGGGAGATATTTTGGCCTGTCCTGCATTTCTGCCAGCCTCATCCTGGTGCATTATGGGACCTGCAGCACTGATCTCAATCGATAGAATCATGGACTACAAATACTACAATGCTTTCGGATGTAAGTTTATCAATAGAAATCAAACAAAATAAAACATGGAAAAGAAAATAAGATGATACCTTTTTTATTGGACATAACTTAATACATTTCTTGATTAGCTTTCGAAGGTTGCCCTTCTTCCTCAGATCGGAAATAAGCAAATGTGCTAGCTGACAGTGTATATAAGTGAAAACATTCAAGCATTACTATGACAGTCTGACAGGGTGGGAGGATGGGGGTGGGTAGGAGGTATGCATGGGGACATCAAAGCATATCATTGATATTCTAACAGGGTGGGTGTGGATAGGTGAGGGGAGGGTGATCCAAAGAGACATACAGCTTTATGGTTTATAATGGTCTAGGACCAGTGACTTCACAGTGAGAATCCTCAAAGGTAACTTTAAAACCATACAAGAACGTAAGACCTTTGAAGTCAGAATGATTGAATATTTTAACACCCAACAGAAAGGACTTAACAAGGACCTTAAGAGTGGACTAACACGGCTACCACACTCCTCTACTTAGGATGTAAGTTTAAAACCAAGACAGGCCAAAAAAAATCTCCCTCTTGGAATGGGTAACTTGACACCTCTGCTTATTATGCATGCTGTATTTTGACTGCCCTCTGGAGGGGCGATATGATAGAGGTCTATAAACTACTAAAGGGCCCTTTTTACCAAGCTGTGGTAAGCACTAATGTATGCTTACCGCAGCAAAAAATGTCTTACCATGGGGCACAATGACGTGTCCCGCAGTAATTTTTGGCTGTGTGTGCGCTATCCCTATGGTAGAATGGGTAGAGACTATCAAATAAGAGAAAAATTCCCTTATTTGGCAGACTGACCCTGCTCAGTACATCCCAGGATGCACTAAATGGGGTTCAGGCATTGCCATTTATCTAGGTGATGGTGCAGAGGTAGAAGTTGGTGGGCATTGCTCCTGCCTCTTTGAAGATACGTGGTGGTGGGGAGGCTGGGGGGGGGGGGGTCAGGATAGTGGGAGGGAGAAAGGGAGGGGTGCCCTAGACACTAGGGATATTTTTGTGGGATAAAGGATGGGGGGTGCCCTAGACACCAGGGGTGTTTTATGGGGGGAATGGGGTAAGTGGGATATTCCATTTGGGGGATGTCAAATTGGATTGGGATGCCAATGGGGATACTGGGTAAGGGAGTCATCTTGGGTGAGGAGATGGGGGGATCAGGGTGCTTCTTAAGGGGCCTTGGGGAATATGTCATGATAGGGGATACGGGATTTTTGAAAATGTTTGTGAGCATGGGGTCGTGTCATGTCATGCCAGACTGTTAGACTAACAGAGATGGGGCCTATGAAGACTACCAGTGCATTCTTGTTTTTTAAATATCCCCCTTCCTGTCATTGTGTGAGTCACCTAACTACCCCTCTACCTACCCACCTGGGAGGTGGGTTAGTGGCAGCTGTATAGTTAAAGATGTTAATGGATAGGTTGATGGGAGAGGCAAGAGACGGAATCCTTCTGGCATTGGGGTTCTGGATTGCACCAGAGAACCTTTAATTCAGGGGTGGCAACCTGCGGTCCACAGGCCAAATTCACAGGCCTGCCATTGAATGTCATGCAACCTGCAAGAAGTATACATAAAAAATGTCATTAACCAGAGTTTTGGCAAATTTAAATACTGTATTTTGCAAATACTGATTGTAAGCTCTTTTGAGCAGGGACTGTCTTCTTCATGTTCAATTGTAAAGCGCTGCGTACGACTGGTAGCGCTATAGAAGTGATTTATAGTAGTAATAGCCAGTCTAGCAGTTTGCTTCCATCATTCTTAGTTACATTTGAACTTGTTTGTTTATTTCAGACAGAAGGGCCTATGGAACTCTGTGAATGTCCAGTTCTGACATTACATAATATTGTGGCCTGACATTCATGTGGCTCTCTGCGTATAACTGTTGCCCTCCCCTGATTGAATTGTGGTTAAAGGTGTGAGGCACACTTAACTTCTACCTGTGCCTATTGAAGTTGAAAACAGTAGTAAAGCTAGGGACTTTGCTAACATTTTTAGCTAACCTTCCAATGTAAGAAAAAAATGTGCTTTAAGTTTTGTACACCTTTTTTTTTTTTTACTTTTGTCTTTGAACACATTTTTTTTAATTAGTGCATTTTTTAAACTCACTATGAATATTTTTTTTATTTAGTTAATTTTTAAAACTCACTATTGTAAACCCACACCCTTGTGACCCTTGGCGTAAGGAGTGTGCCCCAGGATACCTGTTGTTGCTGTTTGTAGTTGAGCCGAGTGTCCAGGGTCACACCGCCGAGAGCAGGGGGGAGCACAATAAACTTTACTTTGTCTCTCACACACAAGGTATGAGGGAGAAAGTAAAACCAATTTCAGGTTTTTTTTATTTTATAGGAACCAGTCACAAATGTTCACAAATTATTCTTTTTATTTTCCTTCAACACAACTTGGTAAGTATTTAACCTTTTTCTCTTAAATTCAACAATATTTCCTTTCTTCAAACAGTATTCTATATGTGGTTATAATTATTTACTTATATTTATTTTTATTCTCTTAACAGAGTTACCTCAAATACCCCAGGACAAGAACAACATCGGATAAGTATACATTTTCCAACATTAAAATGCATCAATTTCTTTATAAACTTTTAAATTTCTTGCATTTAGTAAGAATTTGATTCTTTGTGGGTATTTTTGTGTGTTCACAGGATTCACTTTAGAAAAACCCAGCAAATATTCAGGTGAGTATATCAGCTTATCTTTCTTTTTTATGCAGTTACTTAGATGTAGCTGAAAATATTATTCTCCAAATGAAATCTGAAGTGCAGAATTCTTTCTTGTGTGGGGGCCCAAAGAATTTCCAGGTTGTGGTTCACAGCTTTCTCCTTCCTTTTCTTGCAAAGCTTCTTCCTAAACCTCTCTTACTCAAATTAAATTTGGGAAAGAAACCCCTAACTTTCTGACACTGTTCATAAGAGACATTAAACGATTCTTAAAACACTGTGTCCAGTTAATCTAATAAAAATAAAATTAATTAAAATATTCCCTTACTTCCAGGCCTTCACTCTACTTTTATTTCCCTAAACTAGGAAGGGCCAATGAAAGGGCAAATGCTGTCACTCTAGGATTCTATCAGCACTTCCTACAACATTCTAAACACACAAACACCATTTCATTCATACCCCATTAATTCCCTTTGGTATTACAATTAAACTACACCCCTTTTTATTTTTAGAAAATTAAGTAGAATTGGCTTTACTCACTTCTTTTAATTTATACTAGGCCTTTCCCCTTTTAAAATCTATTCAGCACTACTGTTAAGCAACTATGCTGATTCTATTTTTTTAATTCACCTATGACAATTCTGATCTCACCAAGCATGTCACACTCAGCACAGTGACCCAGTTTCACTTCCCAAAATTTAAAACTTCTTTTAAAGCTATGTTAAACTAGCTTTTCTTACCCTGCAATACACAGCACTCAATCCTGCACAATCTCTTACCAAAACTACTTATACCCTCCTGTGTGAATATTCACACTTATCACAGTGTCACAGTTTCCCTGCCTGACACTATAATTTCCCTTTAAACACTTTAAAACTGCTTCTTCTCTCTCTCTGCCACAGACACTCAAAACAAGTCCTCCTCAGCTGCTTCTGCCCTTCTCAGCAACTGACAGAGAAACTGTTGCTAAGGCAACAGAGACTCAGCTTGACCCCCCCTGATGTCTCCTGGCCAAAGAAGTGCCCAGCTCTCCCCAGGAACATTCAGCTTAAAAATTATATTATATTATATATATATATATATATATAAGTAAAAAAGGCCCATTTCTGTCTGTGATGAAACGGGCGCTAGCGGGCACGGAACTCCCTTCCCCTCCCCTTACGCTAGTATCCCTGGTAGTGTAGAGGTACCTGTTCGCTCGGGGCAGGAAAGAAAGAGCCGTAAGCGCTGCTGCTAGCTGCCCTGCTGCATCCTGTGCGAGTCCGACTCTCGGCGTTTCAAAATGGCCACCGAGAGTTGAAGTCTCGCGAGGCTGCTTCAACTCTCGGTGGCCATTTTGAAACGCCGAGAGCCCAACTCACAGAGGATGCATCAGGGCAGCTAGCAGCAGTGCTCCGGGCAGGAAAGTGGAGGCTCTTTCTTTCCTGCCCCGAGCGAACAGATACCTCTAGACCACCAGGGATAGTAGCATAAGGGGAGGAGAGGTAACAGAGGGGAGGGAAGGTGATGGGGGAAGAGGGGCGATGGCGTAAAAGGGGCGGGGTAATGGGCACATCCTCGGCGGCTGCGATTCGTTGTTTCCCTACTCCTCCCCGTTCGTTCATTTGCATGGTTGTGTACATGTTCCGCCCTCAACGTCATCACGTGTGACGCGAGGGCGGAGCATGGAGACATGGTGAGTGTTCTGGCTTCACCACCATGAACTTACGAACCGGTGTCTGAGTGCCTGCAGTGATGTCAGTGTCCTCAGAACGTTGAGGGTGCGTTTTATTATAGTAGATATATATATATATATATATATATATATATATATATATATTAACCCTAAGGGTTACACTATGAATACTCTTAACTTACTGTATCACGAATGTATCTTGTTAAATTGATGGCTTTACACATTTTTATTTTATATTGGTCTCCCAGTGTCAGTGGGTCTCGAAGGGAGTCTCACTGTGAGGTGTGGGTTCTTATGGAGAGTCTCTCTAGGGAATGATCTCTCTGGTCTAGAATGACTAAGGTGCACTACTGCATTAATTACTGCAGGACACATTTTATACAGTGAAACCTACTGTATGTACTAGTAAAATGTTAGCCTGCCGTCAGGGGTGCAGGGTAACAGAGAGAGGAGCAGATAGCAGGGAGGATAAGAAGGATCTTACAGGGATTGGGTGGAAAGTTTGATTTAATTTTTGTTCCACCTCATACACAAAACCCTCTGACCTGCCCTCAAGGACTGTTTATCTAACTGGATACACACAGTTTGGGATGTGAAGAGAAAGTGTTTGATCTGAGCAGACCTTGCACAGTGCAGTGAAGCTATCAGAAGGAAAGAATCCAAAGGTCTACAAAACAACCACTAGGCCTGGGGGCCATGAGCAGAGTTTTTCAACCAGTGTGCTGCATCTGCTTCCCAAGTGTGCCACAGAATCTGCAGCAATCCTGCATGAATCCCCTCCAGGTCATAGGCATCGCTACAGGGTGGCAAGTGCCACCCCCAAACAGAATCAGCACACTTCCCCCTCAGGTCTGGATTCGCCTCGCTATTTTCCTCCTCCTATCCCTTGGGTTGTTTTCCTCTCCGCCACAATTCTACAAACTTTGAAGTTGCCAGTAGCTATTAGAACTGACCTTCCTCTGGCCAGCTCCGGGGTCCTTCCTTCTGATGCAACTTCCTTTTGCCGTATGGTAGAGACACAGCAGAGGGAAAGCTTCTGGATGGCCAGAGGAAGGCCTGTTCTAATATTATTATTATTTTTTGCATTTGTATCCCACATTTTCCCACCTATTTGCAGGCTCAATGTGGCTTACAGAGTTTTGTTATGGCATATTCATTATAGGATACCAGATACAATCGATAGTATACAAAGGTTAAGTCACGGTTAAGTAAGGGAAAAGATAAGGAAGGTTTTAGGAAGGATAGTATAGAAGGTGGACTGTCAAAGCTGGTGTATGCCTTGTTGAAGAGATGTGTCTTCAGAGATTTGCGAAAGTTCGTTATTTTGGCAGTAGTTTTCAAGGCAGTTGGTAATGCATTCCACAGCTGCGTGCTCATGTAAGAGAAGGTGGTGGAGTGTATCAGCTTGTATTTTAGTCCTTTACAGCTGGGGAAGTGTAGGTTCAGAAATTTGCGGGATGATCTTTTGGCAACCACAAAGTTTGTAGAATCATGGTGGAGAGGAGAAAGAGGCCTGAGGGGTGGAAGGAGGAAGGTAGGAAAAGATATTGGACCCGTGGGAGGGAATGGGGGTGGGGAGGAGGAGAGACAAAACCACAGGGGAAAATGAGTGAGTGAGATGTTGCACATATAGGGAAGGGAAGAGGGGAGACAGGCTGCACATGAAGGGAAGAGGGATTTGAGAAGGAGACATAGAAATTGAAGAAAGCTAAATCAGTGCCAAACAGACATAGGGCAGTTGGTGAGAAAAGAAATAGCAAATGGAAAGGAGGCCTTGGAAAAAAAGTAAAGAGCACAGCCAGAGGAAAGCAAAACCAAAGATTGAGAACAAGATGATTGGAACAGTGGCGTTCCTTGGGGGGCTGGCACCCGGGGCGGATCGCCGATGCGCCCCGCCCCCCGGCGAAAGGACACCCCCGCGAAGGACCCCCCCCCCCGCTGGGTGCACGCCGCTGGGGGGTGGGGGGGGGTGCCGCGCGCATCTGTCCTCTGTTGTTCGATGCTTCTTCTCTGCCCCGGAATAGGAAGTAACCTGTTCCGGGGCAGAGAAGAAGCATGGAACAACGGAGGACAGGCCAGGGGCGTAGCCACGGGTGGGCCTGGGTGGGCCCAGGCCCACCCAGTTTTGGTTCAGGCCCACCCAGCAGTGGAGGCAGCGGAGCGGAGGGAGCAGGCTGAGCTCCGATCCTGCATCTGCCTCCCCAGCCCGCCACTCCCCCGCCGCCGCCCACCGTACCTTAAAATATTACAGTTTTGCTGGAGTCGCGGGCAGCCGGCATTGAAGACATCGGCAGGCTTACGCCGGTTCCAGCAGCCTTCCCTTCCCTCGTTGCAAGTCGGATGATGGCTCCGCCCTCTTCTGACGTATTTCCTGTTTCTACGAGGGCGGAGCCATCATCCGACTTGCAACGAGGGAAGGGAAGGCTGCTGGAACCGGCGTAAGCCTGCCGATGTCTTCAATGCCGGCTGCCCGCGACTCCAGCAAAACTATAATATTTAAAGGTACGGCGGGGGGGGGGGGGCGGAAGGAAACAGGGCAGACAGGAGAGGAGGGTTGCTGCACATGGTGGAAGAAGAGGAGAGGGCAGGGGAGAGGAGGGTTGCTGGATGAAGGGAAGGGGAAAGGAGGGTTGCTGGATGGAGGGAAGGGGAGAGGAGAGGAGGGTTGCTGGACATGGTGGAAGAAGGGGAGAGGAGGGTTGCTGCACATGGTGGAAGAAGGGGAGAGGAGGGTTGCTGGACATGGTGGAAGAAGGGGAGAGGAGGGTTGCTGCACATGGTGGAAGAAGGGGAGAGGAGGGTTGCTGGATGGAGGGAAGGGGAGAGGAGGGTTGCTGGACATGGTGGAAGAAGGGGAGAGGAGGGTTGCTGGACATGGTGGAAGAAGGGGAGAGGAGGGTTGCTGGATGGAGGGAAGGGGAGAGGAGGGTTGCTGGACATGGTGGAAGAAGGGGAGAGGAGAGGGCAGGGGAGAGGAGGGTTGCCGGATGAAGGGAAGGGGAGAGGAGGGTTGCTGGATATGGTGGAAGAAGGGGAGAGGAGGGTTGCTGGATGGAGGGAAGGGGAGAGGAGGGTTGCTGGACATGGTGAAAGAAGGGGAGAGGAGGGTTGCGGGATGGAGGGAAGGGGAGAGGAGGGTTGCTGGACATGGTGGAAGAAGGGGAGAGGAGAGGGCAGGGGAGAGGAGGGTTGCTGGATGAAGGGAAGGGGAGAGGAGGGTTGCTGGACATGGTGGAATAAGGAGAGAGGAGGGTTGCTGGATGGAGGAAAGGGGAGAGGAGGGTTGCTGGACATGGTGGAAGAAGGGGAGAGGAGAGGGCAGGGGAGAGGAGGGTTGCTGGATGAAGGGAAGGGGAGAGGAGGGTTGCTGGACATGGTGGAAGAAGGGGAGAGGAGAGGGCAGGGGAGAGGAGGGTTGCTGGATGAAGGGAAGGGGAGAGGAGGGTTGCTGGACATGGTGGAAGAAGGGGAGAGGAGGGTTGCTGGATGGAGGTGTAATCCGTTGGGTTGGTCGTGAGCCCTTGGGCCCTGGCCGAGGCCAGCAGGGCGCCGACCCAGGCCAAGGGGAGACCGACCCACCACCGCACACCCCAGCTACACAATACCCCCTAAGCTACCCCTCCCCCCAGTCCCTCAGGAAGAAGGGAAATAGGCATACAGGCGGGCCTTGCGGCCGAACCGGAACCCACGCAGACAGAGCCACTCGTGCGAGCCTCACGGCTGAACTGGAACCCAATCACACACAGGGAGGGGTGAAAGAACCCAGAGGGCCCCAAGATGCCAGACACGCGCTGAACACCAGCAATAGGGCAGAGGGGGAAACAAAGGACCAGAGCGGGCCACGCCCCCGCAGGGGACTAGCGCAGGACAGGGGAACTAACACAGCAACCCCCTCCCCACCAGGGTAGGAGCCCCAGGCAGAAGCCAGAGGAACCAAACACAAAGGAAGGCAGAAAGCCTTTGCCTCAAACCCACTGTAGACAGAGGCACACAGAACATAAAGGGTTAAGCTTGTAGAGCCAGCAGAGAGAGAGTGCCATAAATCAACAAACAATCAGAGAGAATGCTTCCCCTCCCGAGAGGGAGTGGGGCCCATCCAAACAAACACACTGGCAGAGGCAGGAATACAATACACACAGTACACAAAGGGTTAAACTCACTGAGCCAGCAGGCCAGGACACTGGGAAGAGAAATCCTTAAAACAAACAAACAAAGGAGAAGGCTCTCACTCAGCCCAGAGCCCCGGAGGCTGAGCAATGCCCAGCCCCCACTAAACAAACGAGCAGCTGACCCTGATTACAGAGCTACGCACACACACACACACACACAGCAGCAGCTAACCCAGAGGGAAGGAAAAGAATACTCTAAATCAACACAGATCCCTGTCAGAACCTAGAGCACGTTCTGAGAGAAACCTATCAGGCTTTCCTGTTACCACCAGATAAGTAACGCAAAAGCAGAGAAACTCTTCAGCTGCAGGCTAAAGTACTATCCCCTGACGTCAGCACAACCCCTGGCAGCCAATCAGAAGAGACGTCCCCCCTCCCCCTCAGCCAAACCAGCAGAATCATAACAGGAGGGAAGGGGAGAGGAGGGTTGCTGGACATGGATGGAAGAGAGGGAAGGGAGAGAGAAGAAATGCTGGACATGGATGGAGGGGATGGAAGAATGAGGAAGGAGATGAGATGAGGGAAAAGGAAGAGAGGAGAAAAACTGCACATGGATGAAGAAAATAGGCAGAAGCTGGATCCACTAGACAGTCAAGTCTGCAGAGGACCCAGCTTTTACTTATGGATATAGAGCAAGAAATGAAGAAGAAAGGAGGAAAGTAAAGAAATAAATGGAAAGGAAGCCCTGGAAACGGAGTTAAGAGGACAGATAGCAGCAGAATCGGATACTGGGCCAGCATGATCAGAAAAACAGTCACCAGACAACAAAGGTAGAAAAAAATAATTTTATTTTCATTATAGTGTTTGGAATATGTCCACTTTGAGAATCAGGTGCTCAACATTAAAAGTTTATATTTATTTACTTATTTATGGCATTTTATCCCACATTAAACATGAATTAAATTGGAACCTGGGATCATTTAATTTTTTTTCCCTGGAGACAGTAATGCATTGCCCCCCCCCCCCCAGGCTCTCTCCCCGGCTATAGCCAGCTCTGCAATTTTGAGGGGAGGTGGACGAGGGGGGGGGGGAGAGGTGGACGGGCGCAGAGGTGGACCGGGGAGAGAGCCTGTTGTTAAACATTTACCAGCACACCACTGTCTAGTGCCCACCCATCCAACCTGTTGGCCCACCCAAAAATTGACTTCTGGCTACGCCATTGGGACAGGCACGCGCGGCACCCCCCCCCCCCCCCCGGCGGCATGCACCCGGGGTGGACCGTACCCACCGCCTCCCCCCTAGGAACGCCACTGGATTGGAATAATCACCAGACTACAAAGGTAGGAAAATGATTTTATTTTTAGTTTAGTGATTGAATTATGTCAGTGTTGAGATTTTATATCTGTTGGTTTTATTTTGCACTATAGAGGAAGATATGCATTTCTTTCTATTTCTCTGGTATTGCACTACATGCAGAGTCTGGTAACAATGCTTTCAGTTTTTGTCTGCATGTTTTGTTTTTTTTTTGTTGCGGTTCTCTATTTTGTATTGGGTGAGAGTTATGTTCTGCATCTGTAGCTGAAGTGAACAATTCTGCTGGCATGTGGTGTCTATGTAGGAATCTCCATCTTGTTCCAGTTTCCCAGTAGCAGGTATATTTGTGCTCTAATGTATTTCAGTAGTATAATTACATGAAATTACTACTTCAGAAGGTTACAGGTACTGATGGGGATGGAGGAGATTACTTGCAGGGATGGGTGGGGATGGAATGGATCTTAGCGGGAACGGGCGAGTATGGGTTAGATTCCAGTGATGTGCCTTGAAAATTTTTGTGCCTTGTAAGTGTGCTGTGAGATGGAAAAGATTGAAAATCACTGTGCTAGAGAGGCATTGATATAAATAGTAAACATTGTGTGTATGGTGGTGGTGGTGGTGGTTGGGGGGGCTGGGGAATCTCTGACCACTGCAGGAAACAGAAACTTTGACTGATTAATGGTACTCACCGCTACTCCCAAAGGTTTAGTAAACATGTTGCATCTTTAACATCACCTCCAATCTCTAAGTTGCCATGAGTACAGATCTTATTCAACTTGTAAGTTGCTAAGACCACAGGTCTTATCTAAAGCTACAGTTCTGGGTCCTGGGTGGATTTGTAGCTGAATGGCGAGTGCAGTGGGCTGAAAACTGGAGGAGAACTGGGTTCAGTTCCCATTGCAGCTCATTGTTACCCTTGGCAAGTCACTTAACCATCCATTGCCTCAGGTACAAAACTTAGATTGTGAGCCCAGTAGGGACAGAGAAAATGCCTGAATGTAAGATGTAAACCATTTTGGTTGTACCACAGAAAGGTGGTATATCAAGAATCTAATAAACATGAATGAAGAGTCCATGGATATCCTGAATGGTCAATCTCCTCCTCTCTGGTTGCCCTCTGGAGGGCAGGTCCTGGCTACAGGATCACTTCCTGCCTCTCCACAGTGATGCTTTCTCTTCAGGAGACCTTTCTCTTCCATGGCAGCACAAAGGTTTCCATACTGGAGGTGGGACTTCTCTACTATGTTCCATAGGCCTCCTCTACAAACCTCTCTGTCTGTCTCAGCTCCTCCAAGTTTGCTATTTTAGCCTCCAGAGATCGGACCTGTTCCCTAAGTGCTAGGAACTCTTTGCACCAAGTATACACATACGACTTCTCACCAACTGGGAGATATCAAACAGTGACCACAGTGCAAAAGGCTGGCTAGTCTCTATCTCATTGCTGTACTACTGCCTGCATCTTATTATTGGTGATTTCTTAATTAAGTTGCTAATAGAGTAGGAATATGTAAACTAAAGTCTCCTAAAATTGCTAGTTATATGCTAGGCTAGGCTAATATTTAGAATACTGTAAATTGCACATGCTGTTTACCACATTTACATTTTGCTTCAAGCCAAATTATACCCATGCCATAAATTCTGGTATAATGGTTTAAATTATATTAATGCCAAACAATTCAATTCAATACAATACTATTATACTATTTTATATGATTATTGAATGGATCCTCAAACGGTGCATGAGTAACAATTTCTTTTTAACTCAACACTGTCCAGATTCCTCATTGATCCAGTCTTATCAGGTTTTTTTAAATATATTTTTTGTATTTATCTTCATATTTCCCATTGAAATTTGAAATTATCCACATCATTTATTTCCACTTAGCATGATGGTATTGTATTGACTCATTTGGCATTAATATCGTTGACCGCAGTTAGGCATGCCTGCCATAAACCTTGACGTAAGTGGATGCACCTACATTTAGGTGCACTGATGCGGGTTTATGCCTGTATTCTATTACAGGATCTGGGTGCCCAGATGCAATTATAGAACAGGTACTTTCTACACTGAATCAGGTTGTCTATATCCAAGCACCTCTTTACAAAATGCCCAGTCAAAGGTAGCAAATGTATTTTATTTTACATTTTTAAATATATATATATATATATGTAAGCTTTGAAAAATGGGTAATGCTGATGATTTGTATTTTGTGAAGAAGTTAATTCTAAATTTATGGTCCCTTGTTCTGTTTGATGAAGGTCTGTCTGTGCTCTGCTTTGTGACCAAGGTTCTTGATTCTGCTAATTTGTAATTTCTGTGTAGGGATCTGTGGCAGGTTCTGCTTGTCCTGTTTTCTTAGTAGAAGATGTATTAGTGTTCTAGATCCTAATGTAATATTTGCAGTGCTGCCTTTTTATATTTTTTATTTATTTGGATTTTGCTCACACCTTTTTCAGTAGTAGCTCCAGGTGAGTTACATTCAGGTACTCTGGATATTTCTGTGTCCCAGAAGGGCTCACAATCTAAGTTTGTACCTGAGGCAATGGAGGGTTATGTGACTTGCCCAGGATCACAAGGAGCAGGTACGGTTGGTGCTGTTTGAGTCCTGGCAGGTTTGCTATAGTCTCAGAATGTGCTCTTCACAGGGTTTTGTATTGCTTCATGATGTACTTGGCAATTGGCGCTGAAAGGAAGTTTGTGTAGCATTGACTCCAAAAAATATGTATTAAAAGTGTAATATTAAATACATCACATGATGTCCAATTAAGGTTGCAGGGACCATGGCTACTATGGGGGTAAAGCTATGGACAGTCACCCAATCCTTAAATAACCCCTCCCTGGACAAATACAAGGAATTTTCTCAATATTGGGGGTGCTCAAGCACCCACAGCACCCACAGAGTCGGCTCCAATGCATAAAATGTGAAATGTAAAATAAAATACATTTGCTACCTTTGACTGGGCATTTTGTAAAGAGGTGCTTGGATATAGACAACCTGATTCAGTGTAGAAAGTACCTGTTCTATAATTGCATCTGGGCACCCAGATCCTGTAATAGAATACAGGCATAAACCCGCATCAGTGCACCTAAATGTAGGTGCATCCACTTACGTCAAGGTTTATGGCAGGCATGCCTAACTGCGGTCAACGATATTAATGCCAAATGAGTCAATACAATACCATCATGCTAAGTGGAAATAAATGATGTGGATAATTTCAAATTTCAATGGGAAATATGAAGATAAATACAAAAAATATATTTAAAAAAACCTGATATGCTTGTCTCACTGTTGGCTCCTATGCTTTTATGTGAGTACTGGCACTTTTTTCCTAGAAAAAAAAACAGTGAGACAAGCATTTTTTTTCCAAATGGAGGACCCTTGTCAGTTTAAGGCCTTGTTGGCCCCCCTCTCTTATAGGCCTTGTTGGCCCCCCTCTCTTATAGGCCTTGGTGAGGAGCCAGATACAAGATATGACTTTCAACCCTTTTCATCTGCTCTAAAATGTCTCCAAAATGGAAAGGGATGCAGTAACTCGGTAACTGACTGTGATAAGACCTAACCACAGATCAATAAGAGCTCTCTAGAATAATTCATAGTCCAAACTGGGATGTGTTTTCCTGTTGTTGAGAAGGGGGAAGGGAGGCTGACGTTACAGGGGAGGGGCTATTTAAATGGATATTAATGCTTTCTGGGCTTTAACTTGTGTCCTGCTGCAGAGCCTGCTGCTCAGTGTGGTCATGGGGGTAAGGTCTCTCCGCCTGCACCAGCTTCTGCTGCTTCTGCTGTCAGCTGTGCACCTGAGCTCCTCTCATCTGCCAGGGTGGACATATACAGGTAAGAGCAAAACAGATGAAAGGTGGGAAGTAGCCACAGGAGGCGAAACACTGTCTGAGTTTTCTGCACTTGTCTGCATCGCCTGCTTTATAAAGGTGGAGAGGAGAGAACGCTGGTGAGATATGTGGGTGATGATCTGTGATGCCCTGGGGTATGTCCCTATCCCTCCGGGTTCAGCCTTTCTGCCAGAGCAGGGTAGGTTGGAGGGTGAGAACTTGACATCAGTAGAGGAACATTTCAGCACCTGGTGCTCCATGTGAAGGATCTCAGTTTACCATATGTTCCCTAGTGCCCTGCTGCTCCTTATCCCTATTGCTATGCTGTTCCTGGATCTTTACCCTCTACCTTGTTACCCTGATAAATATTAGATCCTCCATTGCTGCCCCATTCCTTACTTACTGGGACAAGGAATGTTTTTGTAAAACTGGTTCTCAGCTTCCACCACAGCACTGATTGTGGGGTTTGCAGTAGAGAGTTGCACGGGGACAGAAATCTTACCCATCCCCACCCGTCCCCGCTGGAATCTTACCCGTCCCCACCCATCCCCGCAAAAATTTAAACCATCCCAACCCGTCCCCACCCGTCCCCGCAAGAATTTAACCCATCCCCACCCATCCCCGTAAGAATTTAACCCATCCCCGTAAGAATTTAATAGTACATAAAAGAAAGTTCCAGTCAGCTCCCTCAGTCTTTCTCTGGATTTGAGCCACAGCACTGTAGGCAAGGAAGGAACGGAAGTTGGAACTTGGAACACTCTGGTGCGCACATGTAAGATTTGTCTCTGATTCACTGGCAGTGTGTGCTGAGAGGTCACCACATGCACGCACCAGTAGGTCAGGTGACATCTGATTCTCGTGCCTGTGTCAGAGCTGAGGTCTGTGCACCATCCTGGGAGCAAAGAGGATTAATAGTAACATAGTAAGTGACAGCAAATAGACCTGAACGGTCCATCCACTCTGCCCAATAGTCACACTCATGATCAATTCATCATTAAATCAACAAGTGTGATATTATATACTTGATTATGGTCTTTCTTTCGTGTTTCTGGAACAAAGACCACAGAAGTCTATCTGGCCCCATCCTTATGTTCCAACTGCTGGAGTTGCCATCGAAGCCCACTCCAGCCTATTCATGTTCTCATTTGTGGGACACAGACCATAAAAGTCTGTCCAGCACTGTCCTCATGTTCCAGCCACTGAAGTTGCTGTCTAATCCCTTTCCAGCCCATCCTACACCAGATTGCCATGTATGAGAAACAGACCATACAAGTCTGCCAGGTATCAGCCCTAGTTCATCACTGCCAGAGTCGCCATCTAAGCGTCACTTGACACATCCACACACATGCAGCCATTTAAGGTTAGGTTTTTTATAACTTCCATTTTCTAATTAGAGATCCTCTGTGTTCATCCCATGCCTTTTTGAATTCCGTCATCATTTGTGACTCTACCACCTCCTTAATGGAAGACTTTCCACATTTATGCTGTTAAAGCAAGGAGGAAGAGGAGGAGGAGGAGGAGACAGCACTCAAAGAAATTGGTATTCGGTAGATGAGAGGCTGGTGCAGGTGGAGCTTACAATTCCATGGGAAGCCCACAGAATTGGTTCCATCCCCGCAGGAACTGACTCCGTCCCCGCGGGAACCCCGCAGAACAGCTTCCGTCCCCGCGGGAACCCCGCAGGAACTGCCTCCTTCCCTGCGGGAATCCCGCGGGTTCCGCGGGATTCCCGCGGGGACGGAAGCCGTGCAGCTCTCTAGTTTGCAGGCTGTCTGTGTATGGTTTCCCTTTTCAAATGCAGAGGCATTTATTAAATGAATGAATTCACCTGGGAAAAGACAAAAGAAGAGAGTCTTTTACTGGATTTGTCCAAGAAGTGCATGGGGAAGAGAGGAAACCTCCTACACCATCGCTTCCCCTTCATTCTCACCTCTTCTCCGTCTGCCAGATGGAGAGTTGGATGAAACCAGCTGGGGAAAGCATTACCCTGACTGTGCCGGGAACCTACAGTCTCCCATCGACATTCAGAAGAGGAAAGTGAAGCACAATCCCCACCTCTTGCAGATGGAACTGAATGGCTATGGTGGGCCTCAGCAAGGTCACTTCAAGATGACTAATAATGGCCACTCAGGTAACTGGCAGGAGGTCCATAGCTATACATACAGAGTTCATATCAATCAAACTGTATTTATCTATGCATGTCACACATTAGATCAAGCACCGCATCTTCCACACATCTAGTGCATCTCAGGAGGCTCAGGATGTCCCTGTGAGTGTATCCAGGAGTGTCAGTATTATGATGTCTTTGTGTATGCTTGTCTGAGGGTTGTCAGTGTTAGGCTGTGTCTCTGCATCTCTGGTAGTATGGGTGGCGGTGTTAGGATGTCTCTCTTTCTGAGTGTGACATTCAAATAGAGTGTCAGGTTGCCTTTCTGAGTGGCTTTATGGGTGTTACTGTTACAGTTATTTATAGCCCAGTAAAGCTGACAAAGCAGTTCAAATTAAAATACTAGATTAAAGAACTAGGGCACTGTTTACTAAGCCACGCGCTGTAGACACGCTAACTTTTTAGCGTGTGCTAACATTAGAGACACCCATAGGAATATATGGGTGTCTCTAGGATTAGTGCATGCTAAAAAGTTAGTGCGCCTACCAGTAGCGGAGCCAAGTTGATGGCGCAGGGGGAGCGAGAGCGGACTTGCACCGGCACACATTTTCAATGAAACACGACGAGAAAAAAATAGGCACCAGTGCCGGCAGAACTCTGTTTGGGGGAGTGGCCACTCCTCTGGCACCCCACCTAGCTACGCCATTGGCGCCTACAGTGCAGCTTATTAAACAGGGCTCCGAGGATGTAACAATAATAACATAATTAACAACTTATTACTTCATCAGGCAATACTTTTGAAATAACATTGTTTTTAACCCTTTTTAAACAAATATTAATGTTAAACACATTCTGAAAATCATGTGGAAGGGTGGACCATAAACTAGCTGCTTGATATGAAAACAATGATGTAAACATTTTTTTGGACATAATCCCTCAGGGACTTGGAAAAGACAAAGCCATTGCATTCCATACATTATAAAATTGACCAACCACTGGTCTACAAACAAGAGGAATCATGTACTCAGGTACTGAACCATATAAAATGTAAACAATGTTCTAGCTTCTATTGGGAGCCAATGTAAGCTCACAAAAATAGGAATAACCCTATCTGATTTGTAAAAATAAAATATCAGCCACACTGCCACATTCGGAATGGTTTGAATTCTCTTTAACAGATGTTTCAAAAGCCCCCAATAGGCAATATTACAGTAATCAAGTTTACTTAAAATCAGTGATTAGACGACTACCAACCTAAATTGGTGCTCCTGTAGACATTCCCTAATGCTTCTCAGTTTTCTTAAAGTACAGAATGTACTTCCTACCCTATACATATCTTTGGGTGATGTCAGGTGAGTGCCTCTGAGCATGTCGATATCCATGGTGTCTCTGGGTATTGTCAATGTCTCTCTGCATGTCTGTTGAAGTTTCAAGGTGTGTCTTTGAGTGTCTCTGTATGAATATCTCTGGGTATGTCATGTATCTCTGGGTGGTGTCAGAATAAGTACTCTCTCAGAATGTCTCATGAAGGGAGTCAGTGCTAGTATCAATGTGTGTCTGAATGAGGTCTCTTGAGAGTGCCAGGATCAGAATATCACTCTGTGAATGTCTGTAGTGGTGTCAGATTGTCTTCCTTGATCATGTGTCTGAGCATGTCAGAGTCTCTGTAGAGCAGGTCACTGTGAATATTGTTGGGGGTGTCAGTAATAGAATGTCTGTTTAGAAAGGGGGTGGAGTTGGGGGAGGGGGGGCTGGGGCTGGCACTTTTCCTTTCCCTGAAACTCTGGCAGTCTCTTTTCAGTTGAGATTGAGTTGCCGTCCACTATGAACATCACTCGAGGTCTACCATACTGTTACACAGCTGTACAGATGCACTTGCACTGGGGTGGGCTGGACCAGGAGTTCAGTGGCTCTGAACACACAATAGATGGCATGCGATACCTGGCAGAGGTAAGCATAGGAAGAGAGCTGTACCACTGATTCTTGATAAGTCATCCTATCTCCCTCTTTGTGCCTAAATTCAAGCTCTGGCTGTGCCACTCGCTCTGGGACTGATGCAGTAAAGTGCACTAGGCTTTGTGCACCAGTTAACGCTACTTTAGTACACAATTTTGGGGAAACCTAAGTAAAAAGGGTTTTATGCATAAGTTAACTGGCATATGGCGCATTTAAATCCCATGGTAATGAGGCATTAGCTATTTAGTGCCGATTCAGAGAACTGCACAGAAGACCAAAATGCTGAGAACAATACCAGAGCTTTAATGCCAGGTCTGAGAGGCGTAAAAGGTTAATGTTCTTCTGCGGTCAGCTTTAGTGGGGACGTCATGCTTCTTTACTCTCTTTACTATGACCGTACAAAACCCACAACTTTTTTTTACGGGTTCAATTAAGTGCATGGGCAAACAAATCAAAAACAAAACCAGAAAAGGACAGAACTGAGGGGGAGGCGTGCTGGAACAGAGAGCAAAGTGCTGAGAGCTGCATGTACAAAAAAACTGAATGGACACGTGGAGTTGGATGTGCTCAGATCTGCGCATGTGCTGGGATGATATTCTGCACATAATTATTGGTGTTACAAAAATGTTATGCACAGAGTAGTATTCCAGCACATGCTGATACCATTTTTTGTGTTCAGACCTGCGCACAAGGCATATTTGCAGCTAGCGCAGACCAGTGTATATGTGGTAGCACACGTTTTTGTGCTTGGCTTATTTGCATACTATTTGGTTCCCGCATTGGGAGCAAAATGTTTGCATTATGATTGTGTTGGGAAGCTGTGCTCTACGGTTAGTGCACAACTCTAACGCAAACTTACTACGTCGGCCATCAGTGGGACTTCAATCTCGTCACTGTATCTTCTGCCTGAGTCTTAGACCCAAATTTGGGACACTTTTACTAAAGGATGCTAAGCCCTGACACATGCTGACTGCAAAACTCATTAAAGCATTTTGCAGTAATATCCCTTTTCTGCACAATAACTGCATGCCAATGCGACCATCCAACATATCCGACAGATCTACTACTACTACTATTTATCATTTCCATAGCGCTACAAGGCATACGCAGCGCTGTACACCATCCCTTGGTGACAACACAACACACAGCTTCTATTTCCATTTTCCAAACCCGGAACCCTACTTTTACAGCAAAACAGCACTGTTGTGAGCCGGGACCCTGCTTTTACTGTCTTTGTTTCTGCATTATTTGAGGGATTACCGTTGTTTTCCATATTATCTGACTTTTCATTTATCTGACAACGGGTCTGTCCCATTTAGGTCAGATAATCGAGACTTTACTATATATATATATATTTTGGAGGGGGGGGGTGTCATGGGCAGTGAATGGGCATGGAAGCGTTATTCAATTAGCAGGTTCTGATGAGTGTGTGCTAACTGGATAACTCAGACTTAACAAAGGAGCACTTAGTGTCCCCTAAATGAGAGGTGGTAAGTACTCACTCCCTCATTAATGTTTTCAGGGACCACATGCTAATGGCGACATTATGTTTATGTTTATTAAATATTTGATGAATCACTTTTTTTAAAAAGCGCTGTGTTAAATCTGGGCTTAGTGTGCAGGAAAGTCCTGATTTAAATGTGCTGAGCTCCTTTTTTAACGCATTTTAGTTAAAGGGCCCCTGCATTTGGAATAGAAATTCACAAATTGTTCCTGTTATCCTGTTTCCTGGGCGTGCATCATGCTCAGAGATTGCTGCACAGGCTTGTTCAGGCCAGGGCACTGCAGACACTGCTCAGGTGATAGATGGTTTCTAAGTGCAGTTTCCTGTTATATGACAAGGTTTCTATTTCTAAAACCAGTTGTGGATAAATAGCTCTTGTTTGGATGAGGAGAGTGGTTAGTAATTAATTGGCACAGATCTGTAACCTGTAGTGCTGTCTATCTGGCAGGCTACCCCTGAGCAGTCCATGACAGACACCACCTGCCTTTCTCTGATCCCTAGGTGCTGTTTACCCTGGACCCATGACCTATGACTGGTCTTTACTGTCTCCACAGCTCCACATTGTTCACTATAACTCGGATCGATATAAAAACGTCCAAGAAGCCAAGGATAAGCCAGATGGATTGGCTGTGCTGGCATTCCTCTACACAGTACGTAAGATCCTCAGTGATGGGCTGGATGAGTATCAGCGAGGCATCATGCTGCCTTGTACAGGCACAGACACAATGCAGCATAGACACAGGCACGCTGCTACATAACAGAACAATAGCAGAGGCGCAGGGCAGCATAGACACAGGCACATTGCTGTATAAAACAACAAGCACAGAGCAGAGCACAGCATAGACACAGGCACACTGCTGCATAGCATTACAATAGTAGAGGCACAGGGCAGCACAGACACAGGCAAGCAGATGTATAACACAACAATAGCAGAGGCACAGGACAGTGAAAAGCTGGCTAGTTCTTTCACTCAAAAAAGTTTCTTTGTTGTGTAATTTTCTGACTCCACTACATAGCAGCATTTCAAAGTCTTTACTTATACCCGGTCCGGTAATACAGATGGGGGACTGTATCACCAATATTATTCCATTCTCTCAGTTGAATTTGCCATTACTTTCTACTATAGAAAAAAAATGCTAAAGTCTATAAGACCCAATCCTGTGTTCATGAATGCGTACTTCATTTTTAAGGATAATGATAACCGTTACCTTAGATTCTGGTACAGGCCTATTGTATTGGAGATCATAATTTCTTCCTTGTTTAAAGAATATCACTGACAATAGACTGGATGCCTCAAAGTGCCGTCCTATTTCAAATCTAGGGGGTGCTTTTACTAAGCCGTGCTAAAAAGTGACAGGCAGTAGTTTTAGCGTGTGGGTTTCTCATGTGCTCTGGCCACTAAAATGACCGAATTGTTTATTTCTGCCACTAATGGCCATGCGCTGATTTCCAAATTAGTGTATGGGCATTAGCACCTTAGCCCTTACCACCTCCTATTTAGCAGGCGGTAAGGGCTTACTCACTATTGGTGTGGTAATTGGGCAAAGTGCAGGAATGTGCTCACCCTGCCTGATTACCACCGAGAATGCCTACTCCCTGCCCCCAATGCTAGAAAATAAAAATGATTTTCTAGCGTGGGAAACGGCCCACGCTGATCTGAGAAATACCATGGGGTGTGTCAGGACACCCCACAGTAGCACTGATTCTGCATGGTAGCCTTCCACCGCTTTCTAAAAGGGCCTCTAGGTTTGGTTCAAAAATAATGAAGCAGATAATGACTGTAGTTAACAGGTTTTCTCAATAAGACCAGAGTACTGCACCCATATCGAACTGGACTTATATAATATCATAGTACAGAGACAGCACTGATAAGTTTATCTACTTTCATTCAAAATGACTTCGATTAAAATGTTTTCCCCTGGACTTTTCTGCACCATTTGGTCTTTGGATCATACCATTCTACTGCAGACATTGTTAGATAGAGGCATAACAGGGACAACTCTTTGCTTGGTTTCGATCTATCTGAGTAGTCATTTCTGTTTTTGTGACTATCACACAATCGAGCCTGAAGTGCTTACAGTAGTTTCAGAATACGGCGGCACGCCTACTTTGCACATCCAAAAGACATGATCATGTCTCTCCTTTATTCCAGTGCCTACACTGGAATAAGTTATAAGATATTGATCCTAGCTCATAAAGCACTACCTACTGCATTGTGGTTATTTGTCTTCACACATTGTCCCCTATGTCTCACCTCGTTTTGTACGATCTATTATTAATCATAGATTACTCCTCCCTGGGCCTTCTAGAGCTGGTTGGGAAAGCACAGGAAATAGTGCCTTTTTCTTTTTGGCTCCCTGTCTCCAGAATGACCTTCCAATGCCCTTATGGTCTTTGTCCAAATTCAAAGTGACACTGAAGACACGCTTTTTTTATCACTGCTTTCGGAAACCTACCAGAGCTTCAGATGGGAGATAGGCCCGACTGATGGTTAGCGTAGCTGGGTTTAATAAAGGTTTGGAAAAGATCCTGGAGAAAAAGTTCATAGTCTGCTATTGAGATAGACGTGGAGGAGCATAATCGAACGCGAACGCCTATCTCCATGGGTGTCTATGTCTGAAAATGGGTACGTGAAGTGGCGGGACAGACCGTATTATCGAAAAAATGGACGTTTTTGAGCTGGGCGTTTGTTTTTTTTAGCGATAATGGAAACTAAAAACGCCCAGCTCAAAAACGTCTTAATCCGAGCCATTTGGTCATGGGAGGGGCCAGGATTCGTAGTACACTGGCCCCCCTGATATGCTAGGACACCAACTGGGCACCCTAGAGGTCAGTGCGGTGGACTTCAGAAAAAGCTCCCACATGCATAGCTCCCTTACCACGGGTGCTGAGCCCCCAACCCCCTCCCCCAAAACCCACTACCCACAAATGTACAACACTACCATAGCTCTTAGGGGTGAAGGGGGCACCTACATGTGGGTACAGTGGGTTTTGAAGACCTCCCATTTACCAGCACAAGTGTTACAGGTAGGGGGGGATGGGCCTGGGTCCACCTGGCTGAAGTGCACTGCGGTACCCACTAAAAGTGCTCCAGGGACCTGCATACACGCACGCCTCTAGGACTTGTTGTTGCTATATAACATTGGCACACCAGTTGACACCTGAAGACTAATCTCTCCGAAAACGTCCTTTATTGGAATAACCGCATTTACTCACAGTTAACTGCAGATCAGAGGTTGTGCCCCACTGGCAACGAGTGTCCCTGGTACTGAGATTAGCAGTAGGTCAGAGCTGGCAGAATGCTGTACAATGCCCTCTTTCAGCCACATTCAAGGTAAGAACTAAGTTCTGTAACGTGGCTAACACGTGAAAGGGATCTAAAACTGGCTTACAAAAATGGCCACTACCTCATGGACTACCGGAAACAAAACAGGGCACACTCTGACCCAGTAAGCAGAGGGAAAAGCACCATGGGAGTAGAGCCTACCAACTACCAACATCAAGAGCATGTAACACAAGCTAGTGGAATCACGGAGCCTAATACCCTACACCCACCACAATGCATTGCTGATGTGACTCTGCAGTGCCCTTAACAGAAAAGGTGTCACACTCACCCGAGAGCCACATCAGAACCAGGGAAAGGCTGTCAGAGGATAGAACACATTCTGCTGTCATGGAGGTGGGTACGGCATTTGAGGCTGGCATAAAGGCTGGAAAAAAAGTTTTTAAAGTGGGGTTTTTTTGGTGGGAGGGGGTTAGTGACCGCTGGGGTAGTCCGGGGAGGTCATCCCCAATTCCCTCCAGTGGTCATCTGGGCAGTTGGAGCACTTTTTTGGGACTTGTTCGTGAAAAAAAAGGGTCCAAAAAAAGTGACCCAAAATCGCGGTCAAAACGCTTTTTTTTTCGATTATCAGCTAAAGACGCTCATCTCTCCTCGGCTGATAACCACGCCCCAGTTCCGCCTTCGACACGCCCCCGTCAACTTTACCCGTTTCTGCGACGGATTGCAGTTGGAAACGCCCAAAATCGGCTTTCGATTATATCGATTTGGGCGCCCACGGGAGAAAGACTCCCATCTCCCGATTTGGGTCGCAATATAGGCGTTTTTCTCTTTTGATTATAAGCAGGATAGGGGAAACCTCTGCTTGCCCTGGGATTGGTAGCATGGAATGTTGGACACAGGATACTGGGCTAGATGGACCATTGGTCTGACTCAGGGTGGCTATTCTTATGTTCTTATATGATGCTTTTATTACATCTGAATAAGCCTCGAAAGAGTGCTGTGATTTTATTGTTTTTATTGAATGGTTCCTTGGTATGACTATCAGGCTCATTTTCGAAAGAGATGGACATCCAAAAATTGACACAAATCAGCATTTGGACATCCATCTCACAGAAACGTCCAAATCGGTATAATTGAAACCTCATTTTGGACGTTCCTAAGACTTGGACATCTTTGAGCCATAATGTAACAAAGCAAAGACGCCCAGCACTAAAACTTAGACCTGTTTTTATTATGAATAAGGCACAAAAAGTGCCCCAGATGAACACTGAAGGGAATCAGAGATGACCTCCCCTTACTCCCCCAGTGGTCACTAACCCCCTCCCAGCCCCAAAACGTGTGTTGAAGAACATTACTTGCAAGCCTCTATGCCAGCCTCAGATATCATTATCAGGTCCATGACAGCAGCATGCAGGTCCCTGGAGTAGTTTAGTGGGCTTCAGACAGATGGGCCCAGGCCCATACCCCCACTACCTGTTACACTTGTGCAGGAAACTGTGAGCCCTCTAAAACCCACCAGAAACCCACTGTACCCACAAATAGCTGCCCCCCTTCACCCATAAGGACTATGGTAGTGGTGTACATTTGGGGGTAGTGGGTTTTTTTTGGGGGGGGTTGAGGGGCTCAGCACACAAGGCAAGGGAGCTGTGTACCTGGGAGCATTTTATGAAGTCCACTGCAGTGCCCCCTAGGGTGCCCGACTGCTGTCCTGGCATGTCAGGGGGACCAGTCTACTAAAAATGCTGGCTCCTCCTACGTCCCAATGGCTTGACTTTGGACGTTTTAGACTTGGATGGTTTGTGGTTTTTTTTCGAAAATGGCCGAAAATCAAAGATGTCCAAATCATAGGAGGTCCATGATATTTTCGAACACAAAAGACGGATGTCCATCTTTTTCGAAAATTACCTTCTCTCCACTTCGGAATTTGGACATCTTTGTAAAACGTCCAAATTCTGACTTAGACGGGGTTTTTTTTCGAAAATGCCCCTCTATGTCTTTTCCATGTTTTGTTGGAGTTCCTTTCCTTTTATTTGGTATATTTTTTGCTATGTGAACCACCTTGGCTTGTACTCCAAATAAGGCCATCACTGTACTTCGAGTAGTAAGAACAAGAGCGGTGTCTCTTGTTCTTACGACTCAAACTTTAGCAGTGGCAGCATTAAAAGCATCATTTTACAGCAAAGTCTGAGCGGTGGCTCCTGAGGAAGCATCACAGTGAAATGGAGGGCTCCGTTGAGCATTTTGCCATTTCAGTTAGGCACCGCTGTTTATTTTATATGATTGTTTGCTGCTATATTTATTTATTATTTGCACTTTTTGCAAAAGATTGCACTTATTGGGAGTGCACAGTGATAAGTTGATTGTGGAGGTTTATCTGACTTGTGATGGTTGTGTGCCATGTTCACTTTGTTTGGTTTATTCCAATTAACAAAGTGACATTTCTCTGAAGTCTTCTCTCCCCACAAGATACAGATTAAGTGGTGAAAGTATTTTTATTTGCTGGTTTACATGGTGGTACTGTTATTTAACATTATGTAAGTAAACCCAGTCCATCCTGGTGTGATTGGTTGTTTGATAGTCTAGCATAGCACATGTACTGCATAGGTACAACACAGTATTCGAGAGAGGTGGTGGAGACAAAAACAATGATGGAATTCAAAAGGAGTGGGATGAACACAGAGGATGCCTAATTAGAAAATGGATTGTATAAAAAAATAACTTAAATGACTGCACATATATAATGTGTTGAGAGATGGTGACTCCAGCTGTGAAGAACTAAGGCCAGTACCAGGCAGACTTCTATGGTCTGTGTCCCTGAAATGTCAAGACAGTTTAGGAGGGGCTGGAGAGGGCTTCAACAGTAACTGGAATGTGAGGACAGTGCTGGGTGGACTTCTACGGTCTGTGTCATGTATATGACAAGATAGATCGGGATAGGCTGGAATGGGCTTTATTTTATTTTTGTTACATTTGTACCCCGCACTTTCCCACTCATGGCAGGCTCACTGCAGCTTACATGGAGCAATGGAGGGTTAAGTGACTTGCCCAGAGTCACAAGGAGCTGCCTGTGCCGGGAATCGAACTCACTTCCTCAGGACCAAAGTCCACCACCCTAACCACTAGGCCACTCCTCCACTTCAACGGGAATTCCAGGAACTACAGAATCCTGAGTGGAGTAGAATGAGTAGAAGTTAATCTGTTTTTTGTACTCATTCCACACAAAGACTAGGGGACACTTAAGGAAGTTGCGTGGAAATACTTTTAAAACAAATAGGAGGAAATATTTTTTTTCACTCAATGAATAGTTAAGCTCTGGAACTCTTTGCTGGAGGATGTAGTAATAGCAGTTAGAGTATCTGGGTTTAAAAAAAGGTTTGGACAAGTTCCTGGAGGAAAAGTGCTATTGAGACAGACACAGGGAAGCTACTGCTTGCCCTGGGATTGGTAGCATGGAATGTTGCCACTATTTGGGTTTTTGCCAGGTCCTTGTGACCTGGCTTGGCCACCGTTGGAAACCGGATACTGGGTTAGATGTACCCTTGGTCTGACCCAGTATGGCTACTCTTATGTTCAGTAGTGGGAACGTGAGGACAGTGTTGGACAGACTTCTACGGTCTATGTCCCAGAAATGGTAAATAAATGCCAGGTTCAAGTACCTTACACCACATTCAATGTTTGTTTAACTATGAATTAATAATGAGTGTGACTGCTGGGCAGACTGGATGGACCATTCAAGTTGTTATCTGCCATCATCTACTATGTTATTATCCTCCCGATATTCAGCCAGTGAGCCCTGTCCAAGGTTCGGCACTGAATATCCTTTTTTTTTTTTTGAGCCGGCTAACAAATAGCCAGTTAAGGCAGTATTCAGCCCTTGACCATATAAGTCGAACCATTTAAAGATAGGACTGCTATTTATGCGGCCCAAAGTAAGTGGTTTACTTATGCAGTGAGAGGCTGAATATCAGCATTTAATGTGACTCCACCCCTGGAACGCCCACAAGTTAATCTGCCTTTGAGTTCGGTACTAACCAGTCATTTTTGGTGACGATAACTGGTTAAGTGCCATTGAAAATGACCAGATAGCCACGAACAATTAACCGGTCAGCGACTGTTTCTAGCAGTTAAATTGTTTTGAATATTGGCCAGTATGTTACTAAGAAAGCACAGCATAGGTTGGTAGAGGACAGTATGGCACAATAAGACTCAGTTTAGCACAGTACACAATAATCCTTCCCTGAAGGAAAAATCTTTCAAAGGTTTGTGATAGGAAACAGGCCCCAGTCACTTCAGACACACATAAGGCTTTACAGACCCAGCAGACCTCCTTAGAGGATTTCTTTTCAGTCAGTAATGCCTTACTTTGCAGAGTCCTGGCATCCCCCCTAATTACTAGCAAGACTTTACACTTTCTAGCCACACATGCGCTATTACTCTGATGTCTCACTTGGAAAGTGCTTGAGACACTTGCTGTCTGTACCTAGTGTCACCTAAGAGGCCAGGTCTGTCTGTGTCTCACACAAGCTTGCATGTGAGGTTCTGTGCAGTCCAGATTACAATCACTGTCTCTGCCATCTCTTCCTCTACAGGATGGGAACTTTGAAAACACTTACTACAGTGACTTTATCTCAAAGCTATCCAAAATCCGCAATGCGGGTAAGTGATCCTCAGCACAGGCACAGGTCAGACAAGCTAAAGTGTCTGTCTCATTTAAGCTGTGATGGGTATGCCTGACTGTCTCAACACCAGCAAGCAGTGTCTAAAACAGCTGCCATCCTCCCACTCAAGGACCTTTTGCTGACTTTATCCTACTGAATTAGTACTTTTTCAAATTTTAATAATTATTACTTCTTAATGAAACTTTCACTTTGGCTTGTTGCTGCTTTCCGATACCTGTCATTGTCTCTTTGGTACCTGTCATCAATTGTCCTGTTCATATGTCCTGACTCTGTGGTGTCTCTTGCCGCTGGCTTCCCCTGCAAAGGTCAATGCTCTCTCAGGTACTGGTCACTGGCTCTCTCTGTATCTGACATGAACTTTCCTCCCACTTTGTAACTCATGTCTGTCTCTCTCTTTTTCATAGGACAGTCAACTACACTGAGTGCCCTGGATGTAGAAGCCATGCTGCCAGAAAACCTGGAAAGGTTTTATAGGTACCAGGGCTCCTTAACGACCCCACCATGCACCCAGAGTGTGCTTTGGACAATCTTTGACGTTCCTATTGTTCTGTCTCATGCTCAGGTAAACACTGCAGTGCTGAACTCTATCATCATGTCCAAGTACCAACACCAGAACATTTTCAGAGAAGTAGTAAACTAGAGTGTGCTAAACCCAAAATGTTCCCATAGGAACAGAGTACTACAATGTGCCTAACCCAGATTATTCCCATAGGATACTACACTACAATGTGCCAAACCCATACTGTTCATGTAGGAATAAAGCTCAGAGTTCCTATAGGAATACAGCACTATAGTGTGTCAAACTCAAAGCCCTCCTGTAAGAATATTGAACTATAGTGCAGTGCCATAGCGAGGGCGGCTGCCACCCTGGACGGTTTGCCGCTGCGCACACCCCCCCAGGTGCAGCACGGCACATTCCCCCCCCCTCGGCGCATCCCCCCTGGAGTGCAGCACGGCGCACCCCCCCCCCCTCGGCGCATCCCCCCCGGAGTGCATTCTTACCACTGGCGTAGGAAAGGGGGCGAGCGAGAGGGCCGGTCCGCCCCAAGTGCACGTCGCTGGGAGTTGCGTTGGCTCCGCTGGTTCCCTGTTCTCTCTGCCCCGGAACAGGAAGTAACCTGTTCCAGGGCAGAGGGTGCAGGGAACCAGCGGAGCTGACACCCCCCTTCCTACGCCACTGCTATAGTGTGCCACGCTTAAACCATTCCTAAAGGACCAGTCCAACCAATAAAAAGCTGGATGCAAAAAAAACCCAGCCATTGAGGTGAAGGAGAAAAACACAAGAACTGCATTGATAATAGCGGTGTCAGTGCCAAAGGATTACTCTGTAAATCATATTCAGAGGAGATCCTCAAGTACCAAGAAATGCAATTGGAGACCCCAAAAATGTAGCAGAAAGATAGAGAAATTTGGTGCTACAGGCTTGATTAAAAGGAATTTTCAAGCCCACTTTGGTAAACTGCCTATACACATTACATGTTATAAACACCAGAAGGAAGCTCTTTTTGGTATGATGCAAGTACTGTGGTGAGCTTTAGCAATACATTTGGGAGACTGAGATCAGACTCCACATACTCTGACTTAGGAGTAAAGTTCATTATGTGCAAACCTAACCCACAGACTGCTACAGAAATTTAGCTGGTAATTTTGTTGTAAATTCCTTCTATTTGGAAGTCTTCTTCAGATTGTAATCCGCTTTATATTATTTAGGTAAAGGTGAAATAAAAATTATACAGTGCAATACACTGTAATATGCAAAAACCAGAGCTTTTCCCAGAAGAATATTGCATCACAGTGTACAAACCCCAGAACATTTCCATAGAAATACCATACTATTATTATTTATTTATTACATTTGTACCCCGCTCATCGCAGGCTCAATGCGGCTTACATAGTAACAAGAAAATACAATCTGTAGTATCAGAATCAACAAAGGAGGTATGTGATGGGACAAATGAACAAGGAGTAAACGGGATAGAAGAGGTGTGAGAGAAAGGATAGGGATAGGTAAGGCGGTGGGGCGATAAAGGAGAAGTTGGGAAGAGCATGGAGGGTAAGAAGGTTGGTAGGAGATACTTTCTATTTATTTATTTATTGTATTTGTACCCCACATTATCCCACCTATTTGCAGGCTCACTGTGGCTTACAGAGTGTTGTTATGACATAGTCATGACAGAATCTTAGATACAATCAGTAATAATCAGAAGATGTATGAGGAAGTAGAGAAAGTATAAAGTGCCAAACCCAAAGTATCTCTCTAGAAATACTGCACCACATTGTGCCAAACCCAGAGTATTCCCATAGGAACATGGCACTATGGGGCCCATTTACTAAGCTGTGTAAGCGTCTATGCGCATCCAACGCCTGCCAAAATGGAGTTACTGCACGGCTACTGCGTGGCTCTTGCGGTAATTTCATTTTTGCTGTGCGTCCAAAACGCGCAGCTGAAAAATCAGTTTTGTTTTCTGCCGCGCGTATCGGACGCGCGCCAAGTGGCATTTGGTGCGCGTAGGTCATTACCGCCCGGTTACTGCGTGAGACTTTACCACTAGGTCAATGGCTGGCAGTAAGATCTCAGACCCAAAATGGACGCGCAACAATTTTCATTTTCCCACACGTCCATTTTCGGCAAAAATTTAAAAAGGCCTTTTTTACAGGTGCTCTAAAAAATGATTCTGTGTACGCCGAAAACGCGCTCCTACACTACCGCAGGCCATTTTTCAGCGCACCTTAGTAAAAGGACCCGTATGTTTATTATAAATTTCCTTCAGATATTCAATAAAACTTCTTGAATATCACACTAATCCAGCCAAAGAATGCAAACACAAGTGTTGGACAATGAACCTCAGCAGTACTGCACTGCGTCCACAAACTCTTACGCAGAGACTTACGCACTCAGATCGTCATCGGTTCAGAGGCTGCCACCTTCCTCTGATAATTGATTTTAACATCCAAATTCATACATTTAAATCAAGTAACTAACTTATTTATCTTGTTGTATTTAACTTTTACTTGATACTCATCTTAAGAATGAGAACTCTTGTTCATAGGGTCGGTATTCGGCATGTATTCAGATAGGCTGGAGTGGGCTTTGATGGCAACTCCAGTAGGTGGAACATAAGGACAGAGTCGAGCAGACTTCTACGCTCTATGTCCCAGAAACACCAATGAAAGACTCTTGATAAAGTATATAATATCACATTCATTGTTAATTTAATCATGAATTGATAATGAGTATGACTGTTGGGCAGACTGGATGGACCGTTCAGGTCTTTATCTGCCGTCACTTACTATGTTACTATGGGGCTCATTTTCAAAACAGAAAAACATCTAAACAGTGGCATAATAGTAACATAGTAGATGACGGCAGAAAAAGACCTGCACAGTCCATCTAGTCTGCCTAACAAGATAAACTCATATGTGCTACTTTTTATGTATACCTTACCTTGATTTGTATCTGCCATTTTCAGGACACAGACCGTAGAAGTCTTGCCCAGAACTAGCCCCACCACCCAAACACCAGCCCCACCTCCCAAATTCCGCCAAGCTTCTGAGGATCCATTCCCTCTGCACAGGACCCCTCCACGTCCATCCCACGCATGCCCGAACTCCGCCACCGCCCCCATCCCCACCAGAAGCAGCATTTGGACATTTTCTCAGAAAAACGTCCAAATCAGTATTTTTGAAACCTATTTTTCAGACGTTTTTCTATGCTGTTCATCTACAGTGCGTCCAAATCTCAAGGGGGCGTGTTGGGGGCATGTTAAAGGCGGGATTTGGCCATTCCTAAGACTTAGATGTTTTTCAACCATAATGGAACAAAACTAAACTAAAACTAAGATGGTCTAGACCTGTTTTTATAATGAATAAGGCACAAAAATGTGCCCTAAATGACCACTGGAGGGAATCAGGGATGACCCCCCCCCAATACCCCCCAGTGGTCACTGGCCCCCTCCCAACCCCCAAAAATGTGAATAAAAATGGGACTAACTAGCCTGTATGAAAGCCTCAGATGTTATAGCCAGGCATAGGCGGTCGGTGGCCCAACTGTTTGGGGAGGCTAAAGGGGGTGGGGCTAGGGGGTGGAGCCAGGGGGTGGAGCTTAAATCCATAATTGTCTGATAACACACAGAAAAAATAAATAAATAAAAATAAGTCACAATTAATACCTTTTATTAAATATAGATATTAGATATGTATCATATGTCAAAGAATAAAGTGGTTGCTCAAAGCATATACTAACCACAATCGCTCAACTGCAAAACACTATGCACAACTTTGTGCAAAAACACACTCAGAACCTTACTGTACCATAAATATTACACTGGGCAGAACCTAATACACCAATATACCACCCATACAGAAAATGCAGACCGTCAACAATATGAAACAAGGGATCATAATATCACAATTCTCATGTAGAGCCACAAAACATCCTAATTCATATTTAATGCGGGATAAAATGCCATACATAAGTAAATAAATAAATATAAACTTTTAATGTTGAGCACCTGATTCTCAAAGTGAACATATTCCAAACACTATAATGAAAATAAAATGATTTTTTTCTACCTTTGTTGTCTGGTGACTTTTTTTCTGATCATGCTGGCCCAGTATCCGATTCTGCTGCTATCTGTCCTCTTAACTCCGTTTCCAGGGCTTCCTTTCCATTTCTTTCTTTCCTCCTTTCTTCTTCATTTCTGGTCCTCAGCTTCTGCCTATTTTCTTCATCCATGTGCAGTTTTTCTCCTCTCATCTCCTTCCTCACTCTTCCCTCCCCTCTATCCATGTCCAGCATTTCTTCTCTCTCCCCTTGTCTCCCCCTGCAAGCACCCATACACAGCAACCCTCCTTCCCTTGCCCTCCATCCACCCAAGTCCAGCAGTGACCCTCCTCTCCCCTGCCCTGCATGCACCCATACCCAGCGACCCTTCTCTCCCCTCCATCCACAAATGCCCTGAGACTCCCTTCTCTCCCTTGCCACCCCCTCCCGAGTTCTACGGTGAATTCTTTCTCCCTCCCTCCGGATCCGGTCCCGGTCCCTCACACCGACCTGACTCTTCTAATTATTCGGGGCAGGCAATCTTGCCTGCCCGCTGCCAGCGCTAACTCTCCCCCGCTGGCGCTGCCGGCGTTCACACTTCAAAATGGCTGCCGAGACTTACAGGGCGGCCTCCAAGACCAGCAGAAGTCTCGCGAGGCCGCCTTTGGAAGTCTCGGCGGCCATTTTTAAAGCGCGAACGCCAGCAGCACCAGCGGGGGAGAGTTAGCGCTGACAGCTGAGCTCCGAAGAGTCAGGTCGGTAATGTGAGGGACGGGACCGGATCCGGAGGGAGGGGGAGGAGCCGGCTCGCTGCGGCTGGGGAGGCTTAGCCTCCCAAAGCCTTCGATACCGGGCGCCTATGTAGCCAGGTCTATTAGAACAACATGCAGGTCCCTGGAGAAGTGCCATGATCAGTGCAGGGCAGTATGGAGTGGGGGACTTGGGTCCTTATCTCCCTCTACCTGTCACATTTGTGGTGGAAACTGTGACCCCTTCCAAAGTCACCTAAGTCCTACTGTTCCCACATATAGGTGCCCCCTTCACCTATAAGAGCTATTGTAGTGATGTACAGTGGGGAACAGTGGGTTTTGGAGGGCACAGGAGACATGATAAAGGAGCAAAGGTGAGATGTGTACCTGGAAGCATTTTTATGAAGTGCACAGAATTGCCCTCTAGGGTGCCTCATTGCTCTCCTGTGATGTGTGGGGGACTAGTCTGGTAAAAATGCTGGCTCCTCCTACATCTCAAAGGCTTGATTTTCTACGTTTCGTACTTATTCATTTTTATTTTTTGAAAATAGACCAAAAAACAAAACGTTCACAGCACAAAACCTTTTTCAAAATAGTATTTTCGGAAAAAAAAAGATAAGACTTTTTTCTTTTTTGAAAATGACCTTCTTTCCTATTCGGATTTTGGACGTTTTGTGCAAAATGTCCAAAGTCGGACTTAAATGTCATGTCGAAAATGCCTCTGTATGTTACTATGATTTAACTGGGTAGGAGGACTCCTGATATTCAGCAGTACTTAATCAGAGAGTGAAATCGCATATCATGTTTGACTACTGTGGCACTCCAGTTAGTGCCAAGGCAGTCAGGGGACGGACTTGGGAGTTAGCTAGGCACCACTGATATTCAGTGCCAGTACCTAGGTAGCAATCTGGGCAAGTTGGACCACATATACAGGGTGAGGCAAAAAATAGTAACCCCATAGAATTTCAGCAACGGCTTGGAATTGCAATGAGAAATTTTACGTACTTTTTTTGTCATCATACTTACATATTACTATTAAACAATATTTAGTTATCTTAAGCTATGTTTTAAAAGGTTTTTTTTTAAATAAATAATTCAATCTTTATTCAGCATTCTGAAAGAAGCTTAAAAAATAATCATAGTACTTCAGATAGCCATAATAATCAGAATGTACATTTTTGACAACGTTCTAACAAAACAACTAAATCAAAAGTCAAACTCATCCAAGACCTCCAAGTTCACCTCCTACTTTCCCCTACCCCACAATTCCCCCCTTTGAAAAAAAAAAATAACAACAGCAGTAATAAAATAAAATAACATAATTATATAAGAATAAGGAAAAGGTAGTTTAGCTTAGTTTATTGTAGAGAGGTGTGGTAGCCATGTTAGTCCACTCTTAAGGTTATCAATAGAAATCAAACAAAATAAAACATGGAAAATAAAATAAAATGATACCTTTTTTATTGGACATAACTTAATACATTTCTTGATTAGCTTTCAAAGGTTGCCCTTCTTCATCAGATCGGAAATAAGCAAATGTGGTAGCAGATAGTATATATAAGTGAAACATCCAAGCATTACTTTGACAGGGTGGGAGGGTGGGGGTGGGTAGGAGGTATGCATGGGGACATCAAAGCTTAGTTTATTGGAAACTTACTATATGGCACAAGCTAACTTGCAGGTCTGGATGGTTTACAGACTAAAATAACAGAAAAGAACTAAAATATTTGATAGGAAAGGAGTTATCAGTCAGCAGCAGAACAATCAATCTATTACAAGGGAGGTGAGCAAAGGAACGGGAAGGGAAGGGAAGGGAAGGGAGAGAGGGATAGAGTAGGAGCGAGGACCAAGGAATAAACAGTGAGAAATAGTACAGCAACTCTCAACCCTTTTTAGCTGACCTGATTGAATACTTGTTTAAATAGCCATGCTTTTAAAGCAATATTACCCCCCCCCTTGCTGACATAGTCCATTCAAAGTGAATGGACTGTTTAGGCATTACCGCACGGCAGCTGCTAGTGCAGCTTTGTAAAAAAAAGGGGGGGGGGGGTTTAAAGTTATTAAAGGATAGTTCTGAATGTATAGACAGTGAGAGGGAGTTACAGAAAAAAAAGGGCTGTGAAGAAGAAAGTGTGGTGATGGATGAATTCAAGCTGGGCTGCTTTGGGGTTTAGAATAAAGAATAATAAAAAAAAGGGGACTATGACATTTCTATCCATGAGCAACTCAGTAAATAGAAAGGGGGATAACTAATATCTCCCCACCCGATTATAGTACATCTTGCATTTTTCCAATTCAGGTACCAGGCATTATTGGCTCAAGAAAACCAGGATGTTATCTCAAGGAGTATATGAAGTGGAATACATTATTTACCACTTAACTAGGAGCCATTTCTGTTCATATTTACCATTTCTTGCCCTGCAGCACTGCTGTAATGTTCTCATATCTACAAAGCTCATCACAAACACTTTTCCAGGATTGAAAGGTTGGGCCCTGAGTGGTTCTCCTGACCTATACTATCGTCATCTTTGCCGCCAAAAGCAAAGTCATAATCAGGGAGCCCTGAGTATCCTTCTGTAGACCCACTGGAAAATGCCCCAGTAGGCAAATGCTTGGCAAATCTCACCAAGAAAGATCTATCCACTTTAAAATACTACCCTATACCAGATCCCAAAAGTCTTTACTTTTAACACAGTCCCACCAGTGATACTCATACATGCCCAGTGTCCCACACCCCTTCCAGCACAGACCCTCTTTATTACTGGAAGCGGCCAAATGTTTCTCCCTATGAGGTGCCCAGTAAAGACAGTGCACCGGCTTATATTGCAGTTGTGTATAATTGGTCATTCCAGAGCAGTGATGTTTATACCAGTATATTAAATCCCCAAATTTGTCATATACAGATTCCTCGAGCCAGAGTTCCCATGCCTGCACTCTGGTCAGCAATATGCAGCCCTGCTAAGCTCCTATATACTCTGGTCAAAATCTTGTTATCCAATGCATCTTTGAATAAAGTCTGTTCACAAGCTCTGTTGATTTTCTATTCAAATTCACTTTAGCATCATGTTGATGCAAGAAATCTCTGAATTGAAAATACTGAAAAAGAGAATCTTGTAGTCTGTAAGGTCTTGTAATGTTTGGTGGGGCAAGGCCGTCCCATCCAGAGTGAGATCAGCACACACATGCAAACCCAACTCTTCCAATCTTATCACCAGTGGATTCATATACCCCCCGTTTACTAAGCCACACGCTAATGCCGACACAACCCATTCACCGTATCCCATCTTCCACTAATTCCATCCTGTCTTGGTTAATCAAGTCCTTGCCTAATTTTTCCATTTATAATTTTGAATACCCAATTTAATTTTCAAAGCACTACCTTCTTTCCAATTATATCTGTTCCTATCAAGTTATTGTTATAGCATTATACAATGTATTTTTACATTCTGTTAACTATCTGAACATGTTTACTGTTTTTATAATTGTCATGTAAGCCACATAGAACCTGAATCCCTTTGGGATATAAATGTCATAAATAAAATATGACATTTATGACACTTATACAATTTCCCAAGAGAATTTACTAAAAACACAGAATATCACACTTTCCCCGAAGGAACTTGCATAAAGTCACATTTTCAAGGCCACGTGAAACATCAGATAACTATCAATGCTTCTAATTTTTTCTCTGGCAAGGAACTCCACATATGAGGGCCAGAATAACAAAAGGCCTGATTCATAGAGGAAGATAATTTAACCAGAGATAGTGCAGGAAGCTCCAATAAGGTACACTGAGAAAAGCGTAATTGTTTTGTGGGAATATACCTTTTGACCACAGCAGAAAGGTACCCTGGAGCACCCATATGAAAAACTTTAAATACCGTACACAAAAGCTTAAAACGTATTCTTGCTGACAATGGCAACCAGTGCAATTCGGCCAGAACTGGTGTTATATGATCATTTCTCTTCCCTCCAGAAACCAGGCGAGCTGTGGTATTCTGTACTAAATATCAACCAATCCCTATTTATCCAGAACTAATTGCAAGCTTTTTGCCTCTTCTGCCTGTTCTCTTGATCTCTTCTTGTCCCAGTCTAAGAGTCCCAAGCCACAATTTATATCCCCTCTCACAACCAGCACCTCTCATCCTATCAGCATGAGTTTTTGAAAGATTTCTTTAAAGAAGGGTCTTTTGAGCCAACTGGGGAATAGACATTAAGCAGGATAATTTTCATAGCATCAATTCTCCCTTTTACCCAGATAAAGCGACCATCTGTATCTTTACACATGTCCAAAACCACCCTTTTAAGGTCCCCAACATAGCAAATATCTAGGCCATAGCAGATCCACCCAGGCCCATTACCCACGGTATCTCACATGAAAGAAAGTTGTCCTCTAATAAAGCAACCTTTTTAGATCAGCCCATAAACTGGAGACTATATGCACACTAAAGGACTATTTGATTCCAAATGGTAGTACAGTTTCGTATCTGAGTGCTCTCTGGATTGATTAGTAGAAATATTTAGCCAAAGACCAAAATTTACCCCCCAAAATAATAAAAACCCAATCCCTCTCCCCTCCACCATGTTACTCTTTTTCATATATAGCATTACATATTGTACTTCCCCCCCTCCCCCTGCCTCCCCCACCCCAGGAAAGACCCCACTCCTAACCCCATAATGGCCAAGTGAAAACCAAGCCCACTCTCAAGCAATATAATCCCAATACAAAAGTGAAAAATCTTGAACAGTAACCAAGAAACATCCCAACATCTTTGTGCATCTAAATGAATCATACAGAAGTATAAGGAAAGAATAATTTCAGCCATATAAGCCCAGAAACATCATATAGTTAACCTGCTGGTTGTTAGAATATAGAGCCTTTCATCAGTCAAACAGCTTGCTTAAGCTGAGGTAGTCACCTCTCCTTCAGGTAGCAGGTTGGATGGAGAGGATCATAGCACACCATCAGATTAGTTCCCCTGCCCCCCCCCCCCCCCCAATCTCCTCACCTGACTTACAGGTACAGCTGGATTTGGCCACATTGGGAGAACCCTGCCTAAAAGAGGAAGCAACAGGGTGAATTGAGGTCTCATTGGAAGCCAGGCAAGGTCCCCTCCTGCTCACAAGTGCTTTATAACAATCCAAGGACTTAAATGGCCTAGTACTACCCATTGAAGGGCCAGACATGGTGGAGCTCTGCGATGTCTTACTTTATGCAAGTTCTTAGTCTTCTTTGGTGTAGACAAAAATTTACGTCAGCCATCCACTGTTAGCACAAGCTTGGCAGGAAACCATATTCATCTTTCTCAGCATCAAATTTGTCTCCCAATATCTAAGCAGCTTCACCACCAGTGCTCTGGAAGGGAGGTTCAAGTGAAGTTTTGATTGTAATGCCTGATGTGCTCTATCTATTTCAAAAGGGAGATTAGCACTGGTTTCAGGAAAGCAGGACACAAACAACTTGTTTACCTAGGTAATTAGGTCTGACCCCTCTCTTTCCTCCAGCATCCCAATAATCCTCAGGTTTGCTCTTCCACTACTACTACTACTACTTATCATTTCTATAGCACTACTAGACATACGCAGTGCTGTACACTTGAACATGAAGAGACAGTCCCTGCTTGACAGAGCTTACAATCTAATCAGGACAGACAAACAGGACAAATAAGAGATAAGGAATTACTAAGGCGGGAATAATAAAGTATACTGAACAAGTGAGTAAAGGTTAGGAGTTAAAAGCAGCATAAAAAGGTGGGCTTTTAGCCTAGATTTGAAGATGGCCAGAGATGGAGCTTGATGTACCGGCTCAGGGAGTCTATTCCAGGCATATGGTGCAGCAAGATAAAAGGAATTGAGTCTGGAGTGAGTCCAGCGATTTTTGAGGTACTTGTACAGACAGGTGTAGAATTATAGTACAGTCTGAGGCCTGCTGGAAAAGTAAGGCTCAACCTAAAGCCCAGACTGAGGCCTGAATGGGAAAAGATTGGTCAAGGAATCTGAAATCAAAATGGAATCTCTCATCTGTAAAATGGCTTCCTTTATCTCTGTATCAGAGTTAGAGGAGACTTGTTTTTGCAGTTGACTTGAAAATTTGTGAAATATATTAGGATTATCAGGTAGCAACAAGAAAAGGGAAGTTGGACCATCTGTCCGAAAGGGAAGGAGAGCTTCCTGAGGAGCATCTTGCAGTTAGGCATGAAAAGAAGTAAACAAGTTTATCATAGAAATATATGGGAGCCCATTGATTTGAATGTGAGTAGAAGAGTATAAAAGACTGACAAAATTTGGGTGGGTTTGGAGATCTCCAAGGCTGTCATACTGAGATGCTGTCAGACAGACCTCCACTCCTGCCTGTGTACCTGATTGCCTTGTATTGCTTTGGTAACAATAAAGCCATATATCTTTGAAACCTATCTTCTCTCTTTCTTATACAACAAGGTGTAACTAATCTCTTGGGTTGGAATGGGTAATAGGGAGCGCTTATATTTTCCTACCCAAATATGGAGTCAGATGAGTAGCCTTCTAGAAGACCCCTCTGGTGTGTGGGCAGCTGACCAGCATACTAGAGGGGACCCTTGGGACAGTTAGCCCCCTCATAAAATTCACAGGTTATAAGAACTTTCCTTTTGTTCAGATATTGAACATAACAACAATTTTCTAGTTGCATCAATATACATCCAATTTGAGTGACATCTGAAGAAGGCCCTTGTGGGCTGAAACACGGCTCATGTCGAGTCCTGAATGTTCAATAAAATGGAATATTTTTTATATCATCTGCTGTCCCTCCCTCTTTTTCTTGTCCCCCATTGAAATACCTCACATTATTGTGCCAAACCCAGAGCAGGCCCTTAAAATACCACATTAGTCTGCTAATCTGGACTCGGAGTTTGAAAAGAAGAAAGTAACAAGTATTTTTAAGTAAAGCAAGATCAGGTACTGATATTTTGTTCTGATCCCAGGGGAGTCATTATAATGTTACCTATGAAAAGGTCTCAGCTGCACCATTAGATTTATTTCTTCATCAGCAAGGTCAAGCAGAGTCTTGATACCTCCTTCCTAACTCTTCCTGTAGGTTATGCTCCTGGAAAACAGCTTATTTGACTGGAACAATAAAACTCTAAGGAATGACTACCGGCATGCCCAACCCCTCAATGACAGGGTTGTAGAGGCGACGTTCTCACCCAAGCTAGCCAAAGGTAAGGGCATTGATCCTGAGGCCCGGAATATTCTAATTCATCTGAAAGGCAACATGTGATATCATGCATTAAATATCATCAATTCAGCATATCTTACATTTTTCATATTTTAAGAGTTTGTTTTCAGCATGTTTTTAAATACTACACGTAACTCTTTATTTTGTTAATAAAATACTGTGACAGAATTGAGAAGCTGCCAGTGATCATGATCAGCCATTATAATCTCCGATCAGAGAGCAGCTGCATGACATCCACGGGGCCCAGTGTAAATTACCTTAAAAAGAAAAGTTCCAGGTCAAAGCTAGAAGCAGGCATCTATCTTCAACTCCAACTGCAGCGCAGAAAGGGAAGCAAGTTCAAAAAATGTTTCATGAATTCACCACTTATATGATTTAGAATTAGGGTTGTCATCTAGATCCAGATTCACCCAACAGGGTTGATCCACTCCTGGGCTTACCCCAATGCATGTAAGGACTTGTAGCCTGGCTTTTCTTAGGGAATCAAATGGGGAAATCAGAACCATAAGTCCCTGCATGCAATGGGGTAAGCCCAGCACTGGATCAACCCTGTTGGGTGAATCTGGATCTAGTTGATAACCCTAATTCGAAATCATATAACTGGTGAATTTAGGATTTTCTTGACCCCTGATGCAGGTGCCTGCACGCCGAAACATGGCCCGTGTCGGGTCATTGTCAGAATAAAAGGTTAACATTTTTCTCAATCCCGAAGGCCCAGTGTTTGCTTTTCTTGTGTTTCTGTTTATATTTGTATGCTGTTACCCTCTCTTTTGTGACTCTGTAATAGGGTAAGGCCAGGACTGGATCAACCCTGTTGGGCGAATCTGGATCTAGTTGGCAACCCTATTTAGAAATGACTGAATCAGTTGCAGGAGTGGAGGAGTAGCCTAATGGTTATAGAGCAGTGGGCTGGGAACTGGAAGCCCAAATTCAAAATCCCATGGCAGCTCCTTGTGGCCTTGGGCAAGTTACTAAACCGTCCATGCTTTGGGTCTGATGCCAGACAGGTTTTGGCAGCAATCCTAGTCCAGGTCATTCCCCCCTTCCCCCCTCCCCCATATTGGGCAGCATCAACATAGTGGTACCTCAAACTGCACAGAAGAAGGCAACGGCAAACCACTCCTGTAGTATGCCAAAAAACCACAAGGGGGCTCTCTCATTGTAAAGGCACCAGTTCAGCTCAAGGGCACAGCTGGATCTGAAATCAGTTGCAAAAGGGAAGGAAAAGGGGATGGGATTTGATATACCTTAGCCTTTCTGTGGTTACAAATTCAAAGCAGTCTATATATTATATACAGGTACTTAGATCCACAGGGTCCATTTCCAAGGAAGTCCTGATAGGGCAGCTGATTTGACCAGCTGCTGTGGGTATTCAATTGGTGTTGCAGCTCTTTCTCTTCCTATGACATCACAAAATTGGTTGTGTGATGTTCCGAAGCATTATTTATTTTATTTATTTATTTCATTTGTACCCCGCGCTTTCCCGCTCATGGCAGGTTCAATGCGGCTTACATAGTAGTTAGGATTTCAGTGTATTGCAGAGAGAAGTACAATCTGTAGCAGCGTTGTATTAACGTAGCAAGATAGAAGTAGTTATTTGTTATCACAAGAGAAGGGGTAGTGTAGGTGGGAGAGTTAGGGAGGGGGTGAGTGAGTTGTTTTAGTCAGGAGATTTGGTGTAAGAGAATAGGGGGGGGAGGAGATGTAGGAGGATTGGTGGGAGGGTGTGGGAGGGGGTCTAGTTCCTTGTCATCACTTGGCTGGTTGTTATGTGGATGGGTACATAGTTTAGGTTGGATCATTTGGGTAAGCTTGTTTGAAAAGGTGGGTTTTCAGCAGTTTCTGAAAGGTTAGGTGATCATTGATTGCTAGAATAGATCTTGGTAGGGCATTCCAGAGTTGGCTGCCAATGACAGAGAAGTTGGATGCATAGTAGGTTTTGTACCTGAGTTCCTTGCAGTTGGAAAGGTGCAAGTTGAGATAGGTTCGCAAAGATTTTGATCCATTCGTGGGTGGAAGGTCAATTAGTTTGTCCATGTAGCTTGGAGATCCTCCGTGGATAATCTTGTGAATCAGTGTGTGTACTTTGAAGTTTATTTGTTCTTTGATAGGGAGCCAGAGGAACTTTTCACGTAGAGGTGTTGCGTGCTCAAATCGTGATTTACCAAAAATGAGTCTGGCAGCCGTGTTTTGGGCAGTCTGGAGTTTTTTCAGGACTTGTGCCTTACAACCAATGAAAATACTGTTGCAGTAGTCAGCGTGAGTGAGTTCTGTGGATTGTTCCAGGCTGTGGAATGTTTTAATGGGGAGGTATGGTTTGACACGTTTCAGTACCCACATCATGTTGAACGTTTTCTTCGTGGTGGCTATTGCGTGGTTTTCAAGAGATAAATGTTTATCTAAAGTTACTCCTAGGATCTTCAGGTTGTCAGATATGGGGATCGTGACGTCAGGGGTGCTAAGAGTAGTTGGTAAGAGAGTGGAGTGTGTAGATGATAGGATTAGGCATTGCGTTTTCTCCTTGTTCATTTTCATCTTAAAGGCGTTGGCCCAAGAGGTTAAGGTATTCATGCCAGTGATTATTTTGTCAGAGATTTCTGATAAGTTGGATTTGAAGGGGATGAATATGGTAATGTCGTCTGCGTAGATGAAGGGGTTGAGGCCATGTTTGGATAGGGATTTGGCTAGGGGGATCATCATAAGATTGAAGAGAATCGGGGATAGAGGAGATCCTTGGGGTACTCCACATTCTGATGACCAGGGGGATGAGATTGTTGTAGTTGACTTGACTTGGTAGGATCTTGTGGTGATGAAGCTATTTATCCATTTAATGATATTTCCGCCGATCCCTAGTTTATCCAGCAGTTTTGTCAGAATGTTATGATTTACTATGTCGAATGCACATTGATGCTAATGCTAATGGAGCCTGTGACTGGTTCTTGTGTTTTATGTATGTAGAACAATGGTTGGCTGAGAACATTAGCACACAATTGGAACAAGTACAGTCTGAAGTTCAACAGATTAAGAATTACTTTCTGAGCAAGGAGGGAGAAGGCAGAAACCTGAAAGGTGAGGAATGGTCAGAAGCCCTGTCCCTTCTAAAAAGAAGTGATGCTATAAGAGTTTACATGTATCTAAAGTTCTCAGAAGTATGCTATTTTGTTCATTTTATTTTTTTTTTCTTTTTATGCTTCTTTTCCAAAATAGTTGATCACTGTGTTGGTTGGTTTCTTTGCTCAATAAAAAAGATTATTAAAAAGAATGGTACAGCTATTATAAAGAAAAAAAAAAGCTATAGAGCATATACATAAGCATGGATTAATGAGACAAAATCAACATGGATTTAGTCAAGGGAAATCTTGCCTCACCAATCTATTACGTTTCTTTGAAGGGGTGAATAAGCATGTGAATAAACGTGAGCCAGTTGATATCATGTATCTGGATTTTCAAAAGGCATTTGACAACATACCTCATGAAAGACTCATGAAGAAATTAGAAAGTCTTGGGATAGGAGGAAATATCTGGTTAAAAGATAGGAAAGAGAGAGTAAGGTTAAATGGTCAGTATTCTCAATTGAGAAAGGTAGATAGTGGGGTTTGGCAGGGGTCTGTGCTAGGATCGCTGCTTTTTAACATATTTATAAATAATCTAGATATGGGAATAACTAGTGAGATAATTAAATTTGCTGATGACAAAGTTATTCAACGTTGTTAAATCGCAAGAGGATTGTGAAAAATTGCAAGAGGATCTTACGAGACTGGGAGACTAGGCATCCAAATGGCAGATACTTTTAATGTGAGCAAGTGCAAAGTGATGCATGTGGGAAAGAGGATCCCAAATCATAGTTACATGATGCAAGGTTCCATATTAGGAGTCACTGCCCAGGAAAAGGATCTAGATATCATTGTTGATGATACTCTGAAACCCTCTGCTCAATGTGCAGCGGCAGCTATGAAAGCAAATAGAATGTTCGGAATTATTACGAAATGAATGGAAAACAAAACTGAGAACATTATAATGCCTTTGTATCGCTCCGTGGTGCAACCACACCTCGAATACTGTGTGCAGATTTGGTTACTGCATCTCAAAAAAGATATAGTGGAATTAGAAAAGGTATAAAGAAAGGCGACGAAAATGATAAAGGGGATGGGATGACTTCCCTATGAGGAAAGGCTAAAATGGCTAGGGCTGTTCAACTTGGAGATGAGACAGCTGAGGAGAGACATGATAGAGGTTTATAAAATACTGAGTGGAGTGGAACATGTAGATGTGAATCTTTCCAAAAATGCTAGGACTAGGAGGCACTCAATGAAGCCACTAAGTAGTAAATTTAAAATGAATCGGAGAAAATATTTCTTCATGCAATGAGTAATTAAACTCTAGAATTTGTTTTTAAAGCAGTTAGCTTAGCAGGGTTTAAAAAAAAGTTTGGCTAGTTTCCTAAAAGAAAAGGTCATGAGCCATTATTAAGATGGACTTGGGAAAATCCATTGTATATTCTAGGATAAGCAACATAAAATCTGTTTTGCTGTTCTGGGATCTTGCCAGGTACTTGCCTGGATTGGCCACTGTTGGAGACAGGATACTGGGCTTGATGGACCTTCAATCTGTCCCACTATGGCAATTTTTATGCGATTGTATAGAAGTTCCATTCAGAGGAAAGTCAGAGGAGGGACATAGATTCTTCTCTAATACCTCAGAAAGACCTTGCCTCAAGGTTCAGGGTCCCAATCTCAAGTAAGAATTTCCTTTGAGTGAAGCCATACCAAAATATTTCAGCACCCAGGGCAGACAAGTGTATTTGTGTCCCTCTGCTCCTGCTCCTCTCTTCTTCTACCATTTTCCCTCTGGTCCCCAGTCTTCCCTTCCTGTCTTCTGTCTTGCCCTCACTCTGATTGGAAGATAGTAGCACTTTTCTTGGCTTTTCATCTGCTTGCATTTCATTTGTTCTTCTACCCTGGGTAGCTGCCCCTCTTGTGTAGTTATATATCCCCCTTTCATTCTCTTCCCTTGAGTATCGCCTTTATAGCTACTGCCTCTTGTTCTAATTTTTGTTGCACTCTCTCTTCCTGTATATATTCATTTATACCCATTCTTCAGTGTCTTTCTTTCGATCTCCCTTTTATTTTCTTCACCTCTCCATTGCTGCCTCTCTTCCAGCATGTGTCTGTCTCTTTACCCCATCTTCCCTTAGTGCCTTTCCTTGGGGTGAGATTTAAAGTTTGCTAAGGCAGATGGCAGGAAGAAGGATAAGTCATCAGGCTAAAAACTATCTTTGACTTCTTGCAGGTGTGAAGCTGACTTTTCCTGCCTTTTATTTTTCCCGTGAACATATGGCCAGTTATGTTGAGGTTCAGCCACTGCAAGACTTACAGCTGAATGCCTTCACACTCTGCTTCTGGATCAAAACCAAGAACGAGGGTAGCCAGATTGTCTTCTCCTATTCCACTCGGGAAAGTGACAATGAGCTGGTAGTGACAATGGGAGTTGATGTGGGTGTCTGGGTCGGGGGGCAATTTACAAATTTCCACCTGCATCATAATTCTGGAGAGTGGATTCACTACTGTCTGAGGTGGGCTTCAGAGACAGGAATCACTGAGCTCTGGGTAAATGGTGTCAGTGGCAGGGAGAAATACATCCAAAAAGGGTATACGATACAGCCTGGTGGGGTACTTATCCTAGGCAAAGACCGGGATGATCTCCTCGGGGTCTTCTCCAATGGGTTCACTGGGCGGATGAGCCATGTCAACCTCTGGAACCATATGCTGAACTCCCTGGACATGAAAAAGTTAACTCAATGTCGTCATGAGGATCTCATGGGCAATGTCATTGCTTGGGGAAGGACCTCAATGACCCTTTCTGGGGGAGTGACACTAGAGGTAGACAGCAGCTGTTGATGATCTGTTATCAATTGAAAAATGGAGGTTCGCATTATGGGGGTGGGATAGGGTAGGAAGGGAACCTTCTCTCAAGGTATATAGGCTCTCATATCAGGTGATAACTGAGAAAAATCTTCCTTTATGGCTTTAATTGTAAAACATGGTTCATGAAACTGTGGTGAGCCACTGTATAGGAATGACAGTAGAGCTCCTCCCTCACAACAAGGCTTCAGAGCAGTAAGAACAAACAGCTGCAGCTGTGCTCTGTCATCACTTTGCTTCTCAGCTGCTGGGTAGCAGCCAGCCTTCCTGCCTTCTTTCTGCTGTTAATAAATGCCTGCTCTGTCTCCACCATGTTCCCAGGGAAGAAGGACTAGCACAAATAAATTGCAGCCACCAGTGTTAACTTTTCTGTTTTGGCTTGTTCACTATTGATGTTAAGACACTGGGGGAGGAGCTGCCAAGTGTTGGATTAAGTATAAGGACTTACATGAGCAGCTACCGGAGATGATAGAAAACTGGTGGAAAGTGGACTGATATGACCGATCATTGAAGAGATTTATATAAGCACTGAGAATTGTCAGTAAAAAAGATATATATGAGGAACAGTTATCAGCTTTAATAAATATTATATGTGAACTTATTGTGCTATTACCTTGTATGATTAATAACGTAGGAGTGAATGGAAGTATGAATGAAACCAGGATATAAAAGGTTATATATGATTGAAGATGTAATTTGAATAATAAAGATTTAATAAAGTAAATTGATATAGCAAAACACTTAAAGTGATTACTTAGGATAGGTAATGAATATGCATGAGAGAGATTTGCATGCCTACTACCTCCATTATGGGCAAATCTCTCTCATGTATATTTGTTAAATACAAATCACTATCTGAGTATCACTGTTTCAATCTAGTTACAATATAAAATATCAACTATCAAGTAACTACCTCACTCTTTATTGAAAATTCCAAAAATTTCTTTATTGAAAACTCCCAACAATAAAATGATATAAAATCTTATCTAACGCTTAAATAATATTAACCCAACACTCCAACACATTCTCACCATTCATTCCTCATTCAATCATGTGGGTTCAAACAACCACAGAGCTCTATGAGCATCTAATATTTCTGATCTTTACTCTATATAAAGTATATCCCAACTCAAATAATTCTCTTTTTTCAGAAATAATCCCATATGTCATTCCTTAACAAGACTTGTGTAGGGTTTGATGGTGTTTACAATGGAGTGAATAACTTGTAATTATATGAGAAGAACTGAACCGAGAGAACAGCGGTGTGGTTATTGCTGTATAAAGAATATTGTATTGGACAAGACGTCACCTGAGATTTGGACAAGACGTCATCTGAGATTTGGACAAGACGTCATCTGATATATGTGGGAATCACAATCACTGGAATAAAAGCAATGGAGATCAAGGGGTTCCTTTAGGTATCTGGGAATACAGCTCCCTATGGATACCAAACAAATTTATGACCTGAATATCGCCAAGTTGCTAAAGGATACTCAGAAACAATTATCCCGTTGGTCTGGGCTACCTGTGTCACTTATGGGCCGGATACAACTATTTCGAATGATAATATTCCCGCGCTGGCTTTATGTACTACAAGCATTACCGTTACGCCTGGGAAGGCGAGAGCTGGTAGCATTGCAAAGACTAGTAGTGAAGTATTGCTGGGCTGGTAGAAAACCTAGGATGAAGTGGCAATATCTAATAGGGAATTGGAGGCAGGGAGGGTTAGGCATTCCAGACATGAGGACATATAATCAGGCATGTCTACTGAGGCATTTGAGGGATTGGGTCTTTGATACAAACACCTACACGGATGTGGATCTAGAGAGGGCATACTTTCATCCCTGGCACCTGAATTACTTAATCCATGTTAGGAGAAAAGGGCAACTACCGGAACAAGTTAAAGATAGCATGTTGCTGGGGCCGCTATGGCACATGTGGCGGGAATTGGTACAAAGGTGGGGTCAGGATCCAACGGCTAGCAGACTATTACCTCTTGTTGGGAATAAAGATTTTACACCGGGTAGCGATAATGCAGTGTTTCGCACACTTCAAGGTCAAGGGGTGGAGCTATTGGGTAGTTTTCTCAGGGACGATAATACTGTGATTTCCATAGCTGACTTTCAACGTAAGTGTTCAGGGGGGCCATTGGGGATATTGGCTTATCACCAGCTCGCCCACTACATACATAGAGGGGCATAATCGACCAGAAACGCCTATCTCCATGGGCGTTAATCTCCGAGAACGGGTCCGTGAAGGGGCGGAGTGAACCGTATTTTTTAAAAAAAATAGACGCCCATGCTTTATTCGCCAAGGTGTGAGCTGGGCGTTTTTGCTTTTCACCGATAATGGAAAATGAAATCGCCCAGCTCAAAAACGAATAAATGCAAGGCATTTGTTCGTGGGAGGGGCCAGGATTCATAGTGCACTGGTCCCCCTCACATGCCAGGACACCAACCGGGCACCCTAGGGGGCACTTTTACAAAAACAAAAAAAAAGGTAAAAGAGCTCCCAGGTGCATAGCACCCTTCCCTTGGGTGTTGAGCCCCCCAAATCCCCCTCAAAACCCACTGCCCACAAGTCTACACCAGTACTATAGCCCTAAGCGGTGAAGGGGGGCACCTACATGTGGGTACAGGGGGTTTGGGGGGGGTTGGACGACTAGTAGCATTAAGCAGCACAATTGTAACAGGTAGGGGGGGGATGGGCCTGGGTCCACCTGCCTGACGTCCACTGCACCCCCTAACAACTGTTCAGGGTCGTCAAGTCGCAGGAGGAATGTGAACGATTACAGGAGGACCTTGCGAGACTGGGAGAATGGGCGTGCAAGTGGCAGATGAAGTTCAATGTTGACAAGTGCAAAGTGATGCATGTGGGTAAGAGGAACCCGAATTATAGCTACGTCTTGCAAGGTTCCGCGTTAGGAGTTACGGATCAAGAAAGGGATCTGGGTGTCGTCGTCGATGATACGCTGAAACCTTCTGCTCAGTGTGCTGCTGCGGCTAGGAAAGCGAATAGAATGTTGGGTGTTATTAAGAAGGGTATGGAGTCCAGGTGTGCGGATGTTATAATGCCGTTGTATCGCTCCATGGTGCGACCGCACCTGGAGTATTGTGTTCAGTACTGGTCTCCGTATCTCAAAAAAGATATAGTAGAATTGGAAAAGGTACAGCGAAGGGCGACGAAAATGATAGTGGGGATGGGACGACTTTCCTATGAAGAGAGGCTGAGAAGGCTAGGGCTTTTCAGCTTGGAGAAGAGACGGCTGAGGGGAGATATGATAGAAGTGTATAAAATAATGAGTGGAATGGATCGGGTGGATGTGAAGCGACTGTTCACGCTATCCAAAAATACTAGGACTAGAGGGCATGAGTTGAAGCTACAGTGTGGTAAATTTAAAACGAATCGGAGAAAATTTTTCTTCACCCAACGTGTAATTAGACTCTGGAATTCATTGCCGGAGAACGTGGTACGGGCGGTTAGCTTGACGGAGTTTAAAAAGGGGTTAGATAGATTCCTAAAGGACAAGTCCATAGACCGCTATTAAATGGACTGGAAAAATTCCTCATTTTTAGGTACAACTTGTCTGGAATGTTTTTACGTTTGGGGAGCGTGCCAGGTGCCCTTGACCTGGATTGGCCACTGTCGGTGACAGGATGCTGGGCTAGATGGACCTTTGGTCTTTCCCAGTATGGCACTACTTATGTACTTATGACCTGCATACTGCTGCTTGGGAGGAGGGTATGACATTTGAGGGTGAAAGTAAAAAGTTGTGAAACATCATTTGTTGTGGTGGGAGGGGGTTAGTGACCACTGGGGGAGTCAGGGGAGGTCATCCCCGACTCCCTCTGGGGGTCATCTGGTCATTTAGGGCACTTTTTGGGGCCTTATTCGTCAAAAAACAGGGTCCAGGAAAAGTGCCCTAAATTCTAGCTACAAACGCATCCATTATCGGCGAAGGGCGCCCATCTCTGTTCGGGTGATAACCACGCCCCAGTTCCGCCTTCACCACGCCTCCGACACTCCCCCGTCAACTTTGTCCGCATCCGCGACGGAGTGCAGTTGAAAGCGTCCAAAGTTCGGCTTTCGATTATGCCGCTTTATTTGTTTTTGTGAGAAGAACGCCCATCTCCCGATTTAGGTCGGAACTTGGGCGTTATTCTCGTTCGATTATAAGCAGGATAGTATCCCAAAGGAAGGATTAACTCATAGATCTGAGACTAAGTTGAGGGAGTTTTTGGAAGGGGATGTGTTGGGACAGGTCTCTGTATCTTGGGTTTTTAGAGAGCTAGAGAAAGGGCTACCAAGGAGGCGGGTAACTGAGGTGGCGATGAAGTGGGAAACTGAAATTCATAGGAATATCTCTGAACACCATTTACTACAATCATTGAGGGGCATGCAGAAGGTGATACATAGTGCAGAGTTGCAAGAGTGCCAATATAGAATAATACATAGGGCATACCTCTCTCCCAGAAGGGCATTTCATGCACGGGTGACAGAAACGGATGGGTGCCTAAAATGTGGGCAGGGCGGTGCTAATCTAACACACTGAATATGGCAATGTAAGACCATAAAGGCATTCTGGGGGAGAATAGGCCAATTTGTAAGGGAGGTCACAGGCTCCCAAGTTCTAATTACGTTTGAAAGAATGCTGCTGAGTGTGCCTGAACAATGGGATGTAGGGACCCAGGGAGAAAGAGTGTTCCTGAGCAAATCTTGTATAGTGGGGAAAAAATGTATTATGAATCACTAGATATTGGACACCCCCCCCCCCCCCCCCTCTTACTGGTACTGGCGAAATAAGATGCATCAATTGATGTTATGGAAAGCGAGAGGGGCGAGAGTGACACCAAAACGACAAGTGCGGTTTTTGACGGTGTGGGGACAATACATAAATATGATTTCACCGAAAGCAAGAAGTCAAGTGCTTAATGGGTTGCCATGGGGAAATGGAGAAGATAGGTTGAGATAAGGTTGAGCCATGCAACAGGGGGGGCTGTGGGGGGGAGAAGGGGAGAAGCATAAGACTTGGCCAATAAGACTGAGACTAAGGTATGATTGATGATAAGGGGTTGTAATAAAACCGTCGAACTATCAGAATGTTATGTTAAGGGAATGGAAAAGGGGGGGAAGGGAGGGGGGGGGGGAAAAGGATTGTTGATAATTCAGTCCATGTTATTACAATGTTGATAGCATTATTATAGGAAATGTTGTACAATTGGATTAAGTGTTGTATTATTTTGGAGTATACTCAATAAAAATGTTTGAAACTAAAGCAATGGAGATAAGTGGACATTATTATAAAACAATTGAGATATAATGGACGCTTGTTAAGGAATGACATACAGGATTATTACTGAAAAAAAGAGAATTATCTGTATTTGAGTTGGGATATTCTCAATATGGAGTAAAGATCAGAAATATTAGGTGCTCATATAGCTCCGTGGTTGTTTGAACCCACATGATTGAATGAGGAATGAATGGTGAGAATGTGTTGGAGTGTTGGGTTAATATTATTTAGGTGTTAGATAAGATTTTATATTATTTCATTGTTGAGAGTTTTCAATAAAGAAATGTACTTGATTTGTTAGTGATATCCTGAAAACCCGACTGGCTGGTGATCCCCCAGGACAGGGTTGAGAAGCACTGACAGTGGATGTATGTGGATAAGGATTGTTGACTCACTGCACTGTCACAGGTGCACACAGTCTCTGTTTTCCTACTACTAAGGTCCTTTTGGGGCTAATTTTATGACAAGGTGCCTAGATTAAGTGAGCAGGAAAGGGTCTATTTTAGTGCTCTTTTAAAAAGACACATAAGCGCCTTTATAAAATACTAATGTAAACCAGCAGCCATAGCGCCTGCATGCAAGGTGCAGACATTACGCCTGCTCGAGAGTAAGTGTAATTGTTAGCGTGTAGCAGAATTCTGTAAGACACGTGTACAAATTGTAGCTCTTGTCTCTGGACACACCTAGTGCAAAAAAACACAAAGGCTTGCACTATGTGTACTCTTAGGTGTGACTTAATTTCATAAGAGCTCATTTACACTGTAAAACTGTGTTTTATGCATAAAACTAGCTTTTACAATTATCTTCTTTTGGGCCGATATTCAAAGTGATTTAAATGGCCAGGAGAGGCTCGTGCAGGGTTACTCACTGATAATTAGCAGCACTTAACTGGTTAGTGCTGCTGAATATCACCACAGACCACTAAACTGAAAGCTGGCTGGTGGTGGAGTCGGCACTTATGTGGTTAAGTGTCAATGTTCAGCTCTTAAAGGTAAAGGTAAAACTGGACTTATATCCCACCTTAACAGTTCAAAGCAGGTAACAAAATCATAAAGAGTCAGAGACAACCCTCTGGGAATAACTATAGAGAGACATTAGAACGGTTAGGAGTTGGAAACCAAAACATACTTTTGGAATAATAAAGTTTTCAACTTTTTTTTTCTAAAATCAAGATAAGATGAAGCAGAATTAAGTAAACCCTTTAAAAACTGGCATTTCAGGCAGCAAAAAAATTCTGATAGATACAATCTTCTTTTTCTCCTAAACAATGGAAAGAAAAAAAAAAAACGTTTCTCCATTCTGTCTTACATTATGTACCGTGGGAAACCGAAAGTGATCATATAAATATTTGGATGCCAGCCAGACCATACGTAATCTTAAATAAAAATCAGGCCAACTTGAACTGAATTCTGGCCTCAACTGGAAGCCAATGTAATTTTACAAAACTTGACGAAATATGATCAAACTGAGAGGCCCTTTTACTAAGGTATGCCTAAAATTGGCCTGCGATGGTGTAGGCCCGTGTTTTAGACGCATGCGGGTCCATTTCCTCAGCGCACCTGGAAAAAAGGCGCTTTTTTTGTGCCTGAAAATGAACATGCGGCAAAATTAAAACCAGCGCACATCCATTTTCGGACTGAGACCTTACTGCCACCCATTGACTTAGCGGTAAGGTCTCACGTGCTAACCGGGCGGTAAGCGGCCAGCACACGTCAACCGCTGATTACCGCTGGGTAAGCACCACACGGTAGAAAATAGAAAATATTTTCTACTGCGTGTTTTGTGCGCGCATCAAAAATGGAATTACTGCCCAGGGCACATGGTAGCTGGGCGGTACTGCCAATTTGATGCGCATTGGATGCACGTAGGCACCTACGCACCTTTGTAAAAGGGTCCATTAGTGAGGCCAATACTCAGGCGCACTGCAATGTTTTCAATGGTCTGAATCTTTCTAAGAAGATTTTTGTTTCTACCCAAATATATGAGATTACAATAGTCCAATTGGGAAAGCAGGAGTGCTTGTACTAGGAGCTGGAACTGCTCCACTTTAAAATAACTCCAGACACATCTTAGCTTTCTCATTATAAAAGAGCTTAACCGTCTAAATTACGCAGCCAAATCAGGCCACATAAAGTCCTATCTGGATTTGGTGTTACTTAGGCATTTAAGTGCATAAAAGATAACTGCATAAACTCAAATATTCAATGCTGGTACCTGGACATGAGCAAAGAACAAAAGGTAGGAGAGTCCTTCCACAGAAGTCAAACAGACAGCTAACAGGTGTGAGCTGGGTTTCCCTTCCACGTGGTGGCCAGAGCTAATCCTGCAGTGGCGTTCCTAGGGGGGCTGGCACCAGGGGCGGATCACCCCGCCCCCCCTCCGGGTGCAGCGCCCTCCCCCCGGCGAAAGGACACCCCTGCGAAGGAACCCCCCCGCCGAGGGGGTGCCACGCGCGCCTGTCCTCCGTTGTTCCATGCTTCTTCTCTGCCCCGGAGCAGGAAGTAACCTGTTCCGGGGCAGAGAAGAAACATGGAACAACGGAGGACAGGCACGCGCGGCACCCACCGCCCCCCCCCCCCCTAGGAACACCACTGTAATCCTGCTTAGCTTGGCTGACTGTTTCCCTGGTATAGGCTCCAAACCACCTCCTCGCTGCACTGCTTGTTCTGGTTTAACCGCTTCCCAGCTGACCTGCGCCCAGGATCAGCTCAGGACCGGGACACACAAAACTTCAACAGTCTTATAGTTCTTGAAAACCACAGGTCTTTATTTTCTCAGCACCTTTTAATACAGTCTTAATCTTCAAGCAGTTTCCTCATCAACAATGCAAGAGTCAGTTCAGTTTTCCAGATTAAGTTTATTAACACAGTCCAATCTTAACTCAGAATATCACAAACAGCAAATTTTTATCTTGCTCCCAATTGTAGCCTCCCCTCATCAGCACTATCTTCTACCCTTAGATAGTTTATGGGTTAACTTCTTCCACCAATGGCTTCCTCATTGGATTATTTTCTCCTCTCCAAGTATACACAGCTTGGGCCACACTCCCGCCACCAGAGCCTTTACCTTTCCTGAGGAAGTTTGAGCAAGCCCTCCAACCTCCACGCACTCCTCCTCTTTCTCTTCTCCTCCTTCCTCTATATCTGTCACGTCTGTGGCCGTGACCACCCTCAGACTTACCCTGTTTCTGGGAGTCAGTGGCTGTGCCGGCTTCTGCTTGTCTCTGTGTCTGTCTCTGTCTTAGTTTCTCTCTGGCTCTGTGTGCTGATTGCCCTTCTGAACCTCACCTGTGTGGGCTATGCCTCTTCCAAGATGGCTGCCGCCGACTCCTCTACGCCAGTATCCAAGATGGCTCCCGCTGGGCTGACTTCTCTGTGTGCCAAGCCTCTGTTTGGATGCAAGGTGATTGCTGCAGCTGTGCCTCTGGTGTGGAAGGGCTTTATTAATCACTTAGAGACTACAGCCCTGGGCCTTTGCATTTCGTCTAAGGGCCCTGGTGTGTAGAGTGCTCTGTACACTGCTACATTGTTTGCTCTGTGTGAGTTTCTATGTTTGACTAGCTAGCTTGGGCACCGCTTGGCTTGTTAGCCTGTGTATAGCTTCGCTAGTTCTCTGTGTTTGTTCCTAGTGTTTGACTAGCTAGCTTGGGCACCGCTTGGCTTGTTAGCCTGTGTATAGCTTCGCTAGTTCTCTGTGTTTGTTCCTAGTGTTTGACTAGCTAGCTTGGGCACCGCTTGGCTTGTTAGCCTGTGTATAGCTTCGCTAGTTCTCTGTGTTTGTTCCTAGTGTTTGACTAGCTAGCTTGGGCACCGCTTGGCTTGTTAGCCTGTGTATAGCTTTGCTAGTTCTCTGTGTTTGTCCCTAGTGTTTGACTAGCTAGCTTGGGCACCGCTTGGCTTGTTAGCCTGTGTATAGCCTTGCTAGTTCTCTGTGTTTGTTCTTAGTGTTTGACTAGCTAGCTTGGGCACCGCTTGGCTTGTTAGCCTGTGTATAGCCTTGCTAGTTCTCTGTGTTTGTTCTTAGTGTTTGACTAGCTAGCTTGGGCACCGCTTGGCTTGTTAGCCTGTGTATAGCTTTGCTAGTTCTCTGTGTTTGCTCCTAGTGTTTGACTAGCTAGCTTGGGCACTGCTTGGCTTGTTAGCCTGTGTATAGCTTTGCTAGTTCTCTGTGTATGTTTCCCGTGTATGACTTGTTAGCTTGGGCACAGCTTTGGTTGTTAGCTGGTGTATAGCTTTACTAAGTCTCCTGAGTTTGCTTTGTGTATGTTTCCAGTGTATGACTTGTTAGCTTGGGCACAGCTTTGGTTGTTAGCTTGTGTATAGCTTACTAAGTCTCCTGAGTTGCTTAGTGTATGTTTCTTGTGTATGACTGGTTTGCCTGGGCATAGCTTTCTTATTAGCTTGGGTACAGTTTACTAGTCATTGTGTTTAAACCTGCCTACTGCCGGAACCCGGACATGCCTTGCCTTCGCCTAGGTGCCAGGGGGCACTCCTGGATCCTCATTCCTGCTGTTCCTGCTTGCAAGTTCCAGTTCCGGTTTTTCCTGTAAGCCCTGCCGGCCGCCCGAACCTGAGGGCTCAACCCTCGGGGAAAGGTGGTTAAGCGTAGGTGAAGCCTAGGTCCAGTGTGTTCCAGTCCCATGGGTTCCGGTCCCGTGGGTTCAGCTTCAGTGTGTTCCAGTCCAGCGGGTTTCACGCCTGTATGTTCCAGTCCAGTGGGGCCACTCCAGTGTGTTCCAGTCCAGCGGGCTCCACGCCAGTGCACACCCGTCCGGTGCGTTCCAGTTCTGTGTATTCCTGTGTAGAACTCCAGTCCGGGGTTCCGATCCAGTTTTGTCTCATCTCTACCTTGAAGGTGATCTTGCCTGCCACTGCCGCTCCACGGTAGTGGCCCACGGACTCACAAACTCAGTGCTCCCGGGGAAGAAGCCTGACCGTCTGCCAAGGTCCTCGAGTACGCGACAATATCCCATTCCATCTCCTCCTCCACCCTGGGTTCTCCCAGCTGCTGCTCATTCCCTGGATCAGAACTCATTTCCCAATCATTCACCCCTCCCTCCAGTTCCTGAGAGTCCTGCTGATGCCCCAGTGGTTTCTGGGATTGGTAGTTTCTCTCTCTAACTAGTGTTTTCACTGGGGCTTTGACCACTAGAGGGCGAACCTTTTGTCCAGAAGGGATTAGTGAAGAAGAATCATTACATTTCAAAGGAAAACCTCTTCCCCGGCCCGGTCTTAGCATGACTGGAACTGGACTCCTTTCAGAGTCCTCACACAGGGAATGTTCCAAAAGACGAACAGAGGTAAGCAATCTTCCAAAAAAGTTTAATTCTCAGAGTCACATATATCAGTTGGACCCAACACAGTCCATGTTTCGGCAATATGCCTTCCTCAGGGTCCCATTTTGTTACAAGTGTCTAAACAAAAATAAATACGTAAGTGTATAAAATACATGAAAACGTATAAAATGGCCTGGCATTGAATATCCAGGGATAATGCTGAAGGAGGACAAAAAAAAAATGCTCACCACCGGATGACTATCTGCCTCTTTCTGTTTATTTCATGCATACGTGAACTGAGGTTGCAGGGGGACCCACTCAGGAATAATGTCAGGAAGTACTTTTTCACAGAGAGGGTGGTAGATACCTGGAATGCCCTCCCGTGGGAAGTGGTGGAAATGAAAATGGTACCGAAATTCAAAAATGCATGGCATAACACAAAGGAATCCTGTATGGAAAGAGAATGGAACCGAACAACTTAGTGGTGCTTAGATGGCAACTCCAGTAATTGGGAAATAAAGCCAGTTTCAGGCAGCCTTTTACGGTTTGTGCCCTGATCATGGCTGGACAGATTCAGCTTCAGTATTTGGTGAATAAGATCAGTGCTGGGCAGACTTTTACAGTCTGTGCCCTGAAAATGGCAAGGACAAATCAAAATCAAGTATACATATGTAGTATCACATCATACCTTATTCTATGAATTTATCTTGGGCAGACTGGATGGACTGTACAGGTCTTTATCTGCTGTCATCTACTATGTTACTATGTATGAATTCCCCTCCACTGGAAGTCTATTCCAGGTAGCCACATTCATATCAGTGAAAAAGCATTTTCTCATATTCATATGATGACCCCTTGTCTTTGAACTTTTCATTCAATGAAAATCTTGTCCTTCCAGGCAGTGCCGTAGCGAGGGCTAATGGCACCCGGGGCGGGTCGCCGCTGCGCACCCCCCCAGGTGCAGCATGGCGTGACCCCCCCTCTGCGGCGCACCCCCCCTAGACCACATTATTACCTGCGGGAGGGCCGATCCGCCCCGAGTGCACGTCACTCGGAGCTGCATCAGCCCCGCTGGTTCCCTGCTCTCTCTGCCCCGAAACAGGAAGTAACCTGTTCCGGGGCAGAGGGAGCAGGGAACCAGCGGGGCCGACACCCCCCCCCCCTGAGCGCGTGCACCCCTTCCTACGCCACTGCTTCCAGGCCTTATTGAAGCCTGATAGATATTAATAGACTCTGGAGATTGTCTACTTAGAGAGGAACACATTACAGAAGGACCCACAGTATCAGCACAGAATCCTGCTTGCACTGCCATCTGTTCGGCAGATTGATGCCACTTTTGTCCGGTTCTGAACAGCTATCCTTATTCTCCTAGTCCTTTCACACTCATGTCTTTTATGCATGTCTGACCATCTCCCTTCTTGCTCCAGCACTGGGTGCATTCTAGAAATGCACGCACATGGAATATTTCCACCCACCAAATCGACCTTTTATCAAATGCATTGAACGTTGATCCTCTGCACTAAGGAAACCAAAAGTATGCTGTTGGTGTACTGGCTTATGGCCCTGTGTTTTCTATCTATCTTTTACCCCTTCTCTTCACCTCTCTTTAATGTTATGACTTGGTGTGAGGAATTTTATCCACATCTGCCACTCATCAGGACATAAAAATGTTGCCTCAGATACACAGTTACACAACCTAACAGTGCAAGCCTCAAAAGAAATTGGAGAGACACTTTCCTTTAGGAAGTACATCTTTAGCTACTACCAGTGGCGTAGGAAGGGGGGGGGGGCGGTCCGCCCCGGGTGCACGCCGCTGGGGGGTGTTGGCTCCGCGCTGGTGCACTGCCCTCTCTGCCCCGGAACAGTGAATCAGCACGGAGCCGACACACCCCAGCAACGTGCAGTCGGGGGGGATCAGCCCTCCCGCCCGTCCCTCGCCGCAGGTATGCACTCCGGGGGGGGGGGGAGGTATGCGCTCTGGGGGGGTGCGCTCCAGCGGGAGGAGGGTGCGCCATGCTGCACCCGGGGGGGGGGGGGGTGCACAGCAGCGACCCCACCCCGGGTGTCAGCTCCCCTCGCTACGGCTCTGGCTACTACTACTACTAATCATTTCTATAGTGCTACTAGATGTACACAGGGCTGTACACATGATATACAGGTGCTTCCTCTGTCCTTAGAGGGCTCACAATCTAAGTTTTTGTACCTGAGGCAATGGAGGGTTAAATGACTTGCCCAAGATCACAAGGAGCTGCAGTGGCAATTGAACCTAGGTCACCAGGACCAAACCCACTGCACTAACCATTAGGCTACTCTTCTATTGCTCCTTCAGATTTTGGCTGTGACTTATAGTGTAATCCATGCACTGGTTTGATAGCCCTTCTTTAAAATACTTCTCCCTTCTAAGTGTCTCTAGAATGAAAACAATTTTCAAGGCGGGGCCTCTCCAGAGACATAATGTTAATTTCCTCTTTCTACTAGTGATACCTCTCTATGTATGCTCAAGTACATTGTTAACTTTTCTAACTGTATTGTCTGTCACAAAGGTCATGGAAAACAAGTGTCCTCTCTTGCTTGGTAGCTGCCATGGCTTTCTGTCCCCAAATGATTGTCCCATATTGACTTTCCCTGACATTTCTTACATTGCCAGAAGCAGTAACTGCACTGGAGAGATGCTACAGCTGTCAGGGACAGAATGAGCAATCCAGATACGCCACTCCCATTGTGAGTTAAAAAATAATATTTATTAATTGCAAAACAAGTTTTAAATACAAAAAAAAGATAAAGTTGTGAGTCGAAGTCACAGGGGGAGGGGGGTGTGCCTATCCTCTTTTTCCCCTTTCCCTGTCTCTGCACGCTGTGGTCCTTTTGCTGCCTGGGTTAAAATGTGGTGATATTAACAGTCTCCTTCTCTGCCACCACAGGGAGACCAAGGTTTAGACTGTGAATTTCCTTGGAGTCCGTGCAGGCTTCCAGCCCATTTCTCTTGGCCATTATCTGACTGACCTCCAGAAACGTTTTGTTCTTTGTCTCAGGAACTATGAAGTAGATGTAGATTAACGTCAGCAGACAGACAGCTCCAAAAATGATGAAACTGTACGGTCCGAGGCCTTTCTGCAAAAGGAGAGTAACAGGGAAACACAGCGGTCACTACATCCAGAGAGCTGGGTGGAAATGTTGAGGGTGATGGGTGTGCCACTAAGACATACAACAGACTGCCCTGTCAAAGACAGTACTTAGTGGTAGAATCAAAGTTCTGGATGTCAGGGTTAGTGCAGTGCTTCTCAACCCTCTCCTGGAGGCACACCTAGCCAGTCAAAATAGGCATAATCTAGATTTGCATATATTGAAGACCCATCAAATAGAAATCCAGCTCTTGCATATTCATTGCAGTAATCTTGAAAGCCTGACTGTCTAGTGGGCAGATGATCAAAAGCCCTGCGCTGTTCCAAACAGCGCCCTAAAAATAGCGCCGGGACAGCGCAGGGTTTTTCTGCATCGATGATCAAAGATAATGCATGCAAATCCAAGCAGCGCTATTATCTTTGATCATCATGTTTAAAGTGCGGGAGAATTGTGCCGAGCATGCGCTCAGCACAATCCTCCCGCACTTGTTTGACAGGTCTGGGCTGTCAAAAGCCCAAACCTGTCAAACAGCCTGCCCCGAGGCCCGAACAACGAGGCCCCCCCCCCCCAAACCCCCAGAAAACGTCATGGCCGCCGACGGGGGGGGGGGGGGGGCTGGAGGATCGGTGGGTCTCCAGCCCCCCAAAACCCCCAAATCCTCCCCCAGCGTTGTCCTTAGATTCCCTGGCTTACATGGTCCCTTACATGGTCTGTAGCCCCGCCCAGTGCATCCCAGGATGCAGTGGGCGGTGCTGGGCGCTGCCATTTTGGGCATCGACTGACTGGAAGAGGAGGGAGGCAGGCAGGCTGCGTCCCTCCTCCAACAAAAGGTAGAGGGGCCAGAAGGGGGGCCGGCACGACACCACAGCACACCACGGACCACCAGGGAATCTAAGGACAACGCTGAGGGGAGGATTTGGGGTGGGCTGGAGGTCCACCGGACCTCCAGCCCCCCCCCCCCCCCCATCGATGGATCACAGTTGGAAAAGATCCTTTGGCCAGAGGCGGCCAATCAACGATTTCAGGGGGTGTCGGGGGCTGGAGACCCACCGGATCTCCAGCCCTCCGTGAACATGGAGGGGGATCGTCGGGGGGACCGGAGGTCCACCGGACCTCCAGCCCCCCGTTCGCGTTTGTCTTGGGGGGGAAGGGGGGCCTGCCAGCATGCAACTGCATGCTGGACAGGGCTCACTATTCCTCCCCAATGATCCGCAAAATCTAACGCCAGCTCGGAGCTGGCATTGATTTTGCTGCGGCCAGCGACCCAATCTTTGGCGCGCTGGTCGCTGATCATTGGGGATGAATGCGTTAAGCGCCAATTAGCATACATTTGCAAGCTAATTGCGCTAGAAGCCCTGTTTAGCATGAATTTGCATGCTACTTGCGCTGAGAGCCCTCGAGTGCGCTGTTTCAGGCGCTCGAGCGCTCTGATCATGGGTCTGCTGAAAACTCTGGCGCTAGTATGGCGTAAACAGCCTCTAGCGCCAGAGTTTGCTTTTGATCATGAGGGCCTAAGTATGCCTCCAGGAGAGGACTGTGAACCACTGGGCTGGTGTGCAAAATGGGAGAGAGGGTCTTTCCTGAAAGCTACAACAGAGAGCACTGCACTCTCTAACTAAAATACTGGAGTAGAGAGATGTGGTAGCCATGTTAGTCCACTTCCAAAGGTAATCAATAGAAATAGAATAAAATAAAACAGAGAAAAGAAAATAAGATGATACCTTTTTTATTGGACTAAATGTATTAGTCCAATAAAAAGGTATCATCTTATTTTCTTTTCTATGTTTTATTCTATTTCTATAGGATACTGGAGATAAGTGAGTAGTCAATATTCAGCACGGAGGAGTAAAGAGCAAGAAAGAGTGGTGCAGACAGAGGACGGGGAGCTGTACAGGACCCATCACACTCACCTCCAGGTAAGGAAAGATGAGTCCCACCGTGAAGTTGGACAGCCAGTGCACAGACCCTGCCACCATGAATGCTGCAGGTCGTGAGGACTGTCGAAACATTTCTGTGGTCACCACGTATGGAATGGGACCTAGGAGAGGGAGAAGGAGAAGATTCTTTACAGTTGTGTCAGCGAAGGGAAATGGGACTTGATATACTGCCTTTCTGAGGTGTTTTGCAACTACATCCAAAGTGGTTTACATATATTCAGGTACTTATTTTATACCAGGGGCAATGGAGGGTTAAGTGACTTACTCAGAGTTACAAGGAGCTGCAGTGGGAATTGAACTCAGTTCCCCAGGATCAAAGCCCACTGCACTAACCACTAGGCTACTCCTCCACTAGCAACATTCCACGTAGAAGCCTGCCCTTGCAGATCACCAATGAGGCCGCGCAGGCTTCTGTTTCTGTGAGTCTGACGTCCTGCACATACGTGCAGGACGTCAGACTCATAGAAACAGAAGCCTGCGCGGCTGCGTTGCTGATCTGCAAGGGTAGGCTTCTACTTGGAATGTTGCTAGTGGAATAGCAACATTCCATGTAGAATCTCAAATAGGGAAAGGAAAACGGGACTTGATATATCACCTTTCTGAGGTTTCTGCAACTACATTCAAAGCGGTTTACATATATTCAGGTACTTATTTTGTACCAGGGGCAATGGAGGGTTAAGTGACTTGCCCAGAGTCACAAGGAGCTGCAGTGGGAATTGAACTCAGTTCCCCAGGATCAAAGCCCACTGCACTAACCACTAGGCTACTACTCCACTAGCAACATTCCATGTAGAAGCCTGCCCTTGCAGATCACCAATGAGACCGCGCAGGCTTCTGTTTCTGCACTAACCACTAGGCTACTCCTCCACTCCAGGGCCAGTGCATTACTTGTGACCAAATGGGAGTGTCTGATGTCCTGGCTGCGCTTTACTGCTTCCAGACTAAAGAATATTCGTCAGCCAGGTGGTCATATTTTCAGGAAACCCCTGAACCCCAAAAGTTCATGTGCAATGTCACTTAAATATAATGTTGGACTGTTCCAAATACAGTACTATACTGTAAATAGTTCTGTTTATAAATGTGCTATTCTGTTTCCAAAAAGTTAGGCCCCCCTACAGTCAATGTCTGTTGAGATAGACGTGCAGGGGTCTTTGTTGAGCAACCAGAATGTCTGGAAATAGGGGGAGCACTTTAAACATGTCCCTGACCCTCTCATGTGAGAACCCCTGACTGGGTGGAAGGATGACAAATGCTAAAGACTGATCAGAGCCCAGAGAGGATACAGGAGTGAAAAGGAAAGATCCACCTACAAGACACAAGTAGGAGAAGAGAAACCAGCTACAAAAGCCAGGACTCAATGCCTGCTGTCCCTCCCAGGCAAAGCAATGGCAAAACTCCAAGCATTCTCTTAAGAATTCAATATACTGTGATTAGTTCTACCTATTCACAATTATATCTGAGCCACCAACTAGATTCTTTGGTAATGCTCTGAGTTGTACATCATGAAAACCAGAAAATAAATATAGCCAGGAAACGGAAGTATTCACTGCTAAAACTGATTCTGCATATACCTGATACTCACCACTGGAGGGCACTCCTCAACAGTTTGCACAAGTGCAGCCATGGGCACATGGAGGATAATTATATGAAAACATTTTCACACGTATATGACAGTATATGAGCCTGAAAAGCCCCACACATGAAAGTACATGACTAGAATGCAAGTACTTTTACATAACCTGGGCATAAGTGTGTTTAGGGGTGGGATTTGGGTGGTGTGTGCATTCACACTTTACACAAATGTCCATGGCTTCACATTAGGTGCTGTTTCTGCAGGATTTGTGCTGGCATTTTGCCTTTCTAAAATAAACTGCAAATAGGTGCTTTCTTGCCCTCTCAACCTGTTATAAAATTACCCTCACTTCTGAATCCTTTTTCCCATGGCTCATCCCACCAACCTAAAATCTGCTGGATACGTCCATGAGCATTTGTGTACTTACTGGGGCCAATCGCATGTCCAATGACAAACATGACGACACAGGCAATGCTGATGTATGACATCCAGGAGATGGATTCCTGTGCAATTCAAATCAGAGGTTACACTTTACAGAATTCGTATTAGTGCAGTATTTTTCTCAGCGAAACATCAAAGCGTTATACAACAAACAAATGAATGTCCAAGCTCTGATGGGCGGCAGCCATGTTCCAGCAGATAGAATCCCCCTAATTCTATAAACCTGGGCACCAACTTTACGCTTAACATGCAAGTTGGGCCACAATTTATAGAATAAGGTCAGTTGTGCATGGAACTTAAATTAATAATTGGCTGTTAATTGGAATTAATGGTCAATTATTGCCTTAAATTGGTGTTAATTGGCTCAATCTGCAGTTGCATACGTAGCTGACCTTAGTCATTATTCTAGAAGCTGTGCACTCATTTTCTGTCATGTGCAACTTCTAGGGGGCATAGCTGTGGGAAGGGCATGTATGGGCAAGGGCATGCCTAGAGTAGAGGTGTTGCCTAGTGTTTAGAGTTCCCATTTTGACATCCAGAGGTGGCCAGTTCAAATCCCACTGCTGCTCCTTGTGATCTTGGATAAGTCACTTAACCCTCCCATTGCCTCAGGCACAAACTTAGATTGTGAGCCCTCCAGGGACAGGGAAATACCCAGTGTACCTGAATGTAACTCAACTTGAGCTGCTACTGAAAAAGGTGTGAGCAAAAATCCAAATCCAAAAAACACATGCATGTTATAGAATTGTAGGGGTTTTGCTAGGTGCAAGCACTTATAGCAGCCTTTCATGGTGTAAGGGCTCATGAACTTATGCTACTATTTTAGAATGGCAGTTCTGCACGGACCTGCCATTATAGAATTTGTGCTCAGCGTGCGTCCATCCCGGTGTCTAAATTTAGGTGCCATTTATAGAATTTACCCCTAATGCCCTGAGCCTGACTGCTCACCAGTGCCTGCCATTTCAGGTGTAATTATAGGCCATGGTGCTTTTGTCTGAGGAATATAGCCCACCGCATGCCCGAAGATCCGAGTGCTGAGTTTTGGTTGATTAATTCAAGGCTCTTGGATTCAGTGAAGCAGTTGGAGCAGGGTATGAGCTGCTGGATTCTTGCATCAGTTTGATGTTGCAGCCAAAACCCCCCACCAAGCCATGGAAAACGACAAGTAGCTCCTAGTGGGCAGTTCTCAAGGGGAATTCCATAGTTAAAAAGGGTTTTCTCCAACTGAATGGCCTGCCTGGTAACTGCCTACCATACATAGGGTACAGGTAGACACATTCCAGAGCTTGAGTTATGGGAAAAATCTATGGGGGCAAGTCTATAACTTAGATCCAAGATGTAGGTGGCACTATAGCATGTGCTGAATGCTAATTCTATATGGGCACTGAGGCTTGCATAAGCCATTCTAGACTACTGTGATGGGATTTATAGAACACTAACCCCACTTTATAGATGGGAGGGGGGAGTTCCATGCCGCACAAGAACAGTACTGGGCAGACTTCTACGGCCTGTGCCTTGAGAAAGGCAAGGACAAATCAAACTCGGGTATACATATAAAGTATCGCATGCCATGTAAAATGAGTTTATCTTGTTGGGCAGACTGGATGGACCATACAGGTCTTTATCTGCCGTCATTTACTATGTTACTATGTTACTCTTTGGGGTTCTACATGGAATGTTGCTACTAATTGGGATTCCGGAATCTTGTAACTCTTTAGGATTCCAGAATCTTCAGAACTTTTAGTACCAGAACAGTGTTGGGCAGACTTCTACAGTCTGTGCCCTGAGAATGGCAAGGACAAATCAAACTTGGGTATACATATAAAGTATTGCATACCATGTAAAATGAGTTTATCTTGTTGGGCAGACTGGATGGACCGTACAGGTCTTTATCTGCCGTCATTTACTATGTTACTATCCCTCACTCTTAAGAAAGATCCCTCTACAACTAACCAGGGTCAACTTAAGAGCACAGGTCCTGACATGGGAGGAAGTGAGCTGGGCAGGGCAGAGTTGAGACCCGGGAGTTTAAAAGGGAAGGGCCCGAAAGAGGTAAAAGTAGCCCAGAGGAGAAAGAGGAGAGGACCCAGCGTAAGCCTTGACTGAAGACATTCCAATGCTGTGATTGGGCTGAGGTAAGCCCTTACTGCTTTTGAACTTTGCAAGTTTGCTGGAGGTCTGGCCGGAACCAGACCTCACACGTAAAATATAACTGAAAGGCTGTATTTGAGGAGGGGCAACCCTGCAGCTGAGGACGGGTTTTCCCATTCTGTGCCTCGGGCTCTGTGAAGAAACAGGCCTGGGAATTTCTGTTCTTGTAAAAAAATACTTATCTTTGCATTCTACCTTTTTGTCTGGCTGTATTGTTTCCTCTGGCCACGCCCAACCCCCACTCGGAGTCTCACAACTACCAAGCGCAAATTCCCGCATTGGCAAGCCCAAATTTAGGCACACCCACTTACAACAGCTCAATGGTTAGGGTAAGGTGGCACTCCTGAGTGCGCCATACAATGCCTGCAACTGGTAGTGTTCTATACTTTTTGGGCTAAGTGACACGTCTATCCTCCACCCACGTGTATGCCCCGTCAAAGTTGGTGCATTCTTTGTAGAATAGTGCCTAGCACTTAGGCATGTAAATGTCAAATATCAGTGCCTCTGATATGCGTAAGTGTCAGAGTTCTGTAAATCACATGCGCACCTGGCGCCAGGTTACAGAACGAGGGAGTACGTGCATAGCTTTTGTCAGAAAAAGTATCCACCTGAAAAGCAGCTGTAAATCTCCATGGGTAGTTTCTCCTTCAGAAATGTCCAAAGTGAAAGTGTGCTCATACATTGTTAGAAAACTGGAGCAAACCTGGAAGATAACCTGCAGACTTTACAGTAATGTGGGACGTTTGAAATGTGTCTGCAAAGTCATTTCCCATGGTAAACAGGCTGTCTGGGAACTTCTCACCCTTTGTCTGGCATCAACAATATGCTTACTTTTACCAGTGTATTTTTTCTAGCAAGAAAGATGCCGGTACTCAATGGTGACCACTGAGGGACCCATCCCACAATAGCCAGGCCCTCTGCAACCTGTCACAGAATCTATGAAAAGGCAGCACTGGGTGTGCAGAACTTGGGCCCTTTTATTAATTCTTAGGGATCATGTGTCAGTTTTAGCAAGCAATGGAACCCAGTACCTCCTGACAAAAAATAAAACACCTTGATTTTATCTACAGGTGGAGGGAGGGGGCACTCAGAGGCAGGGTTGAGACTAGAAAGGCAGCAGCACTTGACATTTCCAAAAGTATGTATGTTGTTCAATGGTGTACCAAGGGTGTCCAGGACCTGGGGGTCAATATTTGCACTTTCCAGGACCTCCACCACACATGGAGTGTTTTCCTTTCCCCCTTCCTCATTCCAGAAGAATCAAAGAGTACAATATACAGACTTGAAGCTTGAGGGCCACAGTGAGCACAGCACAGGAAATAAAGCAGATGCCAAATCCAGTCAAGAGAAGGATTCTTCGACCCAAAGCATCCACAATGAGAGCCTGAGGAGCATAGAACCAGAGTAAGAGTTAGGCACGGTACCTACAAACACAGCACTAGCTACGTCTGGCTTAGCCGGTTATCTTTTAAACCAGCCAAAAATAAACCAGATATTCAATGCCGGCCAGCATTGAATATCTGGACTTCCCACCAACTGTGGGAGTTAGCCGGTTTATTTCCCGCAGTCTGAATATCGGCCTCTTCATGTTTAATCTTCAGGGCCTTTAAAGGTAAGGAGAGCATGATCTCCCTCTATGCACCTCTGAGGTCGCTAAAGTCCTTCCAAGGAATATCCCTAATTATACTCTCTCCAGAGGAAATCATGCAATGTGACACGTGCTAACAAGTGGCCAACACTCTGGTACGCACTTTCCAAAAGGCTTTGCTTAATGCAAGACTATCTCCACTTCAGGAAGCAGGTGAAAGCCTGGCTCTTCTCACAAGCCTTTAATGGAAGAAGCAACTGACTAACTAGTTACACAGGGACATTGTCTTGGGTGAATTTCTTTGAAAAAGCGGTGAGTAAGTAAGTCAAGTAAGTGAGTAAGTGGAGGAGTGGCCTAGTGGTTAGGGTGGTGGACTTTGGTCCTGGGGAAATGAGTTTGATTCCCACTGCAAGCACAGGCAGCTCCTTGTGACTCTGGGCAAGTCACTTAACCCTCCATTGCCCCACGTAAGCCGCATTGAGCCTGCCATGAGTGGGAAAGCGCAGGGTACAAATGTAACAAAAATAAAATAGATACGATTGGAGATTCTACATGGAATGTTGCTATTCCACTAGCAACATTCCATGTAGAAGACTGCGCAGGCTTCTGTTTCTGTGAGTCTGACGTCCTGCACATACGTGCAGGACGTCAGACTCACAGAAGCAGAAGCCTGCGCGGCCACATTGGTGGAATAGCAACATTCCGTGTAGAATCTCAAATAGTAGCGACAGTGGAGGAGTGGCCTAGTGGTTAGGGTGGTGGACTTTGGTCCTGAGGAACTGAGTTCAATACCCACTTCAGGCACAGGCAGCTCCTTGTGACTCTGGGCAAGTCACTTAACCCTCCATTGCCCCATGTAAGCCGCATTGAGCCTGCCATAAGTGGGAAAGTGCAGAGTACAAATGTAACAAAAATAAAATAGATACTATTGGAGATTCTACATGGAATGTTGCTATTCCACTAGCAACATTCCATGTAGAAGGCTGCGCAGGCTTCTGTTTCTGTGAGTCTGACGTCCTGCAGGACGTCAGACTCACAGAAGCAGAAGCCTGCGAGGCCACATTGGTGATCTGCAAGGGCCGACCTCTACATGGAATGTTGCTAGTGGAATAGCAACATTCCATGTAGAATCTCAAATAGTAGCAACAGTGGAGGAGTGGCCTAGTGGTTAGGGTGGTGGACTTTGGTCCTGAGGAACCCATACACCTGCAACCTATGTGCACTTCCCTTTGAAAATGCGCTGGTGCACACACTGCTGGTTGAAAAGTACAGGCAGTGATTTCCAAAATGAAATCAGCAAGAGTCCTTTTCCTTACTTGACTAACCCACTTCCCCTTTTCCCCACACATAATTCTATAACAAAATGCAAAATTTACTCCCCTGATCCGCCCAGTCTCCTTCCATGGCCATGCTCTCTTTTTAGATCCACACACTAGAATTTATGTGCACATTTTTAGAATATGCCTACAAGATGCGCGCATAAATTCTAATTACTGCGGCGCCGCCTGTGGCACAGAAGAGTAAAGGGAGACAGACGAGCGGCAGAGAGGGCAGGAAAGAGTAGGATTCTTTCTTGTCCCTGCAGCCGCAGAGGCCACTACACCATCAGGGCGGCCTTCAAGGATCAAGGTAGGTCTTCTTGGGAGGGTTGTAGTGGGGGGGGGATGGCAGCTGCAGTAGGTGGGAGGGGGATGGTGGCATTACTGCGGCAGGTTTTGGCACAGTATAAGTCATCACAAGGACAAAATATAAGAAAACCAATGGACTGCATTACGGCTTATAGCCCATTTAGTTATGTTTAAGCAAAGGAGAGCGCTGCATGAAAGAAAATATTTATTTTTATTATTTTGACTTCTGAAAAACACTTGTCCCTGAAACATGCTCAAAACAGAAGAATCCATTTGTACAAAAGAGATGAGGTGAAGATGTGATTCCATGTGCTCCAATGAAAGGAGAGTTTAATTTTATTTCTAATCTTTGTAACACCAGACTTCCCAATTACAACAACAGTTAAGATGAACCCATTAGAAAACGGGATATCCTCACTGAAATTTGACCATCTATTACTGTATTGTATAGAACAGTGTAGAAAAAGGAGCACAAAATAGAGCCTTTATTAGTGCTGTTTCCACCAGCTAGAATAATTTTTAAGTAGTTTTAGTGGTATTCAATTTTATTTCATGATATAAATATCTACATATGGGAAGCTTTCAAATAAATTAAAAAGCTGATGAGTAAAAAAAAAAATTGTTGTTCTTCACCTTTTAAGGCACTGGTCTGAAAAAGGGGGTAGGGTGGGAGAAGGGGGAGGGAGAAGAGAGAAAGGAGATGCTGGAACGGGGGGACGGCACCAACTGATAGCTTGCAGGGGGGGGCGCCAGAGACCCTAGCACTGGCCCTGGCAGCTGTAGTTTGCCTGGTGCGAGTACACTGCTCAGGCAGGAATCTCTAATTTGCATTCAGTATGAGCAGAGTTGCCACCTGTCAGTAACTGGACTCATGGTCAGTAAAATGGAATAAATAATAGCCTGTTTAGAAGAATAATTTCATGTCAGTGAAAATGTCCTGAGTGACAGGTCTGTATCTCTGGTGCTAGGGGTTCAGAGACTCTGCAGGCTGCAGTAGGTGGGAGTGGAGGAGTAGCCTAATGGTTAGTGCAGCGGGCTTTGATCCTGCAAACCTGGGTTTGATTCCCACTGCAGCTCCTTGTGACCTTGGGCAAGTCACTTAACCCTACATTGCCCCAGGTACAAAAACTTAGATTGTGAGCCCGCTAGGGACAGAGAAAGTACCTGCATAAAATGTGTACAGCACTGTGTATGTCTAGTAGTGCTATAGATATGATTAGTAGTAGGAATTGGGAACACTGTCTCAGAGCATGGAGGGGTTTAGTCCAGTGTGTACAAAATGGCAATGATAAAGCATATGCCTGTGAAAAGGTGTCAGAAAACATTTGGAAAACCCTCAGTAAAAAATAATTTTATGAGCTGCCAATCCTGCCCAGAACATCTGTTACACAGTACAGTGAAGAAAGAGACATACCGCGAGCAAGGTCATCACAACATTGACTGAACCTGTTCCCACAGTGATATACTGCACCAAGGAGTCCTCCACACCCGCCGAAGAGTAAATACTGTCTGCATAATAATAAACCTGTAATCATAGAAACTCTTGTTACTCAGGAAGTGGAGTGAGGGAAGCTTTAGATGCCTAGATCTATGGTGTGAGGGGCTTTTGTGCATGGAGCTATGGTGAGGGGGGCCTGCAAGGTGTAGGACTTTATGCAACACCGTGACCTCAAAGCTCTTTACACAGAACTGGTCCCTCTTACCGCATTAATGCCAGACAACTGTTGTCCCATGTTCATTGCAATGATTGAGAGAAGCTGCCAGCGCAGAGGTCGGAAGGAGCAAAGATTTAGCACTGTCAGTCGACCTTCTGCCTTTTCTGAGTGGTCCTCCAACTGCATTTCTTCAATCTCCACATCCACATTCTCACATCCTCTCAGACGCTTCAAACCTGCAAGAGGAGAGGAGGAGGAAAGGGGTGTGAGAACAGAGCAGGGGACGGATTAGGAGAGAAGGAGGAGAGGGGTGTGAGAGCAAAACAGGGGACGGATTAGGAGAGAAGGAGGAGAGGGGTGTGAGAGCAGAGCAGGGGACGGATTAGGAGAGAAGGAGGAGAGGGGTGTGAGAGCAGAGCAGGGGACGGATTAGGAGAGAAGGAGGAGAGGGGTGTGAGAGCAAAACAGGGGACGGATTAGGAGAGAAGGAGGAGAGGGGTGTGAGAGCAGAGCAGGGGACGGATTAGGAGAGAAGGAGGAGAGGGGTGTGAGAGCAGAGCAGGGGACGGATTAGGAGAGAAGGAGGAGAGGGGTGTGAGAGCAGAGCAGGGGACGGATTAGGAGGGAAGGAGGAGAGGGGTGTGAGAGCAGAGCAGGGGATGGATGAGGAGAGAAAGGTAAGAGGAGATGGAGAGGGGTGTGACACCAGATGGTGGAGAGGAAGATGAGGTTTGGAAAGAGGTTCTTAACCTTTTCTGGCTTTCTCTTCATCTCCTTTCTGTATCAGGCAGTATCTGGGGCTCTCAGGGAAGAAGGGCAGGAAGATGAGCTCCAACACAGCAGGAATTCCTGTCACCGCCAGCAACACAGGCCAACCTAAACAAGAATCACATTTTACCGCATGTCCTTCATTGTGACACATCATCTGTGAGACAGATATCTAGTCCCCTCATGTATATCAGGAAAAAGCAAAGACTGTAGGTATGGGCACAAGAGCAGTGGCGTACCTAGGGTAGTTGACACCTGGGGCCGGTCATTTTTTAACACCCCCCTCCAAAATCCAGTACTAGGCATACCGAGAATACAAAACACTCAGGACCTATAGAACAATTCTACCATACCATAAGCAGTCATTTCTATGAGTCACACATGGAAAAAGAAATCTTAAACACTACAGTGAGCACTAGAACATCAATTCACCTATTGTAAAACGAAACCAGACAGATAGTACAGATCGTCAATCCTGCACAGTCAATGCCAACTGAAAGTCATGTCTTTTTCACAAACACAGATACACCCTAATCCACTATAGAATAAGTAATCATAAACTTTCTATTTAGACAAAAATTAAACTGAACCCCCGATGCCAGACTCTGCATACAATGCAACACCACAGAAATATAAAGACAGCAGATGTAAATTTGAAAAAAACTAACAAATACCAATCACCACTTTACAAATTAACAAATAGAAATAAAACAAATATAGAAAATAAAATACCATTTTATTGGACTAATACATTTAATTGTCAGAGGCCAAAACCTTCTTCCTCAGGTCAATACAGTATAGTGTGTTACAGTGTCCTAACCTGACCTGAGGAGGGGGGTTTTGTTCTCCGAAAGTTAGTCAAAATGTATTAAAATTAGTCCAATAAAAAGATTACCTTATTTACATGTTCTATTATAAACATTTATTAACACAGCTACAATACTACTTTATCCTAAAGCAAAAAAATATATATATATATATTTTATTTACAGTTTGTTGTCTCTGGTTTCTGCTTTCCTCATCTTCTTTTCACTGTCTTCCTTCCATCCAGCATCTGTCTTCGTTCTTTCTCTGCCATCCAGTGTCTGCCCTCTCTGCTGTCCCCTCCATCCAATGTCTGCCTTCTCTCCCTGCCCCTTCCATTCACTGTCTGCCCTCTCTCTCCCCCTTCCATTCACTTTCTGCCCTCCCTCTCTCCCCCCCCATCCATCCAAGGTCTGCCCTCCCTCACCACCCCATCCATTAAGGGTCTGCCCTCCCTCTCCCCCCCATCCATCCATCCATCCATCGTCTGTCCCCTCTCTCTCTCTCTCTCTCTCTGCCCCTTTTTTCAGTCCCCAGTTCCAGCCCTCTTATCCCACCTGCCCCTAGTTCTAGCCCCAGCCCACATCTCCCACTTGCTCCCCCTTTTCAGCCCCACTATCCCACCAGTCCGCAGTTTCAGCCCCAGCCCTTTTCTCTCACCAGTCCCGAGCTTCAGCCCCAGCCACTTCTCCCTGTCCCCTTTTCAGCCCCCAGTCTCCCCAGCTTCAGCCCCTGCCCCTTTTCGGCCCCCAGTTCCAGTACTAGCCCCCTTATCCCACCTACCCTCCTTTTCAGCCCTCAGTTCCAGCCCCCTTCATCCACATGCCTTGCATTAGGGACCCCTTTTCAGCCCCAGACCCATTTTCCCACCAGCCCCAGGCATGGCTCCCATTTTCTCGCATGGCCCCTTCCCCACCCCCCTTCTCCCCACCCGTCCCCTTCTCCCCTCTTCTCCCATCTGAGATACCCCTCCCCTCCCCACCCCAGTCCCCTTCTCCCATCTGAGACCCCCTCCCCACCCCAGTCCCCTTCTCCCATCGAGACCCCCCTCCCCCCTCCCCACGTCCCCTTCTCCCATCTGAGACCCCCTTCCCCACGTCCCCTTCTCCCACCTGAGACCCCACCCCCCTTCTACCCAGCCCAGTCCCCTTCTCCCCTCTTCTCCCATCTGAGACCCCCCTCCCCACGTCCCCTTCTCCCATCTGAGACCCCCACCCCCCTTCTCCCCAGCTCAGTCCCCTTCTCCCCTCTTCTCCCATCTGAGACCCCCCTCCCCACATCCCTTCTCCCATCTGAGACCCCCACCTCCCTTCTACCCAGCCCAGTCCCCTTCCCCCCTCTTCTCCCATCTGAGACCCCCCTCTCCAGTCCCCTTCTCCCATCTGAAACCCTCCTCCCCAGTCCTCCTCGCCCATCTAAGCCCCCCCCCCAACTCGACCCACCTACCACCTTCGACGACAGCCCTCGTCTCCTGCCTCCATCCAGGGCTTTAAAACAAAAATCTGAAAAGCAGCATGGCAGGCAGCACTTCGTGTCTGCCCTGCCTGCTTGTAAAAGAAAGCGGCAAATCTCCTCGCGTCGGGTATTCCTTCACTGGGTCCCGCCCCCCGTGAGGGCGGGACCAAGTGAGGGAAGACCCGACGCGACATCGTGATGTCAACAAGGAGGTTTGCCGGTGCTTTCTTTTACAAGCAGGCAGGGCAGACACGAAGCGCTGCCTGCCATGCTCCTTTTCAGATTTTTTTTAAAGGCACAGGATGGAGAGGAGTCGAGGGCTGACTGCAGTCAGCAACGGAGCACCCCCCACCCACTGACACCCGGGGCGGACCGCCCCCACCGCCCCCCCCTTGGTACGCCACTGCACAAGAGAACACAAAGTTGTTTGAACAGTCAAATGACAGAAGCTCCTGTGGTAGAATGTTTCTTACAAAACATGTTCCTCTGATCATTTGAGATATACAAGTTTGGAAAAACATTGCCTGGAAAGGGGCAGGTTGTCAGCTTTCTTACAGAAAGAGCAACAACAGATGTACATCATTTAAAGATGACAGAACCCAATGCTCTGAATTCTCTTTGGACTTTTTGTGAATTTTTGCAATTAATACTATTTTAGGTTTAAACGTCTTTTGAACCAGATTGGCTGACAATTTTTTTTTTTTGGGGGGGGGTCTTTTACTAAGGTGTGTAGCGTTTTTAGCTCAAGCTAAAAATCAGCTGGTCCTAAATGCTGAGACACCCATTATATTCCTATGAACGTCTCAGCGTGTAGCACCAGCTGATTTTTAGCTCACTTTAATAAAAGACCCCCTTGTTTCGGAAATGTCATGTTCGGTCTGTCAATTTGGCTTCAAGATTTTTCCAGGCTGTGACTGGCCTCTTCATCATTATTTTTGAATCTTGTGACCTCCCATCTTGTTTGGAGTTCATCATACCTTCTGGTGCACAACAATGAACTTAATTCAAGAAAGTATCTCTTCTAAAAGTAAGTTGGGACACATTCTATAACAAAATTATTATTTGAGGTTATGGTTACATTCACAGTTGTTTCATTTAGAAGCTTCCCAGGGTTTAATTTGAAGACAAAAAGGAAGTGGAGCTATGGAGCCTGGAAAGAGGTGGGGGGGGGGGGGGGGGCATGGGCAGGAGTAATTCCATCTCCATCTAAAGTTAGATGGGAATCAACGCGAACATCTGCATTTTTACCCTAGTTCATAAAATCATCCTGGGCAATGCCCCAGCCTACTGTCCAGCATTAGGCTAGGAGCCCTTATATTAACACTACATGTCAGCCCTGATAGACTTACCACCCAGGAACCCTAAAAAATCATCTCGCACATTCCTCAATCTTCATTTCCCCAACTGTAAAGGTCTAAAGTACAAACGTATGCACGCATCAACCTTTTCCTATACGAGCACACAGTTCTGGAACGCATTGCCGCGCAACCTAAAAATGATCTACGAACTAACCAGCTTCCGCAAACTACTGAAGACCCATCTCTTCAACAAGATATATCACAAAGATCAACACATGTGAAATTCCTCACATGTATCCAAAACTGCCTAAAAATATTTTTATGGTTGTATCATGATTACGCTTTATCATTAACATGTAACCCAAAATCCTCTGTAATACCAAACAGGGCCGTGCCAACACAGTAAGCGAGGTAAGCACAGCAGGAGGGCGCCGTCCTCTGGGGGGCGCCCCGCCGCACCATGCTTACCTCGCCCTCCCGCTCCCATGTCCCAACTGCCCGCCTTCTTTTCCCCCCAACAAGATCCCTTTTAAATTTACCTCCGTCCGGCAGCGAAGGCACAGTGTCAGTGAAGGAGGCGGCGCTCCCGATGTCTCTACTAGTCTTCCCTTCGCTCAGTGTTCCGCCTTCTTCTGATGTCAAGGAAATGACATCAGAAGAAGGCGGGACATTGAGCGAAGGGAAGACTAGTAGAGATGTCGGGAGCGCCGCCTCCACTGACGCTGCGCCTTCGCTGCCGGACGGAGGTAAATTTAACAGGGATCTTGTGGGGAAAGAAGAGGGCGGGCAGTTGGGACATGGGAGCGGGAGGGCAGGGGAGAGAGGAGCGTGGATGAGAGGGCAGCGATTATTTTCACGGGGGGAGGGGGTGCGCGCATGCCAACTGTTCGTCTGCGGGGGGGGCGCTGGCGGCGCCAACTGATCTTCTGCAGGGGGGCACCACAGACCCTTGGCACGGCCCTGATACCAAATGTTTATTCTCTTCTTGTATCCACTACTCATGATGTATTGTAAGCCACATTGAGCCTGCAAAGAGGTGGGAAAATGTGGGATACAAATGCAACAAACAAACAAACAAATAAATAAATAAATAAATTGTCTTCCTAAAGAGCTTAGGCTTGAAGATTCCTATACTCACTTTCGCAAAATTTTAAAAACACATTTTTTTCGAGATTCATTTGAAAATAATATTTAATATAAAGACAAGAGAAGAAAGAGATTACGATCAAAGCTTATGAAATTTGTATGAAGGATGTCTGTTTTTGTTTTGCTTTCCTATCACAAATGGATTTCAGAGTATGTTGATTTACTGTTTTTTAATGTTATAGTTTAATGTTATATCATATTGTAAACCGTTTTGATTTACTTCTGTAACAAGTGACGGGCTAGTAAATGAATAAACGATAAATGATAACAGAAGAGGAGCTGGGTTAGGAACTGCAGGAACTGGAAGGCCTGGAGCACAACATCCCTGCAGCTGTGGAGTCAGAAAGGAAGTGACAGAACTGCGTTCCAGGCTGGTCCACCAGAAAAGAAGCCCTGCCACTTCCCCTAATGAGCTGTCAGAACTTCTACACTGTGTTTAACTAATGTTTCAGCTAATGGGAAGCAACCATTATTTTTATATAGAAAGATAAGCAAAAAAAAAAAGGTGCTTGATAACATATTATAAAAATAACAAAATACCCTAAGGATACATGATTATTATTAGGAATGTTGTAAATGCTAAGTCACTGATTTTACTTACCGAAGTTCCATATCATGATACCCACTGTGATCTAAAAAGTATTTTTCACATTAGGTAACCACTTGTTTGATTGTTAGCCTAACATAGAGGTCATTTCACTAAGGTGCACTGAAAAATGGCTTGCGGTAGTGTAGGCGTGGGTTTTAGGTGTGCGCCAATCCATTTTTTAGCGCGCCTTTTTTTTTTGCTGAAAATGGATGTGCGGCAAAATCAAAATTGCCGGGCGTCCATTTTGGGTCTGAGACCTTACTGCCAGCCATTGACCTAGTGGTAAAGAATCCGGGCGGTAATGACCTACACGCATCAAATGCCACTTGGCGCATGTCTGTTACACGTGACCAAAAATTTATTTATTTATTTATAACATTTATATCCCACAATATTCCCTCCCATGGGCAGGCTCAATGTGGCGTACAATAGTTAATAAACAAACCATAATACAATAACATAAAGTACAGTAGACAAGGGCCACAGGAGGGAGAAAGAGATGACTGATGAGGGAAAGGAAGAGAGGGTGTGTGATAGGGTATCACGGAGTGAGCTGTGGGCTAAAAGGCTGCGGTTCCTGCCAAAAAGGAAGGTCTTGAGACGCTTCTTAAAGGTCGGGTGATCTGAAGTGAATTTGATCTCACGAGGCAGCCCGTTCCACAGTTGAGTGCCGAGATAAGGAAAAGAGGAGCCATAGATGGCCTTATAATTGAGGCCACGGGGAGCAGGGTAATGGAGAGTAAGGTACGAGCGGGCCGTGCTTCGGGAGTTCCTGGGCGGTAGGAAAAACTATAAAAAATATTTTTCAGATGTGCGTATCAGATGCGTGCCAAAAATGAAATTACCGCAAGAGCCACGAGGTAGTCAGGTGGGAACTCCATTTTGGCGCGCAGAGACGCTTGCACAGCTTAGTAAAAGGGCCCCATAGTAACATAGGAGATGACTGCAGATAATGACCAATTGACCCATCCAGCTTGCCAGATTATTCAGGATATATCCCACCTGCCAGCTGTAGAAGTTGGTATCACTCCTTACCCAAGTCCTAGTCCACTTTGGCACTTTGGTTCCCTACTATTCCAAGTAAATGAGCGTAGGAGTTCCCCTGCTTCAGCCAGTACTCAGCCCCTCCCTCCACTATCTTACTACCAGGCTTTTAAATCGAGTACACTTAATTCTTCATGTATTATTTGTTTGAAAACATTTAAAAACCGCTTCCCCATCAGCTGTTAAAATTCTCATGATGTTACACTTTCTTTGTCTGTACCTGATGTATTTTTTTTACTAAACTGTGTAAGAAAGCTTTTGCTTACATATGGAGGAGGTACCCTCTTCCAAGGGTCTGGAGGTCCATTTTATATCAGGTTAAGGTGAGGGCAGGCAAGGGGGTTCCTACTTTTAAGCTTTATTTTCAAGTTGCCTAACTTCGTATTTTAGCAGAATGGGTTTCTCGATCACCTAAGGTGTGGGTTCGACAGGAGCAAGGCTGGGTGTGCCCGATGCCGATTTGGGTGGTGGCCTGGATCTCTAAGAGGGATCTATTGATTAAAATGGTCCCACCTGGGATTGGTTATCTTCTACAGACCTGGTTCAGCAAGTGCTATTTTACTCCATGCCCCGGGCTTTCTCCCAGGAAAGACTGATCCAGTTTACTGACTCTGGGAGAGACAGGGACTGTACCTTGGACCAGGTGTGGGAGGAGGGAGAGATATTGCCCTTTTCATCTCAGTTAATGGATAAACTCCAATTGATCCAAAACACCACAGATCAATTGATTTTCATGCTTATCGGCATTGCATTGGCTTCTAGTACATATGTGGATAATATTTAAATCAACCTGTTTGTTATTTCAGGTTATATATGGATTTACTTCAGAGTTATTGATTGATGTTTTTTTAAAGATTTTTTAAATTTAACCATTCAGTATGATTACAATTATCTTTGTTGTTTCGTTCACCAAGTTCAAAAAGTGTCCTCTTTTTTTTTTAAGAATTTTACATTCTTGGCTTTCCTCTGGTGTAGTTCCTTTATGGAATTTATTAGCTTCCACAGTTAGATTAGAAACTTCATTCCTCACCTTTAGGAAAACGTTGAAAACTTTTTTATTTGATAATTAATATTTTGTTTATGCTTTTATCTCACTAAACTCTTGTGCTTTATTTGTACTGTAATTGATATTCAATGCTTATTATTTTATTGCATTTTTTTGTAAACAGTGGTGAACCCTTTTGGGAAGACAGCGGTATATAAACAATAAATTGATACTGATATTGAATACGGGCTTCATGCCCAGCAGGATTTTCAGTATTGACCAGTGGTTCCCAAACCTGATCCTGGAGGCAGCCCAGCCAGTCAGGTTTTCAGGATATCCACAATGAATATTCATGAAAGATTTGCATGCACTGCCTCCTTGGTGTGCAACTCTCTCTCATGAATATTCATTGTGGATATCCTGAAAATCTGACTGGCTGGGGTGCCTCCAGGACCAGGTTTAGGAACCACTGGTATAGACAATTAAGGGTTTATATCCTAATGCCTGGATGAATTATTTATTACGGCCTTTCCGGCAGTAATCGGCAGTTGGAATATGCTGACCAGTCACCATGCATGTAGCGGGTGAGCCCTTACCGCTAAATCAATGGGTGGCATTAAGGGCTCAGACTGGTTTTAGGCATGCCAGTTTCAGTTTTACCACATGCCTTTTCCCCATCCCAATTTTTAAAAAAACTTTTTTGCAGACACAGTAAAAACTAGCCTGGCGAGCGCCCAAAACATGCTCCTACACTAACGCACTCCACTTTTTGCTGAGGCTTAGAAAAAAGGCCCTTTACTGTCTGATATGAATGCTGACTTTTATATTTGCGGTCTGGAATTGACATTTTGATGTTTTGTAGTTTCATTGTTTTCAAATAAAAGCCTTTGAGGAAAAAAAAAAAAAGAAGAAGTCAAGTTAACGTACACTCTGGTGGATCCTCTTCCACTTCTGTCCCACTACCAATCGGTGTACCTCAGGGTTCTGTTCTCGGTCCTCTCCTGTTCTCCATCTACACTTCTTTCCTTGGCTCTCTGATATCATCCCATGGCTTTCAAGGCTCCTCTACTGCTAATTCCAGACTCCGTTCCTTTTATCTCGCTGCACCTCACGCCTGGAATAGACTTCCCAAGCCTGTACGTCTAGCCCTGTCTTTGGCCGTTTTCACATCCAGGCTAAAAGCCCACCTCTTTAACGCTGCTTTTGACTCCTAACCACTACTCACTTGCCCTGTACCCTTTTATCCCCACCTCTTTAACACTGCTTTTGACTCCTAACCACTACTCACTTGCCCTGTACCCTTTTATCCCCACCTCTTTAACACTGCTTTTGACTCCTAACCAGGGGCGTATCTGCGTGGGGCCTCAGGGGCCTGGGCCCCCGCAGATTTTGCCCTGGACCCCCCTACCGCCATCAACTCTCCCCCGCTGCCGTTCTTACTTTTGCTGGCGGGGGACCCCAACCCCCGCCAGCCGAGGTCTGCTTCCACCTGCCGCTGCCGTAAAAACTTCTTCTTCAGCCGGCGGGGGACCCCAAACCCCCGCCAGCCGCCCCGCGGTGTTTAAAATTCATCTTCGGCCTCCGTGGCCGTGCTGCTGTGATAGGCGCTGTTGAAATCCACTTCGGAGTCTGACGTCGTTGTACGTTGTACGTGCTGCGACGTCAGACTCCGAAGTGGATTTCAACAGCGCCTATCACAGCAGCACGGCCACGGAGGCCGAAGATGAATTTTAAACACCGCGGGGCGGCTGGCGGGGGTTTGGGGTCCCCCGCCGGCTGAAGAAGATGTTTTTACGGCAGCGGCAGGTGGAAGCAGACCTCGGCTGGCGGGGGTTGGGGTCCCCTGCCAGCAAAAGTAAGAACGGCAGCGGGGGAGGGTTGGCGGCGGGAGGGGGGTGGAGAGAGTCATTGGTGGCGGTGGGGGCTCGGCGGTGGGGGTGGGGGCGGCGGCGGCGGGGGGGGGGGCTAAAATGTGCCCCCTCCCTCTGGCTCTGGCCCCCCCTACCGCCGGAGTCCAGATACGCCCCTGCTCCTAACCACTACTCACTTGCCCTGTACCCTTTTATCCCCACCTCTTTAATTCCCTTACCTCTTAGTTGTTCTGTCTGTTTGTCCTATTTAGATTGTGAGCTCTTTGAGCAGGGACTGTCTTTTCATGTATGGTGTACAGCGCTGCATATGCCTTGTAGCGCTATAGAAGTTATAAGTAGTAGTAGTAATATATATACAGTTTCCTCTCCTTGTCAGAGCAGTGAAGCATTACCCAGACATCCTCTCCTTACCTTTGTAGTTTCCCAGAATGTTCCTGATTCCAAAAATCTGAGCCATCAGGATGCCAATAGTGATAAAGAGTTGTGGCACCACTCCAATTGCCCCTCGCAAATTCTTAGGTGACATTTCTCCCAGATACATGGGCACCACATTGGAAGACAAGCCTAGGAAAGGAGGGAAGAGGTAAGGTTAACTCTGAGGTAAGATTAGTAATAGTATACATAAGCACCATGAGAAAAGAAAGAGGGGAAAGGAGAAGATCTAGAAAAAGAGAGGAAGGTGAGGTAAGAACAGCAAGGAAAGCAGAAACAAGGTGAGGGCGAGCATGGAGACAAAGGAGAGGCACAGTTAAGAAGGCAGGAAAGATGAAGGCAGAAGACGAACAAGGGAAGGAGAGGAGAAGAGAAACAAGGAGATGTGAGATAAATAAGAGAGGAAAGATTAAGGCAAGAGAAGAACAAGGAAAGGAGAGAAGGACAGGAGGAGAGGTGAAGTTAAGCAAGTCGCATACTAAGGTTTGCTAACAGGGATTCTCTCATCTCACTGTCACCTGCACATATCCCAATGAGGAATCGAGCTACAATGATGATCTCAAAGGAACCTGCCAGCTCACTGAACCCCATCATGATAGCTGGGATAATGGAGAAGATGTTGTTGAAGAGAAGGGTCCCTTTCCTGTTAGACGGACAGAGAGAGGACACTTAACTTACACATCAAAAGGGGAAGGAGGCTGGTTCATGGGGAGCTTCATGAAGAAGAGAAGGAAGATATGAGAAGCATCCTAATTCCCTAACCAAGGGATAGCCTAGTGGTTACAGCTGAGAAGACCTGGGGAACTGGGTTTAATTCCAACTGCAGCTCTGTGTGACTCAGGGCAAGTCACTTAAACCCTCCATTGTCCCAGGTACAATACTTAGATTGTGAGCCCATTAGGGATAAAGTAACTGCATATAATAAATAGAAACCACTCTGATTATACTGCAGAAAGGTGGTATATCCAGTGGCGTTCCTAGGAGGGCTGACACCCGGGACGGATCGCCGATGCACCCCGCCCCACGGGTGCAGCGCCCCCCGGAACAGCACGACGCCCCCCCCGGTGAAAGAACCCCCCACAGGTGCATGCTGTTGGGGGGGGGGGGTGCCACGTGCCTGCCGGCTCTTCATTTTCAGGCTCCCTCGGCCCCGGAACAGGAAGTAACCTGTTCAGGGGCAAAGGGAGCATGAAAACGAAGAGCCGACAGGCGCGCGGCACCCCCCCAGCGGCGTGCACCCAGGGCAGACCGCCCTCACTGCCCCCCCCCCTTGGTACACCACTGGGTATATCAGATCCCATTACCCTTAACATCTGATGGTGGCTCAAATGCAAAAGACGTTTTGTGGCCACCTGAAGCATTTAATACATGAATTATAAATGCACAAATGTTAGAAATGTGTTATTTCATAGCTACAATCAGTACACTTTGCAATATGTAAATCACCTTCTTGTAATACAAAGGGCTGTCTGGAGCCTCAGGGCAGTGCTGATGGACCACTTGTTATAGGGTCATCTCTGGCTGTGTGTCGGATGCTCAGAGATTGGTATTTTAAAGGTCAGTCTAGCTAACTTTGGGATTTACCTGTATAAACCTTGAATTTTAAAATCTCCCCTCCCCTCAAACTAAATAGTTAAATTTTGCCTAGGCAAACCAATGACTGCATAAAATGTATTCAGAAAAAAAAAAGATGGAACTGTAGCTGTTCCCCAGAAATAGTTCACCTATAGCCAGTCACACTGATATTCAAAGTTACCCAGATAACTCTGCTCAGTCAATCAGCTGTCCTAACATTATGCACTTCGTGGGGTTTTGAATGTGGACTTTACAATGTCCTTCTTTTAAACGTGGCTTGTCAGAAATCCAAGTACCGAAACTAGAGTCCAAAGGGTCAATGGACTCCTCTTATGTATTGATTTTACTTGAGAAGAGAACAGACACATCAAAGCAGACAGGTGACCCGCTGCCTAACACTGGACAAAGGCCAGTACTGTTCAAGATGGTAATCTGGTGCCCTGGAAGATGCAGCTGCAGAGCATGGTCTGAGAACCACAGGGTTGCTGTTCCTCACAGACTAACAAGTCTGTGAGGAGCAGCAATCAACAATCAAGTCTAATCCTGTACCTACCTCTTCAAAGAAGAGTGACTAAAAGTATAAAGGGGATGAAACTCCTCTCGTATGAAGAAAGGCTAAAAAGGTTAGGGCTCTTCAGCTTGGAAAAGAGACGGATAAGAGGGGATATTATTGAGGTCTACAAAATCCTGAGTGGTGTAGAATGAGTAGAAGTAAATCGATTTTTTAACTTGTTCCAAAAGTACAAAGACTAGGGGACACCCGAGGAAGTTACATAGAAATACTTTTAAAACAAATAGGAGGAAATATTTTTTCACTCAACGAATAGTTAAGCTCTGAAACTCTTTGCCGGAGGAGCTGGGAACAGCGGTTAGCGTATCTGGATTTAAAAAAGATTTGGACAAATTCCTGGTGGAAAAGTCCATATTATGCTATTTTGACAGATATGGGAAGCAATTGCTTGCCCTGGGATTTATAGTATGGAGTGTTGCCATGATTTGGGTTTCTGCCAGGTACTTGTGACCTGGCTTGGCCACTGTTTGGAAAACAGGATACTGGGCTAGATGGACCATTGGTCTGACCCTATATGGCTACTCTTATGTTCTTATATTCACTCACTCTTCTAAGAAGATACAAGTTGTTGTTGTCATACAATGAAATAAGAATAAGGAATTCCTTGTTAGCAGCTAAACACATTCAGGGAATGAAGCAATCAGTGTCTCAGACCATTCCAGTTGAAAAATCACCTTAAATCTAAGCAACTAAAATTAGCCACCAAGAATTAGGGTGCTCAGCCTTTTGGCTCCTAAAGTTAAGCCAGCTAATGCTTTGTCCTAAGTTCTTTCCCTTGTGCTGACCTTATCCAAGGAAAAAAACACAATTTGAAGTGCCTGTATACAAATGCTAGAAGCCTAAAAGATAAGATGGGAAAGTTAGAGTATATAGCACTAAATGATGAGGTAGATATAAGAGGCATCTTAGAAACTTGATGGAAGGAGGACAATCAATGTGACTCTGTGTTAACAGGGTACAAATTATATCATAATAATAGAGGGGATCAAATTGGGGGGGGGGTAGGGTTGCGCTATATGTTAATGAGAGAATTGAGCAAACAAAATAAACATTCTACATGAAACAGATAGCAGAACATTTACAGAAATTGATAAAGCTGTCAACTTGGGCAACAGTATAATAATGGGTGATTTCCATTAACACTGTAGTAATTCGGAATAAGTAGGATTTATTTTCAATAATGTTATCACTATCCTACCAGTTATGCAACGTGTTTAAGGGACGCTTCTGATAAAAATACAAAAAAGTGGAGAAAAAAAGACCTCAGGTCATTCGGCTATTCCTCGTTCTTAAAGGACAAGCCTTTTGTATAATGAGGAGGCCTTATCAATCATGGGTCTCAAAAAAAACTCCACTCAATTTCTCATAAATTTCAAGTCCCAACAAGCAGATGCATAAGAGACACTGTTTTCATATACATTAAAGCTTGGCAAGAGTACTTATCTCAATATGTAAATGCTTAGAAAGTCCAGCCGTGTTCAATATGTTCTTAACATTCGAATGGGAAAAATCTTCTGGAGTAGCATTTAATTTTCAAAGGAACAACTATGATAAAATGAGGAAAATGGCTAAAAAGAAGCTAAAAGGATTGGCCGCACAGTTTAGGGCATTAAATCAGGCATGGACATTGTTTAAAAATACCATCTTGGAAGCCCAGACCAGATGCAATCCATTCATTTACAACGGTGGAAAGAAGAGAAAACGACAGCCAGCATGGTTAAAAGGTGAAGTGAAATAGGCTATTAAAGCCAAAAGACCAACCTTCAAAGAATGGAAAAGGACCCAAATGTAGAAAATATGGAGCAACATAAGCAGTAGCAACTTAGATGCGAGAAACTTGCCACAGAGGCAAAAACTCACAGTAATAACTTTTTCAGGTACAACAGAATCAGAAAGCCTGCAAGAGAATCCATGGGACCATTAGATCATGAAAGAGCAAAAGAGGCACTCAGGGAGGACAAGGCCATAGTGGAGAGAGTGAATGAATTCTTTGCTTTGGTCTTTAAGGAAGAAGATGTATGAAATCTACCTGTACCAGAAATGATTTTCAAGAGTGATGATGTGGAAAAACTGAAAGAAATCTCAGTGAACCTGGAAGATGTACTGAGCCAAATTGACAAATTAAAGAGTAGTAAATCACCTGGACCGGATGGCATGCATCCAAGGGTACTGAAAGAACTCAAACATGAAATTGGTGATCTGCTGTTAGTAATCTGTAACCTGTCATTAAAATCATCTGTAGTACCTGAAGATTGGAGAGTGGCCACTGTAACGCTGATTTTTAAAAAGGGTTTCAAGGGTGATCCAGGAAATTACAGACCAGTAAGCCAGGCAAAATAGTGGAAACTATTACAAAGAATAAAATTATGGAACACATAGATAAACATAGTTTAATGGAACAGAGTCAGCAATGCATGGGTTCAGCCAAGGGAAGCCTTGCCTCACCAAATTGCTTAATTTCTTTGAAGGCGTGAATAAACACGTGGATAAAGGTGAGCTGGTTGATATAGAGGGGCATTTTCGAAAGAGATGTCCATGTTTTGATATGGACGTCCTCGCAAAATGTCCCTATCCAGGGGCTAAGCCCGTACTGTTGAAACAAGATGGATGTCCATCATTCGTTTCAAAAATACTGTCAGGGATGTTCAATTCCTTAAATTTGGTCGTCCATAGACTTGGTCGTTTCTGATTTTCGGCGATAATCGAAACCAAGGACATCCATCTCAGAAACTAACAAATGCAAGCCATTTGGTCATGGGAGGAGCCAGCATTTGTAGTGCCCTGGTCCCCCTGATGTGCCAGGACACCAACCGGGCACCCTAGGGGGCACTGCAGTGGACTTCATAAATTGCTCCCAGGTACATAGCTCCCTTACCTTGTGTGCTGAGCCCCCAAACCCACTACCCACAACTGTACACCACTACCATAGCCCTTACGGGTGAAGGGGGCACCTAGATGTGGGTACAGTGGGTTTGTGGTGGGTTTTGGAGGGCTCGCTGTTTCCTCCACAAATGTAACAAGTAGGGGGGGTATGGGCCTGGGTCCGCCTGCCTGAAGTGCACTGCACCCACTAAAGCTGCTCCAGGGACCTGCATACTGCTGTCATGGACCTGAGTATGACATCTGAGGCTAGCATAGTGGCTGGCAATCAATATTTTGAAAGATATTTTTTGAGGGTGGGAGGGGGTTAGTGACCACTGGGGGAGTAAGGGGAGGTCATCCCCAATTCTCTCCAGTGGTCATCTAGTCATTTCGGGTACCTTTATGTGCCTTGGTCGTAAGAAAAGCACAACCAGGTAAAGTCATCCAAGTGTTTGTCAGGGACGTCCTTGTTTCTTTAGATTATGGGTCAAGGACGTCCATGTTTTAGGCACGCCCAAGTCCCACCTTTGCTACGCCTCCAACACGCCCCCTTGAACTTTGGCCGTCCTTGCGACGGAAAGCAGTTGGGGACGTCCAAAATCGGCTTTCGATTATACCGATTTGGATGACCCTGGGAGAAGGACGTCCATCTTCCAATTTATGTAGAAAGATGGGTGTCCTTCTCTTTCGAATATGAGCCCTATAGTGTATCTAGATTTTCAGAAAGTTTTGACAAAGTTTCTCATGAGAGACTCCAGAGAAAATTAAAAAGTCATAGGATAGGAGGCAACATTCTGTTGTGGATTAAGAATTGGTTATTGGTCAGAAAACAGAGGGTAAGGTTAAATAGCCATTTCTCTCGGTGGAGGAGATTAAAGATTGGAGTGCTGCAGGGATCTGTACTGGGACTGGTGTTATTTAACATATTTATAAATGATCTGGAAATTGAATGAGTGAAGTGATTAAATTTGCAAATGCACAAAACTATTCAAGGTTGTTAAAAAAACACGTGTAGACTGTGAAAAAGGATTAATCCCCAGAAAATTCTTGACTGCCATCCCCTCTCTGCAGGGAAAATGGGTCTATTTTGTACTAATTTGTTACTAGAATAAAGGTGTGCACTTTTAAATGCACCTACTGGTGAAAAGACTGTTTCTCACCTACCCACAGGGGGCATTGTCTCATGGCATCACCCCTAACTTTCAGTAGGTAACCCAAACCCAGTTCAGCTCTAAGCTTAGATGTTTATATCAGCTCTTTATGCTAGTCTTAACTACCAGCCCCTAACTCTTAGGGAACTGAAAGTTTGTACACAAAGAGCCAGAAGCTTGAACATTGATTTCTTCCTGTCAGTAGCTCTCAAAACCCAACTTGCAGTTACCTGCCAATGCTATTCACCAGCGGGGCAACCAAGAGAGACCCAACAAAGCCTCCAAGGGGATAGACAGAAACCGTGAGTGACCACAGCATGATAAGGATGCTTTCGCTGGTGTACTGCCCTGTCCGGCTGGAGTAGGTTTGGTTGTAAAACTCTTTCATGAACTAGAAAGGCAGAGAAACAATGGTATTACACTCCAAAGCATTCAACACTTTCATCATCCTTTAGAGTCAATGCCTTCACACCTAGTCCTTGAGGGCTACTACGGTCAGATTTTCAGGACATCTCTAATAAATATGCATGAGAGAGATTTGTATACAGATCTCTCTCATGCATATTCATTTTTCCCTCATAAATAGTCACTAAAATATAATAATCAAATAATAATAATGTTTTATTAAATCTTCATTTAAATAGTCACTATAAAATCCATTCATAGTTTCACACTCATACTGGCCTGCACATAACTATATGAGATGTACAAAACCAAACCCTTCCGTTTTCAATACTTCTGGTGCCATTTTGGAGTGGCAGGTTCTGTCTGAGTGGCCCGTTTAGTTTAGTGTCCAATACTTGAAGTTAAATGGATTATGTTGGCCCCTGATGATGCAAACTAATGTTGCAATGTATACTCAAGGCTGAAAGGGCAGCCCCCCTGATTCATGAAATTTGAGAGCGAACTAAAACTCTTCCACTATGTCAGTATATGGCTGAATAACCAGAGGTTATTGAGGAACGGAGATAAACCGCTTACTAATTTCAACATTGATCTGGTTTCAGTCAAGAATACTCAAGGGCCTCAAAAGGTTTTGGGGAGAACCTATTGGAGAACTCCAGTCTGAACATTGATGAATAGTGATTTTGTTGCAGGACTCATTGGATCTAGTGGAATTGTTATATAAAAATGTGAAACTTGGACAACATTATGGTTCCGTCATAAGAGAACATTGTTGGAGTATTGAAAACGGAAGGGTTTGGTTTCGTACATTTTATATAGTTATGTGCATGCCAGTATGAGTGTGAAACTATGAATGGATTTTATTGCGAATATTTAAATGAAGATTGAATAAAAATGTTATTATTTGATTATTATAGTAACTATCTATGAGGGAATATTAATAGCAGTGACTATACTGAAATAAAAGTTTACCCAGTGGAATAGTATGCATATTCATTAGAGGTCCTGAAAACCTGATCTGTTGGTGGCCCTCATGGACTGGGAGTGAAGAGCAAGGCTTTAGCGACTTCTCATTGAAGAAAGAGGCAGCGATAGCAGATGGAGGATAGCTCCTTCTTCTGACGGCAAATGCATGATCCCACAGACTCTCTTACATGTGCTGTATCTCTCACCCGAATAAGTCACTGAGTGTGCCCTGCATCATATTCCTGAAAAGCTCTTCCCTATGAAGCAGTTCCTAACAGTATTACAGTGCTGGTACTTATGGTCCTCCCCCAACCCCTAAATTTCACTTGCGTTCCTACAGTGGTACTTACTGGTGTGGGAGAATTGATAGATGCCACATTGTAGCCATACTGGAAAGAGGATCCAAAAGTGGATATCAGAGTCACCAGGACCAGCACTAGCGTGAGCTTCTACAAGACAGAGAGAGCCACCACAAGGAAGTGTGAGCAGTGCAGTGAAAAAGTATGGACCGCTGAGAAGAGGTGAAGCCCTTGGTGATGTAGCTGCTGGGTGAATGAGGCAGCAGCACAGGTCTCATCGGTCACCTCAGGAGGACATTGATAGAAACATCTAAAAGCCACCACAATGCCAGATATTTTTCTGTGATGTGTGTTTTGTACCTGCTCCTCCTCCTCAGCTGTCCCACATCTACTGCTTTCTGAGTTACACATCTGCACCCCACCTGTCCCATACTTAATGGTCCCAAAGTCTCACCTCTGCCTTCCAAGAGTCTCAAATGTACCCTCTCACTATCCCACATTTACTGCTTCCAGAATCTAACACCTGTTACCCCTCTATCCAACACTGACTGCTCCCCAAGTTTCATTCCTGCTCTCCCACTAACCTACATATTCTCTCTGAGTCTCACACTTGCTCCCCTTCTGTACCACATCCAGTTTCCCACTATTTGAAACGTAAACTGCCTCAACGACACCCCTTCTCTCTTCCTTCACATGTCCCCCTTTGCTATGTGCTCCTCCCACTTCTGACAGGTCCATGCAGTGGGTTGTCACTGACACATGACATACATTGCATGTAATCCACTTTCAATCTCATGTTCTGCAGTCATCATGCCATACTAATTCTGGCGAGGGGTTCAGAAGCTCCAGCCCCATCCTTTCCGGCTGTGCTTGCGATGTCCTTGCTGATTTCTGAATTCTCCTCTCCCATACTTACCCCTTTCTGTTCCACGGATTCTGATACCTTTTCCATATTCTCAGAGCTTATCCCACACACTCACTCCATCCAGAGCAGAAAAGACCTGGAGGAAAGACAGAACCTTTGAACTGCACTTTGGACGTATTATCGTCACATTAGAAACATTAGATATCAGACTCTGTTCTCACAGGTAAACATTCACTTTAATTTACTCGGAGTCTGGATTTTTTTAATCTCTAAAGAAATAATTATACCATGAACCCTCAGTAAACCTGCTGGCAAATGGCTGGGCATTTTCTGGATAACCTGCACACTCACCTGCACACTAAACCTGCCAATGTGAGGATAGCAAGAGAAGCAAAACCCCAAGTGCATCTTGTTAAATTAACTGGAAATCTGTCTCATGCTTCAAAATACCAACTTTGCTGTAGCTTTGCTCAGTTTCATTCCCTTTGGGTCTAATTTGAAGGCAGAGGCATAGCCAGACAGCAAATTTTGGGTGAGTCTATGGGAAAAATGGATGGGCACAAAATGTCCTTTCTGCCCCTTCCTCCAGCTCTCTGCCCACCCTCTACCCTGTGCCCCCTAACTCATCTTAAAATATAAGTATTTGAGCAGGTGGGGATCCCCAGAACTCCTTGGTGAAAACTGAGCGTGCACAGGGTGTTAGCATTGATGGCTTGGTAGCAGAGTCATAGCTAGGTGGGGTGAGGGGTGGACTGAGAGTAATCTGGGCCCCCCTCCACCACTGCCGTCACCCCTGCCTCCCCCACATGCTACCACCGCAGCCCTTACCTTCCTCCATGTCCAGCATGTCCTCCGATCTCCCCTTCTACCCTCCTCATGCCCAAGCATGTCCCTCTGACTCGCCTTTACCATCTTCTTCCATGTTGCTGCTGATAGTGCCACCGCTGCTGCTGTCCACGGCAGCTCCACAGTTTAAAATGGCATCTGAGACCTCTCATGGTAGTCTTGTAAGAGTTCGCGGCTACCATTTTAAACTGTGGAGTTGGCACAGAACACAGGCAGCAGTGGGGAGAAACGTCACTTTGCCAGGGCAGCTGTAGTGTGGCAGCAGTGGGCAAGGGCAACCGGGCAGAGCCTCTCTGCCCTCGGCCACTGTCCAGTTGCCCGAATGGTCAGTCCACCCCTGGGTGGGGTGCAAGGGGAGCAGTTGCTCCCCCAAACAGATGTTGAATGAAACAGCACCTATGCAGCTCAGCCCTTCAGCCTTGCACCGGTGTCTATTCTACAAAGATCTGCTCCCCCTGATGTCAAAACCCAGATGTGCTTCTGCTTGGCAGCAGGGAGTTCTGGCTGTCTTCAGATGAGGCCTTCAGCTGGTGGGGCTTGGGGATCCTCACCAGCTACTGCAAGGGTGGGTCCACTGCAAGGTGGACCTAAGCCATAGTAGATGTGCCCCTGCCCAGCCAGGCCTACCCCCGGCTATACCAAGCTCTCCTTTTCTTTTGAAATAAAAGGTAGTAACTTCTTAATGAAGCAGTTCCTTATTAAACAAATATCCTGAACCTTTTGAGATACTCCTGGGCTGTCTGCTCCCCCTCTTTCCTCCTGGCAATATGGAGCCACAGGCCCCGATCGTGAGTAGCCGGATGACCAGCAGTGGCGGAGTGATGTGGTGGGAACCTGAATGAAGAACTTGTTTTCACTGTCCTGCAGGTGCTCCACATCCTCACCACTGCCTGAACTTCTAGCTGAGATGAAGTACAGAGAAAATGGTGAACTTCAAGATGAGAATAGCCAAAGTTAGAGGCTCTCACCGAAGCATAACAGAACAGAAAATGGCAAGTCATAGAAATAAACAGATATGAATCATTACAAAATGGGTAACACTTAACATACAAGTCGTTGGTGAGGCCCCACCTGGAGTATTGTGTTCAGTTTTGGAGGCCGTACCTTGCGAAGGATGTTAAAAAAATGGAAGCGGTGCAAAGAAAAGCTACGAGGATGGTATGGGATTTGCGTTCCAAGACGTATGAGCAGAGACTTGCTGACCTGAACATGTATACCCTGGAGGAAAGGAGGAACAGGGGTGATATGATACAGACGTTCAAATACTTGAAAGGTATTAATCTGCAAACAAATCTTTTCCGGAGATGGGAAGGCGGTAGAACGAGAGGACATGAAATGAGATTGAAGGGGGGGCAGACTCAAAAAAGATGTCAGGAAGTATTTTTTCACGGAGAGGGTGGTGGATGCTTGGAATGCCCTCCCGCGGGAGGTGGTGGAGATGAAAACGGTAACGGAATTCAAACATGCTTGGGATATGCATAAAGGAATCCTATGCAGTAGGAATGGATCCTCAGAAGCTTAGCCAAAATTGGGTGGCGGAGCAGGTGGGGGAAGAGAGGTTGGTGGTTGGGAGGCGAGGATAGTGGAGGGCAGACTTATACGGTCTGTGCCAGAGCCGGTGATGGGAGGCGGGACTGGTGGTTGGGAGGCGGGAAATACTGCTGGGCAGACTTGTACGGTCTGTGCCCTGAAAAAGGCAGGTACAAATCAAGGTAAGGTATACACATATGAGTTTATCTTGTTGGGCAGACTAGATGGACCATGCAGGTCTTTTTCTGCCGTCATCTACTATGTTACTATGAAATATTCAAATTATTAACAAGTTACTGTGGTTCTTTGAGAGATATCACACTCCATGTCCAGCTGCTCTGCTGGTTGCCGGTTCCAATCGGTTTCTGTAATTCCCTAGTGGCCTTTAACTGTGGAATAGAAATGAAGCAGCTTCATACTTTCTCTCTCTCCACTATATTAAGTTCTCAGAGCAAGCCAGATCTAGAAACCACTGCTTTCAATATTCAGTAAGTCAGTGAACCTCACAGAAAGCAGCCTAGCTAACGCATTTCATATTGCCACAACTCCAAAATTCAAACAAACATAGAAAGGAAGTGAGTGGCAAGTCACTTCTGCAGTAATAGTAATGCGAGTTTCTTTTTTTTTTTTTTAACTTTGAATTTTTATTGAAATAACATCTCAAACATAACAACGAGCCATTGGCTCCAGCACATGACAATGCAACAATTTAATTTTTATTTGAACATTATGCTTATAACCCTTTTATCCCCCCTATTCCCCCCCACCCTCCCCCCCACCCTCCCCCTCAACAACTGATTCCCCCAACAGCCCAAACCCCCCTAAACCCCCTCAATATCTGTTAGATGAATCCATTCAGGTGCCTCTGGATTATATCGCCCCTTACGCTTATCAGTCAATTTTTCCAACTCTATAATGGTTTTAAATTTCTCAGCCCAATTACCTACAGTTGGCCCAGCGGACTTTTTCCAATGCATTGCAATAGTGGTTTTTGCGGCGGCTACCCCCATTCTCTTGAATCTCTGTTGCCATCTTTTTCCCCTCTGGTTCCCCCACCCCAGGAGGCACCATTTAGGATCGCATGGAAAAGTACCTTCTAGAACTTTAGACAACCTATCCGTTATATCTTTCCAATAAGGTTGAATCAAACTGCACCCCCACCAAATAGGAAAAAATGTTCCCGTCTCCCTTCTACATCTCCAACAGCTATCAGAAGCCTCAGGGAACATTCTTTTAATTCTATCAGGTGTATAATACCATCTGCTCAGCACTTTATACGCATTTTCTTTAATAAGCACACACACCGAGGCTTTCTTGACTTCCAAGCATACCCTCCTCCATTCTGCCTCCGAAACATCCTGATTCAAGTCCTTTTCCCATGCTTCCATATGGGTCATTTTCATAAAACTCTGCCCCCTGTTCCGGACGTCTCTAAGGCAACCCAGAGAAGGCGTAAAGAATTTCTCAAGTTACAATCTAAGGCCTTCCAACATGGGGCACTTTATTGGTTAAACTTCCCATGTAAATGTGTTGTTAAATTGAATTCCATTAGACATGTTTTCCTTGATCCTAAACAACTGAATTCTTTTTTGGACTCTAAAATAGCCTTGCTACCCTCAAGTCAGCCAAGACAAATAGTAACATCTACTCCGTAAATATTAGGAATTCCTGGAACTTCCTTCCCTGTCCCTAAAAATCCTAAACTAAAGGTTTTCAAATATAAATAAAAGGGTTGAGATATGCCTTCACTGTTGTGGACTATAGATGTATTAATTTAGAAATACTTATATTCTATATTGTAAAATTGAACATATATTTTTTGACCTTTTTTGTTGTTAAAGTATAGATTTATTGATAACCAATATAGGATGTAAAATATTTGAGTTGTTTTCTTTTGTAAATCATCTTTGCTGATTTCAAGTATTATCTTGAAGTTATTTGTAAAACTTAAAATAAATAAATAAAAAAACTCTGCCCCCTGAGGTGAGTAATGCGAGTTCTTATTTCACTTTAGATTTTGAACTCTTGAGTAGCCTCTACAACCCCAGCATATGTATATGTGGACCTCTCCTAGCTTACACCTTCTCCAGCTGGGTGATAAGCCATGGGGGTCAATATTCAAAGCGATTTAAACAGCCAGAAATGGACCCTGACCATTTAAATCGCTTGTTCGGGGCTCACTGTGGATGTACAGCTAAATATGCCCGGTTGGTGCCTAAACCATAACCAGTTATTTTGTTTTCCATTCTTTTCCTAATAATTCCTAACACTCTATTTTATTCCTTAGCCGTCACTGCACGCTGAGCAGAGGGTTTCAATGTATCATGAATGATTACATCTAGATCCTTTTCCTGGGCGGAGACTCCTAAAGTGGAACCTTGAATGTCACAGCTATAGTTTGGATTCCTCTTTCCCACATGCATCACTTTCCACTTGCTCACACTAAATGTCAGCTGCCATTTGGATGCCCAGTCTTGAAAGGTCCTCCTGCAATTTTTCACGATCCTCTTGCGATTTAACAACTTTGAATAACTTTATATCATTAGCAAATTTAATTACCTCACTAATTATTTCCCAACTTATTTATAAATATGTTTTAAAAAACAGCGGTCCCAGCACAGATCCCTGGGGATAACCCTACTCTCTGTTTTCTATCTTTTAACCAGTTCTTAATCCACAATAGGACAATACCTCCTATCTCATGACTTTCTAATGTCCTCAGGAGTCGTTCATAAGGTATTTTGTCAAATGCCTTTTGAAAATCCAGATACACATGTGACCCCCCCCCCCTCCCCTGAAAATTGCTTCTGCTGCAGGCAGAAGTTGGGATGATTTTCAGGAAGGTCAGGGGCTAGGACTGTCAGCCTGGTGGGTAGTTTTGTGAAGGGCCAGCCAAGAAGTAATAAAAGGCATTGCATGGAGAAAATTCTGGTCTTTGGTCACCCACCCCAGCCGAGACCCTGAGCACCAAGGGGGAAGTCCTGGGAACCAAGGCAGGAGGAGTTTGCAGTGTGTGGTGATTGAAGCCCCTGCTACAGAGCAGGGAGTGTCTGTGGAGTGTTCCTTACTTGGGAACAACAAGGAGGGCTAAAGACACCCTAGGTAGGAAGAGTGAGAGTGGGAGTGCCAGTGGCATTCCTTGGTTGCCTGCCACCTGGGGCGGATCGCTACTGCGCACCCCCCAGGTGCATCGTCATCTGTTCCCCCCTAGGTGCAGCACGACACCCCCTCGGGTGCAGTGTCCCCCTCCCCCCGGTGCATTACCTCCAAGCCTGCCTCCCTCGGGTGCATTCTTCTTACCTGCTGGGGTGCAGGGAGTAACCGCGCAGCGTTGGCTCCACTGGTTCCGTCCTCCCTCTGCCCAGAACAGGAAGTAACAGCAGAGGGAGCAAGGAACCAGCAGGGCCGACATTTTCTGTTCTCTTTTTCAAGCAAGACCCTGATCAACCTTTTTTCCATAGTCAGCAGCACACTTAAGTAGTCTATAATCAGGGCTTAAAAATACTTTTTTGGAAGGTCTGATTCACAGTGGAGGGATATATACCCCATCACAGATATGCACTAGCAGAGTAGGTAGCGTGGGCTCAGACTCAGGCCAAGATGCACTAAATAATCGTTAAAGCCCTTCCCTTACCGATTCCCTTAGCGAATTCGTAAGGAATGGGCATGTATCAAGGAAAAGGAATGCAAATGAGCTGCTAGTTGTAGCTCACTTACATTCTCTATTCCATCGGTAACCAGTCAGCCGGTCAAGCATGTGTAAAGCAGCCAAGCATTTTGCTGGCTGCTCTGCGCATGCCAAATACGTCCAAAAAGTGCCTAACACCCATGTAAAAAAAAAAAAAAAAAAGAACAAGGTGCGTGTCCCAAGTCCTCGTGAGGGACTTAAAAAATTTTTTTTTTAAAGTTATGGCACCTTCGCTATGCCTGTGGCTGTCCCTGAGCCTCCCTGTGCCGCCCGGGAAAGGAAGACGCCACGCCGCTCACCCCCTCCAAGGCCTGCTGCAGGAAGGCTCCGATGTGGCTCGATCCTAGCAGGAGAGTGCAGTTGAGGACATCCGTCCAAAAAGACGCCCTTTCTGGACGTCCTCCCCCCCCCCCCCCGCAATAATAAAAACAGCCTTTTTGGACGTCCTTCGACCTGGAAGTCTCTGAGCCAATCATAACACATTTAGCTGAGCTAAACGCGCTGTGATTGGCTCAGAGACTTCCAGGTCTCTCAGCTGAGTGAAGGACGTCCAAAAAGGCCATTTTTATTATTGAAGGGGGTGGGGAGGATGTCCAAAAAGGACGTAATTTTGGATGGACGTCCTCAACTGCACTCTCCTGCTAGGATCGAGCCGCATCGGAGCCTTCCTGCATCAAGCCGTGGAGGGGGTGAGCGGCGTGGCGTCTTCCTTTCGGGCAGCACAGGTTTTTATTAAGTGAAGGATGTCCAAAAAGAACGTCTTTGGAGTGGGGTTTTTTTTCAGGTGAAGGACGTCCAAAAAGGATGTCCCTGACGACATTTTTTTTCTTCTGATTTGCCCCAACGAGAGGTGTAGACTTCCATTTTTCACGGTAAGGGGATCTGAAAAACATAGTGCATCTCATTATAATATCCTTGCAATAGCCTTTGGATCATCTGCATTCCGTTTTCGTTAGCTGCTACCATGATCAGAAAATGGCTCGGAGAAGCCTTTAGTGCGTGCCACGGTTTACTACTTGCTCGTTAATGGCTCGTTAAGTTTAGTGCATCTGGCCCTCAGTCAAACTCAAATCCAGAAGTTTTGAAAAGTAGATTATTGTCTACTGCTGTATTGTAAATCAGCCATTGTTTGATGTGTGTTCATTAACTAAAAGTCATTTACACATTTGCTACATTTAAATATTTCTTTAGCAACCATTGTTATTTTTTGTGTCCTGTTTTTTGTCTCCGCAAATATGGTAATCTAGATTGGTCACTCATGGAAGATTCAAACTCATGGGTGACACATTGCTCCTGCTTCATAATGACCTTGTTTGAACGGATGGTCTTCAAGGCTGTTGACTTGGGGCCTTCCTGCCAGTCCAGGCCCAGTCCAGGCCCAGCCTAGTATCATTAGCCTGTCTACATAATTTATGCTCTGATTAGCCTGGGAGGCCCAGTATCAATGATAGCTGGTCTGCTGCAGATCGTGAGCTGAGCAGTGCGGAAGCACTCTGCTTTCAGATGATCTCCTTAATGCTATTAATATTTTGATTGCTGTGTATATGATGAGTTGACAACATGTCCCAGACACACTCCATAGAGAAAACCAACCAGCAGATAAAAGTGTCATGTCAGCTAAGAACCACCTCATAGAAGAGAGATACAAAAGTAATAGCTCTGCAGGTTTATAACTGCTTAGTAAAAGAATTCTTCATATACAATAAGGTAGTAAAGAGGAACCTAGCAGAAAGAGAGATTATTAAATATAGAATGAAATGGAAGACAAATGTATCAAGCAGCCGGAGAAGGCAAAACAACTTGGAAGAAATAACAAATATTTAACCTTAGCGTGCTGTGATAAAGTTAAATCAGGGAGACAGGACACAACAGAGGAAAAGCCCCGCCAGTTGGAGACAGCCAGTTTCCAGAAGTACTTCTGCTGCAACACCGGGGAGAAGCCAGAGAGATGGGGAGGTGGGGGGGGAGGGATGGAGCGATACCAGGCAGGTCATGGGGGAGGGGGAAGGTTGTTTTATAGAGCAATACCAGGATGGTCATTGGGAGAGTTTATGGAGTAGTGCCAGGTCTATCCCGTCATGGGGGGGAAGGGTGGAGGAGGAGAGGGAGAGAGAAGTAGGGATGTTGGACCTGGCATAGGGAACAACTTCAGGCGGCCCCCTACCATTGGGCATGATGGCAGTAATAGTTTGTGATGATTGAACATGGGGAGTAGGTAAATACATGCTACAATGAAGTAGATTAATTGTTAAAGCTGGAGAGTTGCCAAGTTCAGGGAGCAGATTTAAGGGGGAGATTTTAGGCCAATCCTGAATTACTGACAACTCCATCCTGATGCATTATGGGACCTGTAGCAATGATTTCAATGTGTTGAAGCAGGGATTTCAATGTGTAGACTCAGGGCCGTGTCTAGGGTCTCCGGCGCCCCTCTGCAGTTGGCCCCGCCAGTGCGCCCCCCCCCCCGAAAACGATTGCTACACCACCCGCCCTCTTCTCCCCAGATCCTTTTCCTTTTTGTTTAAATTTACCTCTCCGGCGCGCGGCAGCGTAGCGTTAGTGAGAAGGAGGCGGCGCTCCCCCGCCCCGACGTGTCTTCTTCCCTTCGCTCAGTGTCCCGCCTTCTTCTGATGTCATTTCTGACGTCAGAAGAAGGCGGAACCGAGCGAAGGGAAGAGACTGACACGTCGGGGCGGGGGAGCGCCGCCTCCTCACTAACGCTACGCTGCTATGCGCCGGAGAGGTAAATTTAAACAAAAAAAAAAAGGACAAGGATCTGGGGAGAAGAGGGCGAGGTAAGCATGGTGCGGCGGGCCATGCTTACCTCGCTTACCGTGTCGGCACGGCCCTGTGTAGACTGACCTGGGATGCAAGTCTAAAAACAGGACTGACCAAAAAGGCTCTCTCCTAGAACTGGTTAACTTGGCAGGATTGGAGCAGTGGGCTGAGAACCAGGGAAGTAGGGCAAGTAATTTTCACTCTTCACTGCCTCTGTTACAAACAAGAGATAGCAAAGAGGCAAACACAGCCAAGGTGGCAACAAAGATGATGAATCAAAATGTCCAATGGACTCAAGGTAGTTTGGGCTGTGTTTTCACTGTGCTTCCTTTGTGGAGCTGATCTTTCAGTATGCCTACCTAATAGCCTTGGTATGAGAAGGAATAATACCATCTTTGTCCAAACAGAACCATTAGGCACTTTGCACTTGAAGCAACAGAACAGCAGAGATGCCAAAAGTGGCCTGCTTCAGAGAGTAAGATAAAAGTATAAATTTACAAAGTTGTACTATGAAAAAAAAATCACAAATGGAAGAAGAAAAAAACCTTTAGCTTTCTTTGGTGCTTCTGAAAGGATATGGACAGATCGGAAGCAGTATGAGGCCAGTTTTCAAAGGACTTTGCCCAGGTAAATTAACAATTAGCTGGATAAACACTATGGACTGATAATTTCCCTTCACTTAGTTTATGCACAGATATATTTGTACCAGTGAACTTCTGCACTCCAGTCCAAAATGTTAAAGGGAAGCTCTATTTATGAGACTGTCTTTACCAAAGGCACAGAAACATGCGTACATACATACAAGCACTTCCTTGCACTTTAATCACACACACAAATGCACATGCATGCACTCTCATTCTTCAGACATACATACAGGCACATTTTATTTATTTATTTAGATTTTGCTCACACCTTTTTCAGTAGTAGCTCAAGGTGAGTTACATTCAGGTACACTGGATATTTCTCTGTCCCATGATGCACATGCACACACTCTATCACTCTCCAAGCAGCCAGACACTATACTGGTGCTGTGCTGCATCTGCTAATCATGTGCTCATTCAGTCGGTACCTCCCCCCTCCCAATCAGTTCTGCCCACCATCATGTAAAGTTCTTGCATTTGCTACCTCACATTATTTTCAGTCTGCAACAACAGCTCCCTCACACTTTCTCCATTCCTCTTAGATTCTACTGGCTAAACCCCTTCTCCCCCCCCCCCCCTCCATGACATTAGACCAGTGGCACCAGTAAGTGACCAGGCTGTGAAGAAAAACTCAGTTTCCCCCACAGCACTTACAGCTCAGTCCCCAGCCTTCCCATTGGCTGGATCCTACCACAGTCTCTGCACTGGCAGGGGGAGGATAGGAGAACTACAGAGAGCTAAACTATGAAAAATAGCAAGACACTTTAGCCATCCTTGGATTTGGAGACAATTTACGAGTCTGCATGTAAAGACCTTAGGGTTCTGCTTTAAGTGTACCTGCAGTGACACCTAGAGGCTCTGCTAGAATTATATACTTTTTACTTTACTATTATATCACTGGCTGCTAGAGAAAAGGGTTTCCACTGTGACTGGTATTCAGGAGAGATTAGTGTTGGGGGGGGGGGGGGTACTTACTTACGTACTCATTACATTTGTACCCCACGGACTATCTTGATTAAATCTTGGTCTTTGACTCTTTGCTGACCTTCATGTGAGGGGAACGGAGGGCTCATCCAGCCCAAAGGCCTTAGCCATCTAAGCCTAAGCAACATAGGAGATAGGAGGCCAGGACAATCTGTGAGGAGAAACTTAGGAGCATTTACAGTGACAGCAGTCGAGGAACCTGCTACACCCACTCCTAGGACCAAGGAGTAAAGGAGAAACTGGGCAAAGTTGTTCATTTCCAGCAGGGCAGCCAGGACCTCCTATCATCTACAGAGGATCCTGGAACAGCTGTGGAGGCTAAAGAAATTGCAAACCACTTACAGCTACAGATCTTCTGGGAACCATCTCACGTCGAACCAGGACCAAGTTATGAAAAGTGCTGCTTAGTTTGGAGCCTCAGAGCCCCTGAGTCTCCCAGGATGCCAACAAAGTCTTTGAAACTGATTCTGCTATCTGCTCCACTGTTACTAAAGAAAGCCTATAAACTTATTCTAAGGAAGAGAGGGAAAGGGAAATGGGACACAGTGGCGATCCTAGCCGGCATGACACCCGGGGCGGATCGCCGATGCACCCCCCCGGGTGCAGCGCGGCCCCCCCCCGGGCGAAATGACACCCCCCCCGGGTGCACGCCGATGGGGGGGGGGGGGTGCTGCCGCGCGCGCCTGTCAGCTGAGTTCGTTGACTTCGCTAACTTCGCTGCAGCTCCCTCTGCCCCAGCCGGAACAGGAAGTAACCTGTTCCTGGGCAGAGGGAGCTGCAGCGAAGTTAGCAAAGTCAGCGAACTCAGCTGACAGGCGCACGCCGTGGCACCTCCCCAGCGGCATGCACCCGGGGCAGACCGCCCCCACCTTGGTACGCCACTGATGGGACAATATACTGCCTTTCTGTGTTTTATTTATTGCAACTACATTCAAAGCGGTCTACATGGTATATACAGGTACTTATTTGTACCTGGGGCAATGGAGGGTTAAGTGACTTACCTGGAGTCACAAGGAGCTGTAGTGGGAATTGAACCCAGTTCCCCAGGATCAAAGTCCTCTGCACTAACCACTAGGCTACTCCTAATTAAAAAGACTTTGAGGTCGATATTCCCTCAGTGTTTTGCTGACGGCCGCCAGTGTTATGCCCAGAAATACGCCAGGTCACGTCCAGGTTTTGGCATTGAATTTCCAGTTTCCAGAGCTGGCTAACTCATAGCCGGTTAAGTGCGATATTCAGCACTTAACCGGCTATGCACTGCTGCATAAAGATAGGACTGATTTTATGCGTTCCTATTTATGCAGTTATCTTAGCTGGTAAAGTGCTGACTATCGACACTTGACCAGCCAAGTAACATAGTAGATGACAGCAGAGAAAGACCTGCACGGTCCATCCAGTCTCATATGTGCTACTTTTTGTGTATGCCTGACCTTGATTAGTATCTGCCATTTTCAGGGCATAGACCGTAGAAGTCTGCCCAGCAATAGCCCCGCCTCCCAACCACCAGCCCCGCCCCCCCGGCTCTGCCATCCAATCTCCGCTAAGCTTCTGAGGATCCATTTTTCACTCCTGGAATACCCCCAAAATAGCCAGTTTTCAGTTAGGCACTAACTGTTAGGTGCTGCTGAAAATGACCAGTTATCCCCAAACAAGTGATTTAACCAGCCAGGAACCATTTCTGACCAGTTAAATTGCTTTGAATATCAACCTGTTTGTAAATACTGTTTGAATATTGCCTCTGCTATCATTATGGTTCCAGGTAATTATTTTAAAAGACTTTAATTAAATTCATTGGTTCAGAACACCAGTCATGGAGTGGTCTGCCTTATCGACTGTGTGAGGTGTGCAATCTGTGGGGAAGACCCTGCCTACAGCCCCCCCTGGTGTCTGCCAGTCTTGTCCATTTCCCTATTGTTGTTGGTCATAAGTACATAAGTAATGCCACACTGGGAAAAGACCAAGGGTCCATTAAGCCCAGCATCCTGTCCACGACAGCGATCAATCCAGGCCAAGGGCACCTGGCAAGGTTCCCAAACGTACAAACATTCTATACATGTTATTCCTGGAATTGTGGATTTTTCCCAAATCCATTTAGTAGTGGTTTATGGACTTGTCCTTTAGGAAATTGTCTAACCCCTTTTTAAACTCTGCCAAGCTAACCGCCTTCACCACGTTCTCCAGCAACGAATTCCAGAGTTTAATTACGCGTTGGGTGAAGAAAAATTTTCTCCGATTTGTTTTACATTTACTACACTGTAGTTTCATCGCATGCCCCCTAGTCCTAGTATTTTTGGAAAGCGTGAGCAGACGCTTCACATCCACCTGTTCCACTCCACTCATTATTTTATATACCTCTATCATGTCTCCCCTCAGCCGTCTCTTCTCCAAGCTGAAAAGCCCTAGCCTCCTTAGTCTTTCTCCAATTAGAGAATGACACGGGGACGGGGAACCGCAATAACCACGGGGATGGGGACAGAGCTCACGGGGATGGGGCAGGGACAGAGCCCACAAGGACAGGGACAAACTTTGTCCCTGTGTCATTTTCTAGTTGGAAGGGTAGAGGGTGATGGTGGGACGGAGGGTTATTATAGCTACTAGTTGTTATTGTTTTCTATTTGTAATTTATACACAACAGTTGCACAACATATTGTTCCTTTTTATACATTAATAAAAAGATTTAAATATAAAATCATAAGTGTGCAAGGCTTCTCTAGATGAGGACAGAGCCCACGGGGACGGGGCGGGGATGGAGACAGGGCCTGTGGGGATGGGACAGGAATGGAGACAGAACCCGTGGGGACGGAGACAGAACCCATGGGGACGGGCGGGGATGGAGACAGAACCCATGGAGACAGGGCGGGGACAAACTTTGTCCCCGTGTCATTCTCTACCTCCAATGTTTTTTTTTTCTTTGTGGGCATTACCTAGATATCACCAATCTTCAGAGGTGATATCTAGTTACCTGGTAAACTTAGGACAGCCTTTTTCTCTGCCCCCAAACCATTCCCAGACTACTCAGGCAACAAAAGGGTAATTCTCCAAAGTCAACTGCTAGGATACTGCACGCTAAGTGCAAATTCTATAATTGCAGTTACATGCATGGACTTACTGTTATAGAATTGCTAGTGTTAAGTTTGCAGTTATGCATCTAACTTTAGGCGTAAGCTAGAAGGCTGCTGTAAGTGTTTGTGCCTGTCTGTACTCTATAATCTGTGCACATAAGTGCTGGTCACACCCCTGACCCTCCCAGATCCACACTCCTTTGCAGTTCTGCAATGGATTTTGCATGCAGTTTACAGAATACTAACTCAGGGCAGTTACATGCATAACTGCCAATTAACACCAAGTAGCCAATAATTACTTGTTAATGCCAATTAGCAGCTAATTATTAAATTAAGCTATGCACATAACTGAGGCTAGCCTATAATTTGCATGCATAATGTTGCACGCTAATTATACAATTGAGCACGCAAGTTCTAGAATTAGGGACTGGATAGTGCTGCAGTCTGTCCGGATACTCAGCAGCACTATTGGCTGAGTTAGTGCAATTTTACCCGTGCAGAAGCCACTCCTGCCTTCTTAAATTGTTTATTTACGCCTAGATTTTAACTATGGGTGAGGGAGTTTTACTATGTAGGTGATAGTGGAGGTTTTGACTTCTATTGTAACTCACTCAAGTTTTCATAATTATTTATTTCAACTTGATTACATGCTTTAACTCAAACCTCTTTTTTGCCTATAATAGCTTTACACTAAGGAATAGCCGTATGGTGAGTAACACTAAGGAACTGTCTCCAATGAGCTATTCAACACCAACTTATTTCAAAGCCTACCTTTAGCACTAAGCTCCATCAGAACCTTCCTGTTGGCCTTTACTGGTGACCTAGACCCAATTATGCATTGAGATGGTTTCTTCCCCGTTTTATGAAGGCCAAAATTACTACCTCCTGCATGGTCAACAGGGACAGAATCTCATACATTACAGTCAGGAGAACTACAGTATATATTTAGAATAGGTGATAAAACCTGGATTAATTTCTGGTAGATGTTTACCCAAGATCCCATCAAATCCAGCTGTTCCAGTAGGCTTCAGGGATCCAAACATTACTAGGACAATTAGTTCAGAAAGCCACATTCTGTCCTACTCAAATGTGTGTTTGGTCACCCGTTGTAGACAGTACAAAATATCAATGATACATGGAGCGTCTAATATTTGCAACACAACCATAAAGCCAGGATTCGTTTTATGTCAACAATATGGAAAAATCTTTATTTACAGATTCTAAGAAAAGGAAGAAAAACCTGTTTCTCCAGACTTTAAGAACATCAATGGCTCTAAAAACTTCTTTATATTAATCAAAATTGAAACTTTGAAAACATGTATTGACTTATCTTTTATTGTACTAAACAAAAAAGTGCAAATCTTCTCTTTGTGTGTCCAAGAATCTCTTTGCACATTTGCCAGTAGCAAAGATGATAATGGCTACTGTTTTGCCCCAGTGACTTTCTCATTAGTGAGGAAGCCACAGAGTCAAAGCAGTGGCCATTGTTGGCCCTTATCTTACTTTACCCCCTCCAGCCTGCACCAGCATGGCAGTCAGCAAGTCTAAAAAGACTCACCATGGCCAATGTGGGGCCTTGAGCATCTGTTCATGTTGCCCCCTCTTTGAAACAGGAATTTCAGGAGAGTTGGGACCTGGCAGGCCTTGATTATGTATGGATGCCCAAGACCTGGTGCCAGCCATGATGAGTCTTCTATAGATGCACTGACTACCACATTAGTGCCGCCCCCAAAATTGTGCCACCTAGATGGAGCCTAGTCTGCCTAGTGGTTGGGCTGACCCTGTGTTTATGTGCTTATTCAGTCTCTCCCACCCCAGCTCTGTATTTGCATTTGCTGCCAGTTCTTTTTCTCAGCTTCCAGCCGCAGACCTATCACCAGTACTTTAGGTGGGCTTGAGTGGCGTAGCTATTTCCTCCGGGCCCCTGGTTTTGCTGGTGGGGATCCCCAACCCTCACCAGCTGAAGCCTTTTCCAGTGCCAGTTTCTGGCGCCGCCACGTTGCCTGCCCTGCTCTCTCTTCCCCCTCACATCCTGCACGCTTCTTTTAGTGAAATTGAGCATGCTCAGTTTCACTTAGAGTGTGCAGGATGTGAGGAGGAAGAGAGAGGAGGGCTGGAGACCGGCGCTGGAGAAGGGGATGCCAAATTAACTGAGCACACGCCGAAGTGTGTGTGGGGGGGGGGGGGGGGGAGTGCTAGCGTCGGTAGCTGAAAACGTGCTGCTGACTGCTGTGGGGTTTAGACTGCTCAGGGGACTCCAAAAAGGACTCTTCAGCTGGCGGGATCCAGCTGCTCCAAAGATTGCATACCACTGGGTGGGCCTGAAGCAAAACTGGATGGGCCCCTGCCCACCCTTGGCTAAAACACTGCCCTTCATTCTTTAGAGGGCAACCAAAACCATTTTTTCCCAGTGTTGGCTGAAACTGAATCTGCGTCTGAAATTTGCCACTTGGTTTCAGCTGAAACCAAAGCCAAAACAGGCCGAGCCCCTGATTGGGAACAGCCACCACGCCCTATATTATATTAGAATTAAAGATAGCCGTCTCAGATGTTCCTGACTCTGGGTTTCTCCAGATCTTGTGTCTGGGGAGCTGTAATGAGTGTTATATTGCGAATGTTTGCTGTCAGCTAAAGTCACGCGGAGAGAGTCCAGTAGCCTGGAGGGAGTGCCCTTTGTCATTGTGGGGTAGTAGCCTGAAAATCGGATCACTTCAGCTTTTCACCAGGCAACATAATCTCTCTGTAAACAAGACCAAAAAATACTGAAAGGTTTTCAGGTCACGTGGAGTACAAGGCTGGGCTTAGAAATATGTACACATGAACAGTCCTCTATAGCAAACCAGAAAGCTTGTGATCTGAAGGATTAGTGGGGGCAGTGGAGTAGGAGGATCCAGATTAAACATCATGCGAATGGAATCACCAGTGAGACACGAAGATCACAGATTGTGAACATTGTGAGGGAAAGCATCCGATGATTATCTCACTTTGTTCCTTATTAATATGGATTTTTTTAAGCCATTCTCTCCCCTATCATCCACACTCAGGCCTCGATGATCAGAAGCAAATGCAGACGCTGAAGTCTATTAGCTCCGTACTAGAACCCGTGTTTGATCCCCCCCCTCCATGATCAAAACTAATAGTATGCAAATTCATGTGCATCAGGGCTTTAATTCCCCACGCTGTTCTGGCACTAATTTTTCAGTGCTGTTCGGAACAGTGCGGGGAATTTGATCATCAGCCCCTCAGTGGTCTATGGAGGACTCTGTTCCTGAGAGCAGGTCTGTGGAAAATGACAGTAAAAGCAGAGCTAGAGAGAAACCAGAGAGGATTTTGCTCCTATCCTCAGAAGTCACCAGTGGAGCACTCTGGGATATATTACTAGATTTATCACATAAAGGACTCTAAAGAGTTTTCAAAGCGCCAGCTGTTCCCTCTTCCTCACAATGGCCTAATGTCAATATTTTAAAATAATTTAATGTCCACAACAAATATAAAAAAAAGAGAGGGAACAAAGTACAAACTAAAGTCCAAACAAAAAAAAAACAGCACCACGGGCCTTTAAAAATGGAACACAGTTCTTTAATGAATGAGCCTTGACAAAAAGACCCGACATGGGCCGTGTTTCGGTGACTAGCACCTGCGTCAGGGGTCACAGTGATGACGTGGAAAACTTGGGGAATAACTCGAATATATTCCTCTACAATATATTATTCCTTACCCCACGTCTCATGTAGTAAAAGCTACAAAGCACCAAGGCACTTTCACTTTCTGTATCAAAATGGATGAAAAGACACAAGAAAATTGTACATTCTCTTAAGAGTCTGAGGTCTAGAGCAGAGTCCAGCCCCAGAACAGTCTTTGTTTCTCTCATGGCACTCTTGAGCATGTCTCCAGTTCCTGTCATAGAGCATCTCTCAGCCCCACTGCACTCTCCCTCTGTCTCCTGGCCCAGTGTGCCCTGGTTTCAGGCTCTCAGTCATCTTGCCCTCTGGTGGCCAGACCTGGTGGCTGCAATGGACTGTCTGGTTATTATCACCCGTTCCAGATTTCAGCCCGGTCCGGATCTTCCGGGCTGCCAGACTTGCTTGCTTTGGTTGAACCTACACAGCTCTCGTAGTTGCCTGGTGATTGCTGCAGTGAGCCTCAGCTGCTGCTGGGCTTATTAGCCATTCTGAAATCTTTCTGCTTTGCCTTTGCATCGCCTAAGGGCCTGAGGTTTGTTGGGGTGCTGTTTGCACTTCTGCTCAGTCTGGTTCCTTGCCTTGCTTCTTGTCTGTTCTAGTTAGTCAGTGGGTAGTTAGATTAGGTTGTTGTTTGTTTGCTAGTCCTGTCTCGGGGTTATAGTTTTGTGTTTAGTCTTTGTCTGTTTGTGTCTTTGTGGCTGCTCTGCAGCTTTCTGTCCTGTGTCTTGTTATTCAGTGTTTTGTCTCCTGTTTTAGTGGCTGCTTGCAGCTTTCTGTCCTGTCTTTTAGCTTATCCTTTCCCTGCCCTGCTGTCCCTGTATATTCCTTTCCCCTCTGACCCTCAGTCCCTGTGCTGCCTTGTTGGGATCCTGTTCCTGCCCTATAAGTCCTGCCGGCCACCTGCAGCCAGGGGCTCAACTCCTGGTGAAAGGTGGCCATGTGCAGGTGAAGCCTGTTTATCAGAGGTCTGCCCCGTCTCTGGTGTAGGGTGGTTCTGCCTGCCGCTCCTCGGCACTGGTCCAAGGGCTCACAAACCCAGGTTCCTGCTTGGAAAACATAACACCCAGTCAAAGGGCATCTCTCAGCTCCTCTGCGCTCTCCCTCTATTTCCTGTCCCTGTCATAGGACATGTCTCAACCCTTCTGCGCTCTCTTTCTTGTTCTTGCCCCCGATACAGCATGTCTCTAAATCACACTGCTCCCGGGCTCTGTCTCCTGCCCATGCTGCAGAATACCGCTCGGTCCCACTGTACATCACTGTACCAATCTTTGCCTCCTGTCCCATCACAAAGCATTTCTCAGCCTCACTGAGCCCTCCCCGTCTCCTGCCCATTGGACTTACAAAAGGCAGAGCCACCCCAGTCAACCTGCAGGTAAAATGTCCTATACACCCTGACTGCTCACAGTAAGGTCCCAGTACTGTGTGAGGTGAAAGATTAACCTTGAGGATTCCTACACAGAAGACCCATGGGATGCCTGAGCAAACAACTTCAATGATACTTTTACATATGTACCTTCTATCATTGTACCACAGGAAAAGCTGGCTGTAATAGCTAAAATTGCTTATATGAAGCAATGGGTGTGAGAGGTAAGGGTCTGTGGGTAGTTAACCTGAAAAGCCCTTTCAAACTTTGAGGCCCCTCAGGGTTGTGATAAAAAATACAGGATTACTGCAAAACATACAGGGTTCTCCTAAAATATTCAATCAGTGTCCTTAGAAGTACTGTGAATGCACCATCATTAGAGAGGACCCAGGTACCTACTGCCTGCACATAGGCAGGATGGAAAGTAAAGACCTTTGCTAACAGGCAGGTCAAATATCTAGTCTCAACAGTTATTCCTTGTTCAACCTTCAGTCCAGAGGCCAGAGCAGGAAGCTGTAGTCAGAATCTTGCAGGTTCTGCTTCAGGTCTCATATCATGCAGTGTGATTGTATCTATAGCAACACAACAGAGACAGCAGCCGTTCCCGGATGACTTCGGTGCAGAGGACAAACAGAATGCAGTTGGCACCTCCTTGAAATGTGTTCCCGACTCCCTGCGGAGATAAGAACGGTTAATGGTTCAATGATTCAGGTGCCCTGCAGAGTGACAGAAACTGTGGCCTTGCTATCCAGAGACACACAATGAGTGAACTGGAGGCAATATGTTGACAGAGATGAGAGAAAGAAAGATATTTCCACTTCTGCACTAACAGGTCAAGGCCATGTGAAATAAGGACATTACTGCTTTGAGAACCTCTTTTCAGAACTATCCTTCAAGCACCAGCCCTGGGGTGTGCTGAAGCAGCGCAAAGTCCTCTAGGCTGGGGGAAGGGGAGATATTTATGGTCACAGCCCAGATCAGACAGAGATTTGCAATGTAGGACCCGAGGACCAATGGTCATAGCCATGTGAAGGGACAACAAACATCAGACACTCATATCATCTGCTTCCAAACCTCCACTTTTTAATTTCATGTATCAGGGTTTACCTGTATTTACCACCTTTATAAAGAAATTCACCCAAGGCAATATACAGAAATAATCAGTGCTCAGTGTGTGACTGAGAGAAAGGGGAAGGACACGCAAATAAGAACAAATGTATGTGTGTACAAGTTTATATTATATTATTTTATTAAACTATAGCTCAGAAAACACCCTCCCTATCTCAGACAGCCTGAAAATAGTCAGCCTCTGAACATCTTCCCCACATTTAAAAACAGCAGGTAGACAGGCACTGACAAAAAACACCACTGCTTACTTAAAATAATAAAAATAAAAATATCAACAATCTGAGAGCACAGTAGAATAATCAACAGATGGTAAGCAGCAACTTGAACAAGAGCAGCGTTATGGCAGTCATTTTGTACAGGTCACCTATAGCGGCAATTAAGCGCTTAACTGCCATTATAGAATACTGGCATAAGTCTGCTGTTACATGCATAAGTTTAGCATGAGCACTTAGCTGTACAGCCGCGTAAATATTCATACCTAAATGTGGCTGTTATGTGTGTAACTTACAGTATTCTAAAAGCTTGGCACACCCCTGCCCATGTCTACTCTCCTCTCGCAGTTACACGCTATAGAATTTAAGTGCCAACATTCTAGAATGTCGTTCAAGTACAGTTACTTGCATAATTGACAGTATTATAAATGCTTAGCATGTAACTGCTTGGCAAACCCTTGCCCATGTCCACGCCCCTTTCGCAGTTACACGCTATAGAAGTGCCAACATTCTAGAATGTCATCTAAGTACAGTTACGTGTGAAACTGTAAATTAGGGCCAATTAGTGGCAACTAACTCCAAAAATCATGCACCTAATTAGTCAATTAAAGCACGTAACTTACTTTATTCTATAACTGAATGCACTATGCCTAGCATGAGGGGGGGTTATGTGACCAAATGGATGCTTTGAAAATTGCCCAGGGATATAGGCACATAGAAATGGACACAAACTGAAAGCACAGCACCTACTTCTATGAAGTGTGCACATGAAAGCACACACACCATATGCAATAAGTGTCAAGATATGCACCTACACACTCTTTAATAGAATAATGCCTAGTACACTTACAGGCTCATTTTCAAAGCACTTAGCCTCCCAAAGTTCCATAGAAACCTATGGAACTTAGCCTCCCAAAGTGCTTTGAAAATATGCCTCTTAGTGAGTAACCGCAAAGAGGTATACACATGGGTAGAGCATGGGAGGGGGTATGGGTGGTCTCCAATTTATGTGTGTAACATATTACATGTCACACACAAATTATGGAACACTAGGTACAAACATGTAACCACAAAGGGACGTACACATACGTGCAGCATGGGAGGGGCTTAGATGTGTCTTCAAGTTATATGTGTAACTTATAGAATATTACATGTTACACACAAATCATAGAACACTAGGCACAAACATGTAACTGCAAAGGGACGTACACATGGGTGCAGCATGGGAGGAGCACAGGTGGTCTCCAAGTTATGTGTGTAACATATTACATGCCAAACACAAATCATGGAACACTGGGCACAAACATGCAACTGCAAAGGGACATATACATGGGTGCAGCATGGGAGGAGCTCGGACGTGTCTTCAAATTATTATAGAATACTACATGTTACATGCAAATCATGGAACACTAGGCACAAACCTTTATGCCAGGTCAACTGTTCACACCTAACTTTAGGCACACCAATGCCAACTTATGCTAGTATTCTAGTATTCTTTGGTGCACAGATGTGGTTATAGAATTTGTGCCCAACCCTCGGCATTGGTAGACCACCTTGAGGCACCGTATTAGGCCTGTCTCAGAGCACATATGAGGTTAAGGAGAGGCAAGTGCTGCCATTACAAAACAGGTGTCTTCTCTGCCTAGGTGCCCGTGTGAATATACGAGTGCATATGATTATGTGAATCTAAGTGCGTGACTGTATGAATGTGACTTAATCATATGAATGGAAGTATGTGTGAATATGAGCATGAATATTTGTGACTATGTGATTTTATTACTGCATGTAAATGAAAGTACACGTGTGTGTGAATGTACATGAGTGTGAGCGAGGCAGAAGTGTCTCTGTCATATTATTTCTGATACATCTACCTGTGGCAAGCTGTGGATTCTGGACTTGGGAAGGAAACGTTCTATGGTCCTGGGCTCAATTTAAACTTACATGTAGGATGACAAGTACAGGATTGTGCACTACAGGAGAGTCACAGAGTGTCAGGAAGAACCTCACGGTGCTCCAGATTCGGAGGAAAATAAAGATGAGGGGAATTATTACTAGCTTTTTATCTGCAATGGAAGCTCGTGGCTGGTAGACATGGTCTGATGCAAGGATGGGTCGATATTCCGACAAAGCAGCATGCTGTGAAAAATGAACACAAGGGTGAGGATTAGGAGAGGTGGGAACACTGCTTCTGAATGTTAGAAAGACACAATCTCCCAATTCAAAATCTCTCAAACATTTTTGCTACAGGAGAACCTCAGCTGTTCCCAGAAGCAGTACTGTTGCCCTATTCCATTTCCTAGGCTTGAAGCTACTAGAATAATACTCTCCCTTTTAGCTCTGACCATTAGGAGCAATTACGTGTGCTCATGTGTACTGAGCAAGTTACGTCTGTGCTCAACCTCTTTCTGCATTGCGTGCTCAGTAACGTGTGCACATACAACACGGTAACCATGTGCTTCTGCTTGTGGTACCATTCTACGCTGGCCTCATTGATTTGCTTTGACTGCAGCTGCTCTTCGCCACCTCCTAGAACCTACCATCAAAGGTGTCCACCTAACCTGTCTAATGTTTAAGCCCAGCCTAGCCATGGGCCTTTGTTCATCCCAAGGGCGTAGCCAGACAGCAGATTTTGGGTGGGCACCAAATGTTCCCCCCCCCCCCCCACACACACACACACACTACCAAAAAAAATATCTCAGCTGATGGGAAAATGCTTCTCTCCACCTTGTTAGGGTGCAGCAGGAATGCGCTGAAAACTGAGCATGCGCAGGTGCCAGTATTGTGGAGAGCAGCATTTTCATCATCAGGGGGAAGTCTTCAGCTGGCAGAGCTTGGGATCCCCACCAGCTACCGCTAAACATGTGCTACCGTTGGGTGGGCCTGAACCCTAAGTGGGTGGGCCTCAGCCCACCTGTGGCTACGCCACTGGTTCATCCTGAGAATTTTTCCCACCACTCACAAACAGTCTTAGTTGGTTCACTGCAGTGACCATGTGGACTCGCTCCCTTCAAAACCTTACAACCATGGGAAAGACCTTTTCACTTTTCTTCTGACCCTACCTTCCTGCAACTTTGGATCATGACTCCTTATCCTTGAACTTCCTGTACTCCATCAAAGCCTGTCGAAATATATGACTGTTTCTATCAAGTCTCCTTTTCCAACAGTAATCCTTGAAGCACTTCATACATAAATAATAGGACACTTGTGTCATATGTAGGACAGTCTGGCTCAATTAGAATTATTTACACATAGGTCACAGTGTGCTGGCTTCCGAATCAAGCAGGTCTGGAATGACACTGGCTACTGACAAGCATAGGGTGACAAAGCGATCTGTGCAAAGTCAGTCAGTAACCTCCTAGTCCTTTATTCTGATGACTAGCCCATAGAACTAGAATTTTGCTTTCTATTAGGGGTTCTTGGCTGGCCTGTAGCCTGCTGGTGAGGAGTCTGAATGTTCTCCTATATAGATGGTCTTACAAACAAGTGGGTTAACCCTTGATTTTGCCGATTTACGGCTTTTTGGATCTAGTGCATCAAGGCATCAATATTTACCTATGGACAAGTGGACTAAGCTAAAAGCCAATGAATTTTGCCGATTTATGCACACAATTGAACGGCAATCCCCACTGGCCACATGGACAAGTGGGCCAACCACCTCAGGTGTGAAAGATAGGTTAGCCCACTTGTCCAAACAGAGGTTTGATGTTGGGTCTTCTGGTCTTAGTGTAGACCATTCAGCTTTTTTACAGTTATATCGTTGGGGTGGGTTCATTTTTTTTGGGGGGGAGCCCGATGATTTGGTCACTCTAGTTCACACTTTTGTGACAAAAAGAATTGATTATTGTTAATAACTTGCTTTGCAGCCTCCCTCAAAGAACGCCATTGGCCAGCTGATTTGAGGAAAAAAGAGGAATGACTATATGATTCCACTGCTGTGGGCAATGTACTGGTTGCCAGTACACTATCAGGTGCAATTTAAGACTTTGTGCTTGGGTTTTCGGAGTTTACATATGGATTGCCCAGATTACCTTAAAGGGAAATTGTTGTAGTATTGTAACGATACCACGGTATTCATTATAACTTAAACCGATGCCTTGGCAGTCCCTGGCACAGCCTTTTGCACCCTTCTCTGCAGCCCTTTTGCAGATTCCAAGCTCTGTCCAGTGTTTTTGCAGGCCCCAGCCTGTGGAATTCTAGACCACTGAACCTTCATCTGGAAAAGAATTACCTGACCTCATGGAAAAGGGCTAAAGCTTAGCTATTTAGCCAGGCACTTGGTCCCGATCTATAAGCTTGGTTTATTAGTGGAGCCGTGTTATCAAATGATGTAAATAAAGAAACCTCACATGAGGGGAGGGATTAAAAGTAGATTTTGCATATATTTCTCCTTAGAGTTTCAGTCAATGCTTTGGTACACTTGTTTAAAGACTGTATATGTTCAATAAAAAATATTCAAACATTAAATAAACCTCACATACTGCCAAGCGGATGTGTTTCTTGATCAGGAGGTAGAAGATGGGCAGGATAATGTATGCGAGCATCTCCCAAACTTTTCCAGTCAGCAGCATCCAGAGGATACGGTCCTTGGCGGTTATACTAACCCAACACCAGCCCACAGAGACGTACGAAGCATCATAGCCGATCTTCTGCAAGGCCACTGCCGTGACAGTGATCACCAAAGGAATGCCCCAGCTGAGTGAGGAAAGAACATAACAATCATATGTCTCCCACTGCACCACAAATTGCTACGGATGCCAAACGCCGTGGCAGCCAGAGAGCTCTCACAATGTCAGCACAGCAATCAGCCAAAGCAGCTCCATTCAGAACCACCTCTCAGGCCAGACAAACAGCAGGGTACACCCAGCATAACCAGAGAAGACAGCACAGAATGCAATGTGTGTCAGGGAAAAATAGGGACAAGGTCAGACCCTCAATCCTATAGCAGCTATGAGACACAGAATGTATCACTGAATCAGGCCCAGCTGAGGGATTCTGAGCATTCCCACCAATCTCTCCATGAGTCAGTGCCAGTACAAGGGTATTTGGCACCCTAGGATACCTTCAGCTTTACTACCCTCCCCACCAATTCTTCCATGCGTCAGGGCCAGTACAAGAGTATCTGGCACCCTAGGAAACCTTCAGCTTTACTCCTGGCCCAATTAACTTTCACCTCCAAGATGTTCTTAATTAAACTCAAAAATCATAATTACCCCATCACCCTTGCCAGAATAATTCCCAACATCATTTATCTAAGTAAATGGGCTACGTGAAAATTGCCTACCTTCCCTGTGGGTATAAATACATGCTGATGATTCTTTGAGCATCTGTCAGGATCTGTTTTGGTGCCTCCCCAGGTGTTGCCATCCTAGGCGAACACCTACTTTGCCTAATGGTTAGGCTGGTCTTTGCCAGGAGCACTCTCAGGCTAAAATGTTTTCCTAATCCAGCAACAAATGTGATCACAGACAGAAACAGTTGTCCTTATATTCACAAGTAGAAATCCTGGCACATGCAACAAGCTAGGTCAAGTAGAAACCACTTACTGAAGAAGTGTGTGGACTGGAAGAAATAGGAACAGATTGTAGGAATATGTGAAAGACAAGTGCTGCATGCATTAACTGTCAACAATTCTATGAGCTATGATGTCATAGGATATAGTGTAATGTCTTGTGGGTGTGTCTGAGTCACTGTAGTTGCTCTGAGAGTGAGTCAGTCTGTGTCAGCATAAGATGGTGTTAGCAATCTCTCTTCAAGCTGTATGATAACCAACTGACAGAATTTTTGTATTCAGTAGTTTTACCATGTCTACTGCAAGTATGATGTAAATAGTTATCTGAAGAAATTGTAAGTAAACATCATTTTTTGTTTGGAAGTTAAAGAAGAGAGAGTAATTGAATCTTTTATTCAAGAGTCTGTGTGAAAGAGAGAGAGAGAGAGAGAGAGAGAGAGAGAGAGAGAACAAAAAAATGGGAGTTAACACTTCTAAAGCTCTGCTGCGTATGGGCTAAATCTGCTGAAGTAAAAGTCTATTTTATCATTTCTCCCCATCATATTGTCCTTATATTCACAATTAGAAATCCTGGCACATGCAACAAGCTAGGTCAAGTAGAAACCACTTACTGAAGAAGTGTGTGGACAGGAAGAAATAGGAACAGATAAGGAGAAGAGGAGAGGAGAGGAGCAGACAGCAAAGCTAGGGTGGATTCTCTGCTTGAGCTTTCAGCCCTTTCCCAAACAGGGGTAGACTATAAATACTTAGTCTCATGATGGAGAGAAGCTCCCGTCTCCCTTCCCGACCCTGCAGGCAGGGGAGGAGTGAACTTGTAGCTTCATTTTCCTTGCTGGGCTGAGATCCAGGAGAATCTCATCCTCAGGCAGGAATGGTGCAGCAACTTCACTGCCAACTCAAAGGGGACATTGAACTACAATATATGAAGCAGTATTCTGACCCTTGCCAGGGGGAGATCAGAGGGAAATTCTCTCAAATAGCTCAGGGGGGCTTGTTTTGGTGCCCAGGTTTCAGAGACAGAGGGGTTTGTAGGAAGTTGAGTAATGGCAGCTGACTGATGTATGTTTGTAGAGATTTAGTGGCTGCTCATGCACCCCAAAGATTTAGCAAACTCCTTTATTTTGGGCAGGGAGGGGTATTTTTGTAAAGGAGTAGCCTAGTGGTTAGTGCAGTGGACTTTGATCCTGGGGAACTGAGTTTGATTCCCACTGCAGCTCCTTATGACTCTGGGCAAGTCACTTAACCCTCCATTGCCCCTGGTACAAAATAAGTACCTGAATATATGTAAACCACTTTGAATGTAGTTGCAAAAACCTCAGAAAGGCGGTATATCAAGTCCCATTTCCCTTTCCCTATTGGAGATTCTAGATGGAATGTTGCTACTATTGAGATTCTGTTGCTACTATTTGAGATTCTACATGGAATGTTGTTATTCCACTAGCAACATTCCATGTAGAAGCGGCCACGCAGGCTTCTGTTTCTGCGAGTCTGACATCGTCAGACTCACAGAAACAGAAGCCTGCACGACCACATTGGTGATCTGCAAGGGCAGTCTTGTACATGGAATGTTGCTAGTGGAGTAGTAGCCTAGTGGTTAGTGCAGTGGACTTTGAGCCTGGGGAACTGAGTTCGATTCCCACTACAGCTCCTTGTGACTCTGGGCAAGTCACTTAACCCTCCATTGCCCCTGGTACAAAATAAGTACCTGAATATATGTCAACCGCTTTGAATGTAGTTGCAAAAACCTCAGAAAGGTGGTATATCAAGTCCCATTTCCCTTTCCCTATTTGAGATTCTACATGGAATGTTGAAACTATTTGTAGATTCTACATGGAATGTTGCTACTATTGAGATTCTGTTGCTACTATTTGAGATTCTACATGGAATGTTGCTATTCCACTAGCAACATTCCATGTAGAAGCCTGCCCTTGCAGATCAGCAACCCGGTGGTACAGTAGCCTAGTGGTTAGTGCAGTGGACTTTGATCTTGGGGAACTGAGTTCGATTCCCACTACAGCTCCTTGTGACTCTGGGCAAGTCACTTAACCCTCCATTGCCCCTGGTACAAAATAAGTACCTGAATATATGTAAACCGCTTTGAATGTAGTTGCAAAAACCTCAGAAAGGCGGTATGTCAAGTCCCATTTCTCCTTTCCCCTCCCCTTTCTTTCCTTCTCAGAATAAAGTAAAGTACTAATTCTGTCCTGCAGAAATCAAATGAAGTTCTAAAATGATATCTTCCTCCAGTTCTCCCTAAGGCCAGGGTCAGAGCATTCAAACTGAGGGATTCATTCATGAAAATTTCCCCTGCTTCAGTTTTTACACTCATCTTCAGACCCCTCCAAGTCATTCCTGGCAACGCAAACCTTTCTCACAAGCAAAGGGGAAGAGTGGAAGATGGACATCAGACACAAAGATCAAGCAGAAAAGAAGCAAAAAGGAGACCGCTGAGGTGATCAGGAACCAGGACTGTACATCAGAAGGCAAGAGGAAGTGAAACAAAACAAAAACAACAGAAAAAAAAAATCATCTTCCCCAAATGTCTGGTAACCCTGAGCCCCCTTGCTCCCAATTACGATATAACTTCTCCAGTTTCAGCTTGGGTCTCTTCCTTCACCAACAAAATGTAGTTATATATCTCAACATAAAATCTTTCGCAATCGTTGAATAGAAAGATGTTACACAGTATATGACCATCTTGGTACAGTCATTTGAAGCAGGCAAATCCTGCCACTCAAAGAAAAGGGAAGATTCCTCCGATTAGTTAGATGACATTTGGTCATAACCATTAATTTCACAATATTGATCCTATAGGGGCTGGTGAGTGTCAACCACTCCCAAGATACGTGAAGGATTTCTGCGCCTACTTCAAGGGAAATGATTCCACTCAATCCACTTGTGTAGTGTCGTATGCAGATAGCCAAGACCTGTCGCTTCTCTCTCTTTAACATCAGCAAAATTCGCCCTTTCCTCTCTGAGCACACCACCCGTACTCTCGTCCATGCTCTCGTTGCCTCTCGCCTTGACTACTGCAACCTACTCCTTACTGGCCTCCCACTTAGCCATCTATCCCCCCTTCAATCTGTTCAGAACTCTGCTGCACGTCTTATATTCCGCCTGAACCGATATACTCATATCACCCCTCTTCTCAGGTCACTTCACTGGCTTCCAATCAGATACCGCATTCAGTTCAAGCTTCTCCTTCTTATCTACAAATGCACTCAGTCTGCTGCCCCTCATTACCTCTCTACCCTCATCTCCCCTTATGTTCCCACCCGAAACCTCCGCTCACAGGACAAATACCTCCTCTCAGTACCCTTCTCCACCACCGCCAACTCCAGGCTCCGCCCTTTCTGCCTCGCCTCACCCTATGCTTGGAATAAACTTCCTGAGCCCTTACGCCAAGCCCCTTCCCTACCCATCTTCAAATCCTTGCTCAAAGCCACCTCTTCAATGTTGCTTTCGGCACCTAACCTTTATACCTTTCAGGAAATCTAGACTGCCTTATTTGACTGACTGTACATTTGTCCTTTAGATTGTAAGCTCCTTTGAGCAGGGACTGTCCTTCTATGTTAAATTGTACAGCGCTGCGTTACCCTAGTAGCGCTTTAGAAATGTCAAGTAGTAGTAGTAGTATGCTTATGCCTTTAATTTGGGGTTTCTCTAATAAAAGGATCTAAGGCAAAATAAATAATAGAGGGGATGGCCTAGTGCAAACTGACCATCTGTCTAACTACTGCTTTGGGCTCCTGATAGAACACTTTCACAGTGTCACTAAATCTCCTCTCTATTCCATATTGTTTTAATACTCCATATATAAAATCCTAATTCATGCAGTCAAAAACCTTCCCCACATCAAAAATATTTTTCTGCTTGTAATATAAACTAGAATTGTCCAGCAATTACAGTACCAAGACCCCCCCCCTCACACCACACACACCCATGCATCTCATTCCTGCTCTGTAGCGTCTCCTGCTATTGCAGTACTGACCCCTCCCCCCCCTCCCCAACACCACATGCCGCTTTGCCAATGCATCGTACTCCTGCCGTGTAGAACTCCAGCTATTCTAGGACTGAGGTTGAGTGGCTATTAACATAATTCAGCTTGAAACTTGATCTGAATTTAAACCAATATTTCTGGAAGTAAAATGGAATCACAGTACACCTATCCCAGGATTCTACTGGAATGGTGATTAGCAGGACCTAAGTCCTGTTGTGGTGTCAGGATGTGGAAGAGAGCAGCCCCCCAAATGAAGAGGGAAAGCTCCCAGATTTCTTTTTCAGGGACAGGAAGGTAGGTTAGTAGCATAACCACAACTACTAGCTCATTTCTTTGAGCTTTTTTATTTTATTTTTGTTACATTTGTACCCTGCGCTTTCCCACTCACGTCAGACTCACAGAAACAGAAGCCTGCGCAGCCTTCTACTTGGAATGTTGCTAGTGGAATAGCAACATTCCATGTAGAATCTCCAATAGTAGCAACATTCAATGTAGAATCTCCAATAGTATCTATTTTATTTTTGTTACATTTGTACCCTGCACTTTCCCACTCATGGCAGGCTCAATGCGGCTTACATGGGGCAATGGAGGGTTAAGTGACTTGCCCAGAGTCACAAGGAGCTGCCTGTGCCTGAAGTGGGAATCAAACTCAGTCCTCAGTTCCCCAGGACCAAAGTCCACCAACCTAACCACTAGGCCACTCCTCCACTGTTGCTACTATTTGAGATTCTACATGGAATGTTGCTATTCCACTAGCAACATTCCATGTAGAAGTCGGCCCTTGCGGATCACCAATGTGGCCACGCAGGCTTCTGCTTCTGTGAGTCTGACGTCCTGCACGTACGTGCAGGACGTCAGACTCACAGAAACAGAAGCCTGCGCAGCCTTCTACATGGAATGTTGCTAGTGGAATAGCAACATTCCACGTAGAATCTCCAATAGTAGCAACATTCCATGTAGAATCTCCAATAGTATCTATTTTATTTTTGTTACATTTGTACCCGCGCTTTCCCACTCATGGCAGGCTCAATGTGGCTTACATGGGGCAATGGAGGGTTAAGTGACTTGCCCAGAGTCACAAGGAGCTGCCTGTGCCTGAGGTGGAAATCGAACTCAGTTCCTCAGTTCCCCAGGACCAAAGTCCACCACCCTAACCACTAGGTCACTAGGAGGCATATTTTCAAAGCACTTTGGGAGGCTAAGTTCCATAGGTTTCTATGGAACTTTGGGAGGCTAAGTGCTTTGAAAATGAGCCCCTAGGTCAACAGTTAAGCTTATTTTATGATCCTAATTTGATCTGCTTTGTAACTAGCTTCGGGGGAGCTCAACACTGGTAAAAATGGATTAAGTTAGTACAATTAAAAAAAAATCTCACCTACAACCTTAAACACTCCTGGGTTTGTTGCAGCACGAGCTTTCAAGGACAAGCCTTTACTCTTCCTCATCTGGTCTCTTGTGCTCAAAAGCATTGGCTTCAATAAATTAAATAGTCTATTAAAGGGTCACTGGACTCCATCATAGACCACAAGTTTACCTCCCTAGAACTTTTCATTACTGCTTGTTGCTGACTTGTATCTTTCTCCAAACTGATTACCCAGGAAACTGAAGATGCCATGATAATGTACTTCCCACTTCTGAAGCAGAGACTTCAAGTGAGGTCCTTGTGAAAATAAGAATATGGGTGGAGTTTGGATTTCAAGGGTTGGAGGGCAAAATAATGAACTGGGCATACATCAGCAAAGAATGCAAACTGTAGGGAAGGCTCAGCATGGCAGACCAGGCTAGAGTGGGGGCCAGTCAGGGTCAGCTATAAAGCAAAGGCTATCTAATACTATGTTCAAGAGTTTAGGGAAACGCTTAACTCCTAAGTCAGATCACACCCATCTGACCTCCTTTGTTCTGGCAGCACTTTAAATATACCTAACCCTGTGATTTCTAGACCTGCCTGGTCAGTCATACTATCTGGGTTTCTGCCAGGTACCTGGATTGGCCACTGTTGGAAACAGGAACTAGGCTAGACTTACCATTAGTCTAACCCAGTATGGCTATTCTTATGATTTCCTCATACCCACATGATGTGAATTGCTGTCCAGCCAAGAAACAACAGCCCCTCCGGTTTTCACCCATAACATGCCCAGTGAATGTCTGGAAATTTCCCCATTCTGTTCCCTTACTCTCACTGACCTGATAAGGTGAATCCAGCAGAGCAGGCTGTCAGGCGGAGCCTGTTGGGAGCGCACGATGATAATGTACAGATACAGAGCCACAGCCACGGTCCAAAAGAAGGAACTAGTGTTGGAAAAGGTGGACAGGGCCCCCTGCAGCACACAGTCCCACGAAGAGGAATCAAAGTTCCGCAGTACCCCGTAGAAGTAGGATGTGGCAGAGAGCAGGTCAGCCACAGAGAGGTAGAGGAGCAGCTGCCGGGGCCGGCTACGGAACTCAGGCCACAGAACGTGGGTGAAAATGATGAGGCTGGACCCCACGAAGGACAGGGCACAGGACAGCAGCACAATCACCTGCTCAAAGGGGTAGAGGTCAGAGCGCAGGAGCCCCCCAGGGCCCCCACCCTGTTCGATCTCGGACATTGAAAACCCGCTGAGATGCGAAGGCTCATCAGAGTCCCAGAAAGGCAAGGAGAGAAAAGCAATTCAGAGCCGGACTCGAGGAAAGGGAGAAACTCCTAGCTGGAAATGCACAGTCTATACGTGCAGCCACCGAGCCTCACAGCACAAAACTTCCCGGGGAGAAGGAGCCAGTAACCAAGCGCTCAGGTCCTGGCTGGGAGGAGACTCCGACAAAACACCCGGAAAGAAAGAGCCGAGGGCTCGGGGGCCTCTGATCACTGCTGAAAAAGTGCCCGGGGGAAGGGAGCAGCAGTTTGTCGCTGAAAAATTTTAATGCAAAATAAGAAACCTAGGCCGTATGACCAGTTTTTTTCCAGCTAGCTCTTCCTGACGTCATGTTCTGTTTGGATTTTTAAACCGTGTCTAATTCTGGATTACTTCGAAATTTAGCAGGAGTGCCAAGATTAGATCACGTGAAGAAGTTGTGAAATCAGGTGCTTACAAAGTTCCTAATACTTAAAACAGAGTACTTAATATCGCCACTAGATGTCACTCTTATTCCATACACACCCGATTTGCCAATGTTCTTAGAGTAACATTGTTTTAATAGGTATATATTAAATCTAACCTTTAAAATGTAACCCCGTTTGAGTTGCATATTTTAAAGTTTGACCTAAATATAGAGGTTGCAGGTTGGGGTGCTAGGGTCTGAAGCTGAAAGGAGGCAGACTCAGGAGTAACATAAAAAAGTATTTCTTTACCTTATGGTGATGGTAAAAAAAAAAAAACAAATTACATTTGTCACGGACCTGAGTATGACATCTGAGGCTGGCATGAAATATTTTTAAAGATGTTTTTTGAGGGTGGGAGGGGGTTAGTGACCACTGGGGGAGTAACGGGAGGTCATCCCCAATTCTCTCCGGTGGTCATCTGGTCATTTCGGGCACCTTTTTGTGCCTTATTCGCAAAAAAAACATGTCCGGGTGAAACGTCCATGTGTTTGTCAGGGCCATCCTTGCTTTTTTCGATTATGGGTCAAAGACGTCCAAGTGTTAGGCACACCCAAGTCCTGCCTTTGCTATGCCTCCAACATGCCCCCTTGAAATAGTGGTGGAGGAGCCATCAGAGAATACACTAGGTGTGATGAGATATGTAAAATGAGAACCAATGTAGAACAAATCTTAAAATCCAAATGGAGGAGAGAGAACATCAAGGAGCAGATGGTGATCAAAGTGTCAAAAACAGTGGATATGTCTAGAAGGGAGAAAGGTGAATAAAGGTCCCAGGCTTCACCCTGAAGATGTTACGACTTTTCTCATGATGGAATGGAAAGGGTGAAAATCATAACGAAGTGGATCCAGAATGTTTGAGCAGTTTGGGTATGGAAGGGAGGGAGAGAGGGAGAGGAGACAATTAGCAGGGCAGGCAAGGTTGAGTGAAGGTTTATTTTATAATTAGTTTTTATTCAAGAAACAATTCACAAAATACATTTTGAGTTCCAACAAATGCAACATTTCTCCATTCCAGTTTTGTTCTTTCAGATTATCTTTATTGTAATTCTTAACAGTAATATAAAAAAATACAATTCAATACATCTTGTGCAAATGTAAAACAAACATCCCATTAGCATAATCTCTCATAAAGAAAAACAGAAAAAGATTATCATTTGTTCAATCAAAAGAGATCACAGTGCTTAGCATAGTTCAAAATAAAGCTTCCAAATAATATATATAGTAACATAGTAGATGACGGCAGAAAAAGACCTGCATGGTCCATCCAGTCTGCCCAACAAGACACTCATATGTGCTACTTTTTGTGTATACCCTACTTTGATTTGTACCTGTCCTCTTCAGGGCACAGACCGTATAAGTCTGCCCAGCACTATCCCCACCTCCCAAGCACCAGTCCCACCTCCCACCACCGGCTCTGGCACAGACCGTGTAAGTCTGCCCAGCACTATCCCCGCCTCCCAACCACCAGCCCCGCCTCCCAATCTCAACTAAGCTCCTGAGGATCCATTCCTTCTGCACATTTCACCCTTTCATATCGTATCAGTTTATTTTTAACTAAAGTGGATAGTTACTCAGTTTCTAGAATTAACCAAATCGTGGCATAGCAATCACAGACTTGAGGAAGACCAGCAAACTTCCATTTAAAGGCAAATATGAGCTTATGGGGTGAGCCCTTTCCTCTTTCTAGAGGCCCAGAAGGAAAGAGAGGGAAGTTGCTGGTCATGGGGGAAGGAAATGTTGGAGATGGATGGGAGAGCTGTAAATACGAGATGCAGTAAAGATTGAGCTTGAAGACTGGATGGTGAGAAGGAGGGTGAAATGTGAGTGGGGAGAGAAGCATAAAGATAAATGGAAGAAAGCTGAAAGTGAAAGCTCAGTGTCAGAAGTGGATGCAGGGGAGGAAGTGAAGAAGATAGGAAGAAAGAAAATAAATGGCAAATGGACAGGAGACTCTGCAAACAGAATTAAAAACAGATAGAAGAAAGCAGAAACCAGAGATTGGGACCAATACAATTAGAAAAATGAAATCACCAGACTACAAAGGTAGAAGCATTAACTTTATTTTCAAGTTAGTGATTAGAATATGTCAGTTTTGGGAATTTTACATTTGCTATACTTTGCAAACTGCATTGGGAAATTAGCAGTTTCCATTTCTCTGTGTTACAGTGCATGCAAAATATAGCTTCCTGGGTTTTCAGTTCAAGCTTTGGCTATAAATTTCTATTTTTATTTGTGGTAATTTATTCTGTACTTGATAAGGGTTTATCTGTGTTCAGTGTGTGTGTCCAAGGCCAGGTATCCTAGTAGCATTTAGTGTCTGTGTACGGATCTGTAGTAATTTGGCTTCTTCAGTTTTTCCCTATTGGCATATTGAAGTTCCAAGGCTCACTACAGTATTTTAGGTGCTGCCTTTTCCTATGTAGGCTTATGTTGGTGCTGTTATGGAATGATACATTTGTTATAAGGTCCTGAGTGACTTTCATAGAATTCTGTATTACTTCACAACATGTCGGTTGCTTTAGCGAGTTTATATTGATGTTACTGAGATTAAACTAGAATCAGACTTCTTTTTTAATGTCAATTTCTACAAGAAAATGTCCTAGCTGTGCTCTGCACCCATTATTGCATGAGGAAGACTTGGGGAGCGGGGAGCAGACAAAGATGCCATTGAGGAAGGTGGAGGAGGCTGAGCCTTGGAGGAAATTTTGAGACTTTGGGAAACTTCTGTGCAAAAATGCTACAAATTGAGTTTTACAGAATTTTCAAAAACTTTGCACAGAATTCCCCCAGGATTTAAAATCACACATTCGCATAAAGTAGACCCTAATACTTACACCTGCTCTTGAGCTGACATAATGTTCAGCCCTTAAATCTAGGCATGATTTCAGGCCCTAATGAGGGTCGAGGGTGGGAATGGGGAGTGTCCATGTTATACAATGGCTGGGGCACTTGTTATCTTCATGGGATGGGAAGGGATGTATGGGTACAGATGGGATTAAAGTGTATTAAATAAGTATTATTGTAAAACATGTTCTGATTTGATTGTTCATATTTACTGTATATTTTATGTCTTTGATACACTTGTATGTTGGAAACTTCAATAAAATAAATTTTGTAAAATCTAGGCACAATTTCTTTGGGACTTGCACTAATAGTTTATAAAGTCACTTGAGGGACATTTTTAATACGACAATTAAGTCCAACTTTGGACATTTTGCTAAAAATTGAAGTGGGGAATATAGCCATTTTCAAAACAGAAAAATGTCTCTCTTTTTTTTTTTTTTCCAAAAATTGTTATTTGCTAGATGTTTTCGTGGTCTGGGCATTTATCTTTTTGGTCCATTAAAAAAAAACAAACAAACAAATGTCCAACTGAAAAATGCACAAAATCAAGCCATTGGGATATAGGAGGAGCCTGCATTCTTAGTAGACTAGCCACACAGACATCCCAGGAGAGCAATAGGGCACTCTAGGGGGCGCTGCAGTGGACTTCAAATAAATGCTCCCAGGTACACAGCTCACCGTTGCTCCTTTATCTTGTCTGCTGAGTCCCCCAAAACCCACTACCCCCAACTGCACACCATTACAACAACCCTCATGGGTGAAAGGGTCATTTATATGTGGGTACAGTGGGTTTCTGGTGAGTTTTGTAAGGCTCACAGTTTCCACCACAAGTTAACAGGTAGGGGAAGGTATAGGCCTGGATCCACCACCATACTACTTCAGGGATCTGCATATTGCTCTAATAGACTTGAGTATAACATCTGAGGCTGGCACACAGTCTGGAAAGTAATGTTTTAATCACATTTTTTGGGGGGGGGGGTGGGAGTTAATGGGGGGTATGGGGAGGTCATCTCTGATTTTCTCCAGTGGTCATCTGATCATTTAGGACAATTTTTTGTGGCTTATTCATTAATAAAACAGGTCTAGACCAAAATGTCCAACTTATAGCCCTGGATGTTAGTTTTGTTCCATTATGGCAGAAAAATGGCCAAGTGTTAGGAACACCCAGATTACACCCCCTTGTGATTTGAACAGATTTATGCCACTTTTTTGGACGTTTCTCTCTTTTAAAAATGAGCCCCATAGACACCTAGGGGTCTTTATAAAATAGAACCCAACTAGATGTCTTCCTGCTCATTTATTGCAGACACCCTGTTATAAAATTACCCTCCTTAGGTGCTAAATGTAGGCCTCCTATTGATTTGCCAATACTTAGGCTCCTAGTTAGGATCCTGCATGGGAAATCAACACCATCTCCCCAGGTCCCTCTGACTTTAGATACCAAAATATCGGTGTCTAATGGAACAGGCACCTGTGTTAGACACTTTGCAGGGGGCATGTTCATTTATGTACATCTAGGTGTCTTCAGGATTTTTACTGCCTTTGGGTTTACCCATTGTCTGCAAGCTGTAGACCTGGTTGGCAGAGCAAAGCTGAAATACAAACACAGTACGGAGTTGACTTTGAAGGCTGGTGCCGTGGTCATGCTAAGTGGCACATTGCAGTCACTCCTATATTTACTAGTTCGGGATCATGATTGGCTGTTGAAATGGATTATTGTGCTTCTTCTTTTAGCTGGAGTTGTGCTCACTGGCCAAAGTAAGTACAATGAACAGCTGTCTGTTTACAGGAAGTTGCGAACAAGAACAGACAAGACTAAAACACAGCTGAAAGCCTGAACCGCATAGTCATAGAGGGTTGGAGAAGATTCCCTGCTCCAGCTGCCCCTCCAGTGCTCTGGTACAGCCCAATAATGTGTAGCATTTCTAAGGCAGTACACTTGCTGATTGCTTCCTTCTCTATGACTCACAACAACCAGCTAAGACACTGCCAAAGGAACACTCACAAGCGGCATTCCTTTGTCCCACTCTTCCGCCTGGTCAACAGCTAAACAACAAAGAGAGAAGAATGAGGTTAGCAACAACAGCCTAGAACAGCAATCTTCACTATTTCTTAAGTGAGCAAAACGACTTCAGTGTGAGAGCCGGGGCTAGTGCCAGATAAAGTGTGTGTGTGCCCGGAGTCCTGGGTGATAAGGGGGAGGTCCCTCTCCAATGATATCGCCAGTCCTGCTGCTCAGGCAGACTCAGAGCAATACGAGTAAATAAAATGAAGATGATGCTTCAGACTTTCTTTTTCCCTCAGCTCATCTTGTCTCCCAAACCCAGATTTTTCCCAACAGTCTCTTCTCCTAATACACACTCTCCTCCCACCCTATGCCAATTAGTCTTAACTTCCACCAGCCTCTTCTCCCAGTCAGTTGCCATCATCCTGTCTCTAATCCCTCTGAGCTTCGTCTTCTCCTGGTTTGTTAATGCCCCCTTAAGAGTCTTGCCCCAGGGACAGCTGCTCTGTTTTCTTCCAGCATCATGTGGCTCTCGATAAGCTTGACTGGCGCAGGTCCAAACTTTTCTCTAGTTGCACAGTCTTGCCCCTATATTTCAAACTGACTGAGAGCCACACAGTTTTAAAGGAAAACAGAGCAGTTGTTCTGGAGACATTGCCAGGAGCGGGGGGGGGGGGGGGGGGGGGGGACAAATGTATTATTGAGAGAGGTAGGGAGACACATTGAGGGTCAGTGAGGGCCTGAAATCAAGAACATTGGCCTAGGATGATGGTGTTAGGAAGGAAAAGAAGATGAGTCTGTGTCTGTTTGACGTGTTTACATAAAGCCCTCACAGCCCAGTGCTACATTCCTCTTTCTCAGGTTTCACAGCAAGAAAAGACTTCTGGGTTTCAATACCAATGAAGACAACGTTAGAACATCTTTGCAGAACACGTTAGTCCAAATTAACTTTCCGATTTTTTTTTCATCCTAAACATTTTCTCTTTCTGCTCCCGATCTTTCTAGAAGCCCACAGAAGGTCCCCTACTCATAAACCTTTGTAAATCCCCTGGGAAATTTGGAGTGGGGGCAAGTCTACTTACCCCTACATTACCACTATTCTGGGTCTTCAAACCTAAACTCCTGCCTCCGAGTAGGAGGAAGAGAGGTGGTGGTGAATTCCACAGAAAGCAGGAGTAGGTTAGGTAACAATCCAGTGGAGTCAAGAACCCACCCTGTCCCCCCACCCCCAGACAGAGATAGATGCTCTCTCTGGGAGGAGAGGAATCAGAGTGAGAAAGTGACACTGCTCTGAAGAAATTCTCCCTTATACGGTAGTGAAGCCCCGCCTAGAACATCCCAGGATGCACTGGGCATGGCAGAGCACCACTAGTTTGAAGGCAGTGCTGGAAGGAGGGAATGCTACTCCTTCCTCCATCATTTAAAGGTATGGGATGGGGTTTGGGACATCTAGAACACCAGGTGGGAGGGGGCGCTAGACCACCACAGCCTCTGGGGGTGGGTGGGCTGACTGCATTGGTGTTTGACAGGTCTGGGCTTTTTTCTTACAGCCCAGACCTGTCAAACAACTTCTGCAGGAGGATTGTGCCTTCACTGGTTACTATTTCTATTCAGCACAACCTGAGACCAGGGGAAGGAATGAAACAGCATCAGCCAGTGACATGACCCATGGTGGATATTCAGGGATATGCCCTGCTTTCCACTGATAGGGAACACCATAAGCAGAAGAAGGCAGACACTGGTAAATGTGGATTCCTGAATCTCAGCCTCAATAGACATCACCAGCCTGAAGTCTTGGGTTCCTGAGAACTGTGTAAATTCTTTACTTTTTTAGGTTTAAACAATTTTTATTGATGATTCAACATTCTTAACAGAACCAATAATGTGACCTTGGAAAAGTACAACGCATTTGAGCATACTCATCCATATCTTTTATCATCAATGGTTTTAAGAGGGGGGGGGGGGAAGAATGATAAAATTCTTTACTTTTAATCAGGTCATTAGCCATTGATGTACTCCAGAGGTTAGCTACATGCACAGCAGAAGGAACACATACCAAGCAGCATTTCCAAATAAATGCAGATAATGGCAAAATTAGCAAGTGGCCATTAATAAGGAAAATAGAAAAATCTGCCATTTTACCTCAGTGGTAAAAATGGCCCTAGCACACGTGAATGACCTGAGTAAGGCTGTGCTAAGGCCACTTTTTGGTACAAAGGCCCCTAAATAAGTAAAGACGTTTTACCCAGAACTAATGGAGCCTACACTTTTGAGGAAGACGCTACAGATCCTGGCCAGAATCCTCATGTCCCCTCTGACATGACTTATCAACACAGAATTTGAAGGATATCAAACAGTTAAGGGGGGGAGGGACACAGTAATACTCTGCTCCATCCTGCTCTCCTAAGTCTTCTCCAGATTTAAATGGCCTCCAATGCCAAATGTTGGTAGACACTGGCATGTTGCTGGTACCACTATGTCTTTGTCCATTCCTGCTTCTTACCCCCCTCTAGTGGCCTGTGAACCCTCCTGCCCTAATAGCCCTGTGCTGCTTAAGTGTTCCCACTACTTCAATCTGGTCCTGGGCCAGCAGGCTAATAAAATTCAACAGTCAAATTAGTATCAGCTTAAGCAAAGGATCACATTGTCAATATTAGTTCAGCACATTTTGAGAACTGGTGTCCAGCAATGTTCCCTCTAAGCTGTGCGGGAGTCCTCCAACCACTTTGCTGTGCTTCAATGTTGTGTTTTTAATTGCTAAGGACAGGCAGGTCCTCTGGACTCCTGCAGAGCTTGCCTGTCCTAAGCTTTTGAAAATGTGATATTGAAACAGCACCCCTACTGGCACGAATATAGGTGGAGGACTCCCACACAGCCTAGGGGGAACACTGGTATCTAGATCTTATTGAATAAAGTGGACCTGTCTCTCAGTTCATTTCACACTTAAGACACTTCTTACCCACACTGTCCAATTGTTCAAAGTGAGCAGAACAATCTTTTCTCCGTAGTGTGTAGTCACTTCACCTTGGCCTACCAATAAGTATGTAATAATCTGGGAGCAATAATCCTTAATAGGAGTGGAGGAGTGGCCAGAGCACTGGTCTTGCAATCCAGAGGTGGCCGGTTCAAATCCCACTGCTGCTCCTTGTGATCTTGGGCAAGTCACTTAACCCTCCATTGCCTCAGGTACAAACTTAGATTGTGAGCCCTCCTGGGACAGAGAAATATCCAGAGTACCTGAATGTAACTCACCTTGAGCTACTACTGAAAAAGGTGTGAGCAAAATCTAAATAAATGAATAGGTAAATCTAATATCATGGATTCAAAATGGTATCTTATTTGGACTTTACGTAGTGTCTTCTTCCAGAATCTTTCATTTTGGAACAATTCTACCACACATATCAGATTGCAGGGCCGCCGAAAGACTGAGCCGGGCCCAGGGCAAGGCCACCCCCCAGCCCCCCCAAGGATCACCGCTGCCCTCCTGCCCCCCCAATTGCTACTGCTGTCGTCTCCCTCTCCTGCTCCCAGGCTGCCGGCGCCGCAGTCTCCACCTACCTACCCTCAGCTCCCTTCTGTTTGCCATCCAACCACCTTCATTTAAAAAAAAAAAATCTCAAAATCGGCAGCGCAGCGCCTTCTGTGTGAAAGCGGCAGATCGCCTCGGGTGGGCCTTCCCTCACTGTGTCCCGCCCTCCTTTGATGTAACTTCCTATTTCTGCGAGGGTGGGACACAGTGAGGGAAGGCCCACCCGAGGCAATCTGCCACTTTCACACAGAAGGCGCTGGGCTGCCGATTTCGAGATTTGTTTTTGTTTTTTTTAAATGAAGGTGGTCGGATGGCAGACAGAAGGGAGCTGAGGGTATGTAGGTGGAGACTGGGGACTGTGGCACCGGCGGCCTGGGAGCAGGAGAGGGTTAGAGACCCCAGCGCCTGGCCCTCCTTGGAGTCCCGGGCCCGGGGAATTTTGTCCCCTCTGCCCCCCCCCCCCCCCCCCTCTCGGCGGACCTGTCAGATTGCCTTCAGCTCCAGAATTGTGCAAACAACTCCACAATGCATCAGGATAAATTGTATGAATCATATGCAGGGTGAGATACAACTAATAAAGTATTTTATATCTACTGGGGGTAATAAACATGGGTGTGCCCATCCACTTTTGGCTCAGGTCACCCAGTAGCAGTATGCACCATTTGTTTAGCTGACAGAAATCTACAAGCCCCAGCAGCTGAAGACATCTTCAGCCCGAAACCCTGGGCCATCAGAACACCATGGCAGTCAGTGGCCATGTTCCCAGCTGCTAACGTTGGCACCCCGTGTGTGAGAACTATGTATGCATGGGGTGCTGTTAGGGCGGCTGGGAATGTGGCCGCTGATTGCCAGGCCTAGGCAAACCTCTCTTTTCTGTCTTCCTATATTGTAGTTCATCATTTTCCTCTTTGTATTTTTTATTAATTTTTTAACCAGTTATTGCTATTTTTATTGTAAAACTGCTTTGATGGATTAATCTGTAAGGCAGTATATCAAAAAAAGTTAACCTTAGACTACCGAGGTCACTGAGATCTTGTCCAGTTATAGGCACCGAAGAGGAGCAGAGAGATCAAGGAGGGTCGGAACCCGCTCCAGTGAGGAGAAACCCAGAATAGAGATACAAGAGAGCAGAAATGATACCACACAACTAAAGAGACCAAGTAGACCCAGCACTATGAGTAAGCAATTACCACTAGCCTCCATTGTTTGGGTACATTGCTCCTTTCCGTGGACAGTTACGAAAATATTGAACCAGCACGAGAGGGTGGTAGAGATTTTGGTGTCTATGGCTAAAAATCACAAATACTCTTTTGTACCCATCTCAGGGGTCACCCTCAGGAGCACTTACTAGGCTATACCTAATGTTTCCTATTTAATAAATGCATTAGATAATAGACTCCACCAAAATTAAGTCTGAAAAGTTTCCGATTAAGTATGGACTTTTCTAGTCTATTCCACCACTTATACTGTTAAAATGACATTAGGCATGAAACTTACTCAATTTTTTCGGGGTTTTTTTTTTTTTTGGAACAAGCAGCACGTAGATAAGAATTGCTAAATAATTAGCAAGCAGATATAGGTTCTGTTACAGGCAAGAGGGCAATAAGAAGCTCCTGAGGAAATCCTTGAACACACCATAACTGCTCTTCAGGTACTTGAAAATAATAATTTTTTTTAAATGAATCTTTATTGCAACATGGAACAGCACAAAAAAACTGTAGAATTTGATTTATTAACTTAATATACCACTTAATACAACTTAAGCTTTAACGTGGCTTACAATATTAAAGTGATGACAAATGACAATAACATATAACATACAATTCAGGAAAAATGCTTTTCATGTACATAAACAGCAATTATGGTGTGTGTAAGAAACAACCTCAATCCCCTTCCTTCTCGATTCACGCTTTATACAGAAAGAGACAGCTAGAGACACAGTATTCCAGGATACACTGCAATATAGCTTTATATACAGTACTTGCCTGAGCCATTACAAGTGGTGGCTAGACCAGAGAAGCTGCTGTCCAATCAGCTGTCCTTTGGCAGAGCCAATACTGCAGCTGGTTCCTCTCCATACATGGAAGTTCTAACAGCACTGGTAACACATATATATATATATATATGGACATTACTGGAACTGCTGTACTCCCCACCCAGGGCTAACCGAACCACACCTCCTTCAGTCAATTCACCTGTAGGAGAAAATGAACTCTAAAGTCCTCCAAGGTGAATCATTCTTCTGTGAACTGAAAGACAGGATTACCTGAATCAACAAAACAAAGGGAGGATGGACTAGAAACAGTGAGGGGGCTGAGCACTTGGGCAACAAGCTAGTACTGAAAAAAAGTGTGAACTTAATCTAAATAAGCACAAAGGTTAAGGGGGGGTGGAAGAGAGCCCCAGACTGGGCAGCAGTGTTTTACAGTTATTTCTCCCCCGATTGTAACTTGTCTCAGTCCATAGCATACCTAAAGCAATCTTCAAAATGCTAATATTTTTTACTTCATATTATTGATTCTTTTCTTATAGGGATCATTAGAAGGCACAGACCTTTTGCTCAGTTAAAGGACCACTTTTTTGAGGCAGCGTTTGGTGTTTTGCTTTGAAAATGAGCCTCTAAATGTCCTAAAACTAGTTCTCCCCACCCTAAGTATGGTCTTTTTAAAACTCTATTGTTTTTGTAGTCTAACATCAAAACACCTTCAATCCATACATTCCTTATTACACATCTTATTTGTAGCTGTCATAGTAGAATAGATCCCTCATAACCACCTTATTTTAAACAAGATAACAGAGGAACCCAACCAAAGTCCTTCCATGTCAATCCTTTCTCCTCTCACCCCTCCTCAGCAGATTGCTCACATCAGGGTCTCCTCCACTTTTAAGAAAAGCCATACTGGGTCAGACCAGTGATCCATCCAGCCCAGTATTCTGTTTCCAACAGTGGCTGAGCCAGTTCACAAGTACCTGACGGAAACCCAAATAGTAGCAACATTCCATGCTACCAATCCTGGGGCAAGAAGTGGCTTCCCCATGTCTGTCTCAATAGCAGACTATGGACTTTTCCTCCAGGGATTTGTCCAAACCTTTTTTAAACCCAGTTATGCAAACCACTGTTACTACATCCTTCGGCAAAGAGTTCCAGAGCTTAACTATTGAGTAAAAAAATATTTCCTCCTATTTGTTTTAAACTTCCATGAGTATCCCCTAGTCTTTGTACTTTTGGTAGTAAAAAAAAAAAAAAATCGATCCACTTTTACTCTTTCTACACCACTCAGGATTTTGTAGACCTGTCATATCTCCCCATATCTTCCAAGCTGAAGAGCCCTACCCTCTTTAACCTTTCCTCATATGAGAGGAGTTCCATTGCCTTTATCATTTTGGCCGCTCTTCTTTGTCTCAGGTCCGCCCTGCAGCAGCACGCCATTGGTGTAGCTGCCATGGATCCCCAAGCCCCACCAGTTGAAGACATCTGGAGTCCACCGTCCCCTGTCAGAAAAGCACTGCGAGCTGCCGATGCTAGCAGCACGGGCATGCTCAGTTCTTGCATGTGCTCACCAGCTACCCTACTGGCTTACACCAACTTCCAAATGGCCTCCATATTTTAACAAATAGACCCATGTTCTGTTGTTGAATTGTGGTAATTCTTATCATATTATAACTTTCCCAAAGGCATTTAAGTAAAGTTTGTTTACATGGTATATTTTTAAGAACAGATCCTTTGTCAGCCCAGGTTAACAATAATCTGCTCAAACTGAGTTTTCTAAGCTCCTAATTCTCCTTCAAGTTTGTGTTCCAGTATGTACTGTCTAACCTGCAAAAAGTCTCTATGCAAGGCCTCATTGTTTCTAGGATCATAGGAACCAACTTTTCAAAATGATTGGGGTGCTAAACCTAATGGAAAGTACCTCTCCCTGGACACAGCTAATGACTTTGCTCTATACTGGGGGTGCTCAAGCACCCACAGAGCTGGCTCTTATGTCTAGGATAATCAAGGTCCTGAAATCTTGTTTGCCTTGTCTGTGTGTCTTCACCGGGCTGAAAGCTCTGAGGAGCAGGGTGTCTCTTCTGTAGTGCTGTGGTGCTACAGAAATATGAACTGTAGCAATATTAATGAGCTGTGTGTAGCGAACAAAGCTGGACACTTTAGGCACTCAGATGCATTACACTAATCACTTTCAAGCAGGAGGAGAGTATTAGTGATGGAAGAAAGCGAAGAGAGGCCCCCAAGCATGTTAATTCAATGGCGGCCACATTTTGAGCTCCCTTATATCAGTATCAAGCCCAAGTTTAGTAACACGAAGAAGAGCTAAGCCACGGAGGTGGAAGGAGACACCTACCGCTAAGTGAATGCGAGTATTATACCAATAATCATTTTAAAACCCTGTGTGTTTTTTCTAGCAAAAAAGGCCAACCTTTAGGGTTTGGTTGATCTCTGAGGGACTCATCCCACATTAGCCAGGCCCCCTGCAACTAGCCACAGAATCTATGACAAGGCAGAATTGGTGTGTAGGGCCTGAGCTCTTTCATTAAAACTTGGGGACCATGGGTCCAGTTTAGCAGACAATGGAAAAGGTGCAGGTACTCAGTACCCCCAAGTACCCCCTGAAAAAAAGCCATGTTTAAAACACACACACTCACTGGGGAAGGGACACTGCAGGGTTCCTAAGATGTTATAATAGGGAATAACAAAGTGCTGGCTTCTCGTGGGGTTTATGTCTGCAAATGGTTTTGTTTTGTCCAGAACATGGCAGGACTGAACCTAATTTTTAAGCCAAGGATGTTGAGACCAATCTTACATCTCTCAAATGTACTGGTAGTGATAGAGCTAGGATCTGTGAGCATAAGGCCTTCATTGGCAACTACCACGGGATTTCTCCCCTGTTTTATATCCTTACCCAACTTGCTACGGTATCATACTTTTGTAAGTAATGTGGATGAGACAGTCAGCTGGAGAGGGACCTTGCTGCACTGGAAGATAAGGTGATGGGAGCCTGCTGTTTATACATGGGGGTGACCTGCATGGAGCAGCAGTTATCTTACTGGGCAGACTGGATAAGAAATTCAACCTTTATCTGCCATCATCTACTATGTTGCAGTGACAGCAGTCGTCCCCCCCCCCCCCCCCCAGCCAGAACCCTACAATTATGTACCTTATTTATACCTGGCCACTAGGTGTGTTACCATTGCATGATGACTAAGTCTTCCACCTCCCACTTCTTTCTCATCCTAAGTAACTCTGAAAACCACTTCTGCAGCATTCCAGCCCTGGCTGGCCTAGGGAGCAGAAGACTGAGCCTGGGAATTGAATATATGTCCTTCTGCAGGCAGTGCACAAACAGCTGTGTTACTAAGCCACCCGGCTTGCCCTACTAATGTTCTTCTCGGTTTTTACACTATTTCAAAAAGCAAAGGGCTTCTTTCTAGAACTTGGAAGATGTAATAAATACAGACAACATGTTGAAATGGGCTTGGAAGTTCTTTTTAATCTCTGTTAGCTATGCTGGGTCTGTGGCTTTCCTGGTCTGTTCTATTGGAATGTTACAGTTGCAGCTGGTATCACTTTGTGGAACACAGCTACATTGTGATGTCACTAAGTATTACCAAAGCAGCTCTGCCATTGGCTAGAAAGGGAGCATGGAGTTCGGGTGTGGATTAATTCAGTCAGGTGGAATATTGTAAATACATGAAAACTGGTTGGGCTGGTATCTGAGACTGAATACTCAAGGGAGGGGGAGAACAAGGACATTCTTTGAATTATAATCATTCTTTCAGTTTCTGGAGCAGCTCAATCACAGCTCTTCTAACAATAGAAGCAAAACACACTTCTCTCCTCACCCAGATCTCCCTAGTTTAGTGTCACCAAATTTCCTATTCTTCTTCTTCCCTCAGGTGCCCTTATTGGGGATAGTCTACTACTACTACTACTTATCATTTCTAAAGCGCTACTAGACATGCACAGCGCTGTACACTTAAACATGAAGAGACAGTCCCTGCTCGACAGAGCTTACAATCTAATTAGGACAGACAAACAGGACAAATAAGAGATAAGGAATTACTAAGGTGGGAATGATAAAGTATGAGTACTGAACAAATGAGTAAGGGTTAGGAGTTAAAAGCAGCATAAAAAAGGTGGGCTTTTAGCCTAGATTTGAAGACAGCCAGAGATGAGCTTGACGTACCGGCTTAGGAAGTCTATTCCAGGCATATGGTGCAGCAAGATAAAAGGAACGGAGTCTGGAGTTAGCAGTGGAGGAGAAGGGTGCAGATAAGAGAGATTTACCCAGTGAACGGAGTTCCCGGGGAGGAATGTAGGGAGAGATGAGAGTGGAGAGGTACTGAGGAGCTGCAGAGTGAATGCACTTATAGGTCAATAAGAGGAGTTTTAACTGTATGCGGAAACGGACAGGAAGCCAGTGAAGTTACTTGCGGAGAGGGCTAATATGAGCATAACAACACTGGCGGAATATTAGTTGTGCAGCAGAATTTTGAACAGATTGAAGAGGAGAGAGATGGCTAAGTGGGAGACCTGTAAGAAGCAAGTTGCAATAGTCTAAGCGAGAGGTGATAAGAGTGTGGATGAGGGTTCTGGAAGTGTGCTCAGAAAGGAAAGGGCGAATTTTGCTGATATTATAGAGAAAGAAACGAAAGGTTTTAGCAGTCTGCTGAATATGTGCAGAGAAGGAGAGGGAGGAGTCGAAGATGACCTCAAGGTTACAAGCCGATGAGACAGGAAGGATGAGAGTGTTATCCACAGAAATAGAGAATGGGGTAGGAGGAGAGTTTGGTTTAGGGGGAAAGATGAGAAGCTCAGTCTTGGTCATGTTTAGTTTCAGATGGCGCTCAGACATCCAGGCAGCAATGTCAGACAGGCAGGCTGATACTTTGGCCTGGATTCCTGCTGAGATTTCTGGTGTGGAGAGGTAGATCTGGGAGTCATCAGCGTGAAGATGATACTGAAAACCATGGGATGAGATCAGAGTACCAAGGGAAGAAGTATAGATGGAGAAAAGAAGAGGTCCCAGGACAGATCCCTGAGGTACACCAACTGACAATGGGATAGAAGTAGAGGAGGATCCACTAGAGTATACGCTAAAGGTACGCTGGGATAGATAAGAAGAAAACCAGGAAAGAACAGAGCCCTGAAATCCAAGTGAGGACAGACCTTTGGATCTGGCCAGGAACAGATCATTGGAGACTTTAGCAAGCACTGTTTCAGTTGAATGAAGGGGGCGAAAGCCAGATTGAAGTGGATCAAGAATAGCTTGAGATGAAAGAAAGTTAAGGCAACGGCGGTGAACAGCACGTTCAAGTATCTTGAATAGGAAAGGGAGGAGGGAGATGGGGCGATAGTTGGAAGGACAGGTAGTGTCCAATGAAGGTTTTTTAAGGAGTGGTGTGACTACAGCATGTTTGAAGGCATCAGGAACAGTCGCAGTGGACAGTGAAAGATTGAGGATATGACAGATAAAAGGGATGACAGTAGGAGAGATAGTGTTAAGGAGATTGATGGGAATAGGATCAGAGGAACAGGTAGTTGGTTTTGAGGAGGAACTAAGATGTGTAGTTTCCTCTTCAGTGATTTCGGAAAAGTAAGAAAAGGAGGCAGGGGTTGGAGGGTTGAGAGAATGGACAAGGGAAGGAGAGGTGGAGGTGACCTGGTTGAGAATTCAAGTTTAATCTTGTGAACCTTATCATGAAAGAACTCAGCCAGAGTCTGGGGGGAAAGTAAAGGGGGGGGGGGGGTTGGAGGTGAAGGCACTTTGAGGAGAGAGTTCAGTGTGGCAAAGAGACGTCGAGGGTTTGAACCAAGAGAATTAGAGGGGCATAATCGAACGAAAACGTCTATCTCCATGGGCGTTTATCTCCGAGAACGGGTCCGTGAAGGGGCGGACCGAACCGTATTTTCGCAAAAAAATAGACGTCCATGTTTTATTCGACAATGTGTGAGCTGGGCGTTTTTGTTTTTCAGCGATAATGGAAAATGAAAGCGCCCAGATCAAAAACGAATAAATCCAAGGCATTTGTTCGTGGGAGGGGCCAGGATTCGTAGTGCACTGGTCCCCCTCACATGCCAGGACACCAACCGGGCACCCTAGGGGGCACTTTTACAAAAACACAAAAAAAAGGTAAAAGAGCTCCCAGGTGCATAGCACCCTTCCCTTGTGTGTTGAGCCCCCCAAATCCCCCTCAAAACCCACTGCCCACAAGTCTACACCATTACTATAGCCAAAAGGGGTGAAGGGGGGCACCTACATGTGGGTACAGTGAGTTTGGGGGGGTTGGACTACTAAGCATTAAGCAGCACAATTGTAACAGGTGGGGGGGGATGGGCCTGGGTCCACCTGCCTGAAGTCCACTGCACCCCCTAACAACTGCTCCAGGGACCTGCATACTGCTGCCAGGGAGGTGGGTATGACATTTGAGGGTGAAAATAAAAGTTGTGAAATATCATTTTTTTGTGGTGGGAGGGGGTTAGTGACCACTGGGGGAGTCAGGGGAGGTCATCCCCGATTCCTTCCGGTGGTCATCTGGTCATTTAGGGCACTTTTTGGGGCCTTATTCGTGAAAAAACAGGGTCCAGGAAAAGTGCCCTAAATTCTAGCTACAAACGCATACTTTTGTTCCATTATCGGTGAAATGCGCCCATCTCTGTTCAGCCGATAACCACGCCCCAGTTCCGCCTTCGCCACACCTCTGACACGCCCCCATCAACTTTGTCCGCATCCGCGACGGAGTGCAGTTGAAAACGTCCAAAATCGGCTTTCGCTTATCCCGATTTATTCGTTTTTGGGAGATAAACGTCTATCTCCCGATTTGGGTCGCAATATTGGCGTTTTTCTCTTTCGATTATAAGCAGGTTAGTCAACTGGATGTAATAGTCCTGTTTGTCAATTAAAAGAGCAGACTGGAAGGTCAGCAAGAATCTGAAATGTATGAAGTCAGCATGGGCACGGGATTTCAGCCAAAGGCGTTCGGCAGAGCGGGCACAGGAACGTAGCCTCAATAACAAAGACAAAAGGCAAAGACTTTGCACTGCCCATACACATTCTAGCTAAACAAGCCTTCTAGCTATAGCCTTATTACATCTTCCAGGTATACCTACCCAGTTCACCATACATGTTTAACCTGATCAGTCAGTTATGGCAGATATGACCCTGTTCAGTCTTCATGTTCCACCTGCCATAGTCTCACCAGCTGTGGCCCTGCTTAACCTCCACATGCTAAGTGATCAGACTCACAAATAACCTAGTTATTCCTTCCTGTTTCATAAAGGGAAGGATGAAGCTCAACCCTGAACTACAGGCAGAGAAAAACAAAGAAAGGCTGAAATAAAAGCGGCACCCCTCCCCCAGGAAGAACCAGCTTCCTACATACTTTCTCAGCATGTGAAACATGAGTGCAGTAACCAAGAACCCTCAAACCTCATTACACTTTTTCCATAGAAGGATAGACAGTGCACATCTCAAAGCATTGCTAGAGATTCAGAAAATCACAATATGTTCTAGGTTGATTATCAGGGCTGCATCCTGCATTCCTCCCCATCTTCCATGGGCTGCCCCGTTAATCATCCAACCTCTGCATCCCATGCAAGCAACAAAGGAATAAGACTTAAATAAAGGGCACTCTTTTTCAATCAGCGATCTCTAAAGAGCTTTGTATCAATAGTGGGAGGAAAGGATCTTCAGCTCATAAACCAAATAATCTAATATAGCAATGATTACTGCTTCCAAAATGTAAGGCCTCATTTACTAACCTGTGTAAACACACATTCATTCAAGTGGTGGGTTTAGTTCATAATTAACATTAACAAGCATTTCTGTGCATTAATATGGGATTAACATGATAAGACAGTTTAGTAAATGAGGTCCTTAATTTGTAAACTCATCACTTTCCCCATCTAGTCATCATAGAGACAACGTTTTCAGAGGCCACTGACTGTGGCTTCCTCCAAAACCCAGTATGTGTACAAAAAAAACTGTATACAATGAAAAAACACAAAGGCTAAATAACAACCACCATACTAAAGCATGCAAGAAAGAAAATACGGTATGAACAAATAGTGATTTTCTGTTTGTTTTCCTCATAGTTTTTTATTTTGATTAATAAAGGAAGAAGAATGTTATTTTTCCTGGGATTGATTCTATTTAAGACATTGATTTATGTTTACTCTGTATTTATGCTTATGAATGATTATTTCACTATTGTTATACAGTTAACAAAATTGTAAATTTTATGCCAGGTTGTACCTGCAGTTCCTTGCCTTGAACAAATCTCTTCATAAAGGTGGTTAATAAATCCAAATAAATAAATATTAATTGATTTGTAGATCACCCCATATTTGGTGTCATAAGGAAGAGACAAGCTCTTTTACTTAACCCAGAAAGGAGGAACTTACTGCTTCAGCTATGCATGTTTACTTTCCTGTAAACTTTTTCACTGCACAGATTGTAGGTACAAAGTCTGAAGTATAGTTAACACACACAAAGAATTCACAGACCAATGCAACAAACCATTGAGCGGTTCGCCGTGAGAACGCCTGACCAATTTACCGGGAGGAATCCCGCTATCTTGTTGGAAGGAGAACCACGCAACTTGGGTCTAGATGTTACCCTTTCTCCCTCGGTACTCAACCCACCGCCTCTTCCCATAGGCCTCCACTCCCAGCAGAGGTCACTTGAATCGGAAGTCGGTGAGGGAGGACCCCTGGCTTGAGGTTCTGAGGAGTTGGGAACCAAAGGAGGTTTGAGGCCTTTGGGCCATCAAACTGAGCGGAAAGCTCTACTATCAAAACCGGAGACGGTGACTTTGGAGAGCATATGGGAAGCTCTCCAAAAATTGGATGTTACACTGACCAACTCAAGAATTCTCAATAGTAACAATAAAAAAGAAAGAAATTTGATAAGTAGGAAAATTGAACAGATTGAGAACTATAATCGTAGGTTGAATTAGCGTTTTTTAAATTTTTCTAGAACTCTGGGGGTTAGTCCTTTGGAAGCATTTAAGAAATACTTGATTGAAATTTTGAATTATGCACCAGATCTTATTCCTCCAATCAATCGGATTTACTATATACAGTCAAAAAAGAACCCAGAGGAGTTTTTTGAAAAGAATTCTCAAGAACATTTAAAAGATAAATATGAAAACATGAATTCAACTGACATATTAGAATCATCTATTTCAGAAGATTCTGAAAGAATGACATTACTAGTTTCCTTTATATTTGAACAGGATTTAGAAGTGGTTAAGCGGTTATACTTCAAGAAAGCACATACTATGTTTTATGGTAAAAAGATATGGATGTACCCAGACGTTACAAAACAAACTCAAGAAAGAAGAAAAGCCTTTTTGCCCTGAGAAGAGAGACTCTAGCAATTGGGGCCTCTTTCTATCTTAATTATCCATGTAAATGTGTAATTAAATATTTTTTCCAACCAGAACAATGAAGTGCTTTTGTTGGTCTAAAAAAGTTGGAATCAGGCTGATATCCTTAAAATAAGGTTGGGAATATAATTTGTAACATGGTACAGGTTTAATGCATGTTAAGCTATATACGTTATCATTTTTTCTTCATTTGGTTTTCTCCAAAACAATCTATGAATGCGCTCCACTAATAATAGTGGTCTAAAGAGGACAGATATAAGTTCCCTTTTATTTTTTTTCTTCTTTATCTCCAATTTATTTGTATTCTAATAAATAGGGAATTTAGTCTGGGGTTTTTTTCTTAATCAAGTTTCACTTGTAATAAATATTTGGTAAATAATAAAAAATTAAAATTAAAAACCAAAATTGCTTCTTATGTGTGATCATAGTTTGATGCTTGAATCTCCCCACTTAGCCTACCGAAGCTCTATGGATGTCAATAGTGCCACCTTGTGGGGTTCTCCAGGGTTCACTCATCTTCCCCATCGTGTGCAATATTTATATCAGCTCACTTGGACAAGTTCTGTTGAATCCAGGCAAGTTTATGTTGTCCTATGCTGATATTTTTGTATTGATTCCTGTTACTCAGGATGTTGATTCTACTTGCCTGTACAACTTAAGCTAAATGTAGATAAGCCTAGAATGCTATGGTTTACTCTTAATTTATCAAATATTCCGCAGGTTGTTCCAAGTTATCATAGGCTTCAATTAAATGTTGGAAGGGTATCCAAAGTTTTGGGGGACATCACTGGACTCCTCCCTGATGATGGAACCCCAGATTAATAGTCTGGTTTGGAAAGCTCATTTTAAGTTGAAGTAATTGCACCTGCTACTTTCTTATTTCTGTGAGATCATTTCAGACTTATCATGCTCTTTCAATTTTAGTTATATTAGATTATGGAAACTCTTTGTACTTGGGTATAACTTCTAAGTTGCTTTCTAAAATTCAATCAACACTCAGCCTCTAAATTAATTTTCTGCAAATCTCTGTGATCATGTGACTCCTTTATTGACGGCGCTTAACTGGTTGCCAGTGCAGACTTAGATTTATTTTAAAGTGCCATGTTGAGTTTTTAAGATTTTGTCTGGAATTGGTGAGGATGTTAAACCCTTATGTCAATTCTAGGAGCTGTAATCAAGTGTTTTTGGCCTTCCCACAATTAAGAATGTGAGATTTAAGGCTTTATTTTCTCATTCTTTGTTTTTAGCGATTTGATTATGGAATGATCTTCCGATGGAGTTCTGTGAGATGCTACTATTCTTTTCGTAAAGCCCTGAAAACACATTTCTTTAAGTTTAGTAAGATGTGATGTTATGTTTTAATCATTATTCTATTTTCATATTTTATAATTCCTTTTTATATATATATATATATATTTTTTTAGAGTTTAACAATTAAATCCAAGCAATTTCACTTGTACAGAAAAGTGTTACACAAGAAATTTTAACCTCTTAAAAAGAAACTTTCTTAAAGGAAATATAATAAACACTCAAGTCCACAATATTGGGATCCAAGACTTAAGAGGAAGAGATAGGAAAACATTAAAGGCAATATGAGGTACATGAGCAAGATATTAATTATATAAACAGATCTACTCCCGAAACTCTCTTGGTTGCTATAAAGGCTGACAAGTGAGAAGGTTCAAAGAAAACGTATTTAACAGCATTATATCTAATAATAAACTTACATGGATATCTTAAGAAAAAAGTTCCACCTATTTGCCGAACTCCAGATTTCAATAATAGAAACTGCTTGCGTCTACGTTGAGTATCTCTTGATACATCAGGAAATAATTGAATCTTAAAGCTTAGAAACAATTTCTCTCTGTTTACCAGGAGATAATGCCACCGAAGCAACCAAAGTCGCTGAGGCGGCTACTTCTGAATCTCACGTGTTCCATATAGCGGAAACATATTATTTTGTAATTCCTGATGATTATATCAGTCTCTTTTTTGATTATTGTATCTCGCCTTGAATCCAAGTTGAGGGAGTTGGCAGGTGATTAGTCTCCTATAACTTAGAACATAACAATGGGGGCTGAGCACCACCAATATTATTTATTTAGAATTTGCTCACACCCTTTTCAGTAGTAGCTCAAGGTGAGTTACATTCAGGTACTCTGGATATTTCTCTGTCTCAGGAGAGCTGACAATCTAAGTTTGTACCTGAGGCAATGGAGGGTTAAGTGACTTACCCAAGATCACAAGGAGCAGCAGTGGGATTTGAACTGGCCACCTCTGGATTGCAAGACCGGTGCTCTAACCACTAGGCTACTCCTCTACTGTAGCAGCATTCTGTGTAGAATCTTCAAATAGTAGCAACATTCCATGTAGAATGTCAGATAATATCAACATTCCATATAGAATCTCAAATAGTAGCAACAGAATCTCAAATAATTTATTTGGATTTTGCTCACACCTTTTTCAGTAGTAGCTCAAGGTGAGTTACATTCAGGTATTCTGGATATTTCTCTGTCCCAGGAGGGCTGACAATCTAAGTTTGTACCTGAGGCAATGGAGGGTTAAGTGACTTTGCCCAAGATCACAAGGAACAGCAGTGGGATTTGAACTGGCCACCTCTAGATTACAAGACTGGTGCTCTAACCACTAGGCCACTCCTCAAACTCTTTCACTGTGACCAGAAAGGGTTAAATTGTGTTGTGTTTAGCACCTCCAATCATTTTGAAATGATGGCGCCTATACTTTACTCTTTGCAGCTGTCCCCAGCCCACGTGAACCTGAGGCGAAGAAGCTACGTTTGGGGACTTAACCTAGGTCTCCCACAGAGCAGCATGCAGTACAACAGCTGGGCAGCAAAGTCCTGATCTTTCTCTCTTCCCTGGTCCCTCATTATCCCTTCCGGCTGCTACTTCCTCCTTCGCTGGCTTCCTTTGGAAGTCAGAACCACAAGGAGCCCCATAGTCTTGATTCACGTTTCAGGGTAAATCCAGAAGAAGGGGCAGCAGCCAGCTGAATGAGGAAGGAAGTGATACCAAGGGGTGGGAGGAAAGAAGAGGTGGCAATGCTAGAGAATGTGGTGGTAGCAAAGAGGTGGGAGGGAAGGAAAGTGGTGATACCATTATGAGAGAGGGAAGCTGATGGTGTGCCACCATAAATTGAACACAGTGCTGGGTGTGCCACAGAACAAATAATCCAATAAAGGTTTAATAAACAGGAAGAAACTACTGGACAAAACTAAACAAAACACTGCAAAAGTGACTTCATATATAGCATTCAGTTTCCCTCTCCCCACAGGGATTTGGGGGCTCAGTCTTTCAAACACTGACTGCCAGCTGAGCACTCGGACAGCATTCCAGGGTAAAATTCAAGAGGTTCATTCTGGCTGCCAACTATAGTCACTGCAGGGTTAAGCTCCGACCATACAGGACTGAGTTTCGGTTACACAGATAACCCCTCCGCACCATTGTGCCAGAAAGCGAAGTTACTTATCTGTAATAGGAGTTCTCCGTGGACACCAGGCTAAGTCAGCCACATTTAGGTGACATCATCCAATGGCTCCCAAAGGACGGAGTCCTCTCCAATAGCTCACAGACAAGGTCCCTCTGAGCATGCGTATTTAGTACCCTTGCAAGGCAAACCCAGGCATCCCCACCTCCTGCTTCAGTCAGTCCCGAGCTTGTTCTCTCAGACTGTCGCTGTAAACAGTAGGTCACTTCTGAGGTAGTCATTGGGTGGTGAAAATGTTCCCTGAACATGATTTCTGTAATGTGAAGGACCATTTTATGCAATTTTGTGGGGTTTCCACTGAAGGGAGTGGAGATATGCTAGAGCTTCTTAGGTAGAACATACTAGTCATGCTCCATCACTGGGTCTAGGTCTAAACAGAAGGAGATAAGACTAGCCCTACTGGGCCAGACCAAAGGTCTATCCAGCCCAGTATCCTGCTTCCTTCCAACATTGGCCACTCTAGGTCACTAATACCTGGCAGAATCCCAAGGAGAAGGGAGATTCCATGGTACTGATCCCATGGATACAGCCCTTCATTGTCCTGTCTGGGAATGAGGATGGGGCCTCCCAGCTTGTATTGTGTCATCTGCTTTCTACTGCCACCTACTCCTTTTAAACTGTCCTTTTTTTTTTTAACTACAGAAGGTTGAATAAATTATTCTGTTTATTAGATTATTGCTATACTGCCTTTTTGTAAGAACGAGTTGCTCCTACAACAGAACTGTAGAAGTTGAGGCCAACAGAAGTGATGGCCTTCAGACCAAACTCCTTGTGAAATATTATGCTGAATTTAGCAACGGTGAGCCCTGGTCACCATGTGGTGGGGTGCAATGAGGTGAGGTTTGATGCTGTATCACCTGATAGGGAGCAGCATCTTTTTCCCAGTATAACTAACTGGCAGCTTAATACTCATCCTGCTGGGAGTCAGAACGTGCTTTATCAGTATACAGGTGTGTACAGGCATTGTTGTACTGAGGCTGATCAAGGGACCACATTCCAGGTCATGAGAACCCACAGGATTCCAAAGAGAGTAATATGGGATGACAACATGAGAGGGTGGTGGACGCTTGGGATGCCCTCCCGCGGGAGGTGGTGGAGATGAAAACGGTAACGGAGTTCAAACATGCATGGGATATGCATAGAGGAATCCTGTGCAGAAGGAATGGATCCTCAGAAGCTTAGCTGAAATTGGGTGGTGGAGCAGGTGGAAGGAAGAGGGGGTGGTGGTTGGGAGGCGAGGATAGGGGAGGGCAGACTTATACTGTCTGTACCAGAGCCTGTGATGGGAGGCGGGAAATACTGCTGGGCAGACTTATATGGTCTGTGCCCTGAAAAGGACAGGTACAAATTCAATTCAAGGTAAGGTATACACATATGAGTTTGTCTTGGGCAGACTGGATGGACCATGCAGGTCTTTTTCTGCCGTCATCTACTATGTTACTATGTAACATGGCATCTTCCCTGATGGAAATAGGGTGGCTCACATTCTATACAGGGGATAGGGAGCTTCGGGAGTTCCTCTGAAGCTAATGCTTTAGCAGTTTTTCAGTGCTGTTGCTTTTATTAATTCACCAAAGATTTCTTGGCTTGTTTGGGTGCACCGCAACAGAGAATTTAGGTCTGGTTGCCCTCAAAGGATGCTGGCTGAAGGCAATGTTTTTGAATTACATGCAGGGCACAGAAATTCTGAGTATTACACTGATCCCTTGGGTTTATGCCCAGGACCATGGGATGTTTATGGGCTCACCCAGGATGACTGAGGATTATGAGCCATCAGTCCGCTGGGGCAATGATAGCGACTGTCTTAACTTGGTATGAGCATGAAGGCAAGGGTCTTGCAGCCTTTTTTTTCATTTTTACATCAGAAGAGAATCTGGTGGCACGGGGTTGCAGAGCACGCTGTTTCTATGCCCTATGGGCGCCTCGGAGCAAGTAGGGACAAAGGGGAAAGTTTCATGTTCTCCTTGCTAGGGAGGGCCATGTTGCTTGGATTTGCTGTTCAAGTCACATAGCAATAAGAGACAGCAGACTCTATGGCTGATGGTGCTAACAGCCAACTCCTAACATCTCATTTAAAAAGCAAAGCCTCCTGATCTCAAGGAGTGAAGGGTAAAGAGGTGAGCTTGTACTCCAGATTTCCAGATGGTAGTCACCACCTTGCTGTTAATATTGGCAGCTCTTGAAGGCTATTGAGATTGCGGAGGGAGGGGGCAGCAAGGAAAGGCAGGCAGTTGTAGCAGAACGTCCTTGTTGTGGAAAATTTTAGACCTATTTGAGGCAAATTCTTTTTTTTTTGTTTCCCAACAAAGATCTCTAAAAGACCTTGTCACTTCCTTCCCTTGCAAATACTCATTGGATGATGGGGAGTCTTAGCATCCTGTAGTGTCTGAAATCCGGTAGAAACAGAGATGCAGTGTACATGTGCCAATGCTGTAAGGTCTGCAGGCTCAAGGAATTGATGTCACGTATGATGTCATCTGTGGCGGCCCTATGGGCATGGCTTATAATTTAGGGGGTAATAGCAGACAGTTTATCTGTGTCTTCCTACAGGCTGAGAAGCACACAGTATGATGTCATCTGTGGCGGCCCTGGGGGCATGGCTTATAATTTAGGGGGTAATAGCAGACAGTTTATCTGTGTCTTCCTACAGGCCAAGAAGCACACAGTGATCAGGTGTTGGAAGCTGGTCAGGCAATGTCTACTCTGTAGAGGGTTCCATGGCTCCAACTGAGGAAGGTGGATCTCGGCCCCAGCAGGGGAAGTGTTCTGGGGGTGCAGCCACAATGGTTGGAGGAGCTCATACCAATGGGGAGGTGTTCTGGGGGTGAGGCTATGCGGGTTGGAGGAGCTGAATGGCACTTCTCCTCCAGGTGCAGAGGAATGCCATGCATAGGGTTAAGCAGAGCCCTCATGGGGGGGGGGGGTCTGAGAGCCGACATGCCTCTAGGTGTGCCCCAGGGGGAATGAGGCTCCCTCCCCACCAGGAGCTGTTTAGTACAGCAGCTCCAAATTTTCTCTTTCAGCAAGTGGGATGTCCATGTGCAGTGTGGCCAGACAGGGGAACTGGGAGGTGCAAGGGCACCACACCCAGCCTTTGTTGATTTGAGCCTGGTGTTTGTCTGCCACAGCCTGACAGGAGAACCGGGAGGTTCAAGGCCACCACACCCAACCCCTAGTGATTTCAGTCGATGTCCGTCTCCACTTGCATGAGAGGGGAACCAGGAGGCACAAGGCCACCACACCCAGCCTTTATCTTGATTTTGGTCCGATGCAAAGATTGGCCCTCCGATGTGCCCATGCAGTTGATGAGCCTGTATCAACAGAAAAGAAGGTGAGTGTTTTTAATTAAGTGGAAAACAACAAATTGTGTAAAATACAGGAGAGTAAGGAAATCCGTCTCTGTCTGGGATGGCAGATAGAATAAACTGAGGCAGGAAGTAGGGATGCCTAGGCTTGCCTTACAAGGGTACTAGATACACATGTTCAAAGAGACCTTAAAAAAAAGTCTCTCTGAGCTACTGGAGAGTACTCTGTCCATTGGGAGCTGTTGGATGACGCCACCTACACGTGTCTGACGCGTCCTGCTTGTCCTAGGAGAACTAGAGAAAGGAGATGGGTGAGTCCCTTGAGGTTTAAGTTTTACATACAGCACTGTGACAGACTGAGAGGGAGGAGAAGATGGCTGTCACAATGCAGAAGAGCGTTTCTGTCACACACAGTGCCCTGTGTCACAGGATTAGATGGAGGACAAGGGTGTGCCTATCTTGTAGTTATCTAAATATTACAGCACTCCAGCAGTACACTTAAGAAACTGAGATCATATCCAGCACATCCAGACGTACAAATGAGGTTTACTCCTATCATGGTATGTGCAAAACTAACCTATTACTTAGGTAGGATTTGCCAGCTAGCTCCAGTTTTACCCCACAGGTTGATCCAGTCCTGGCTTTACCTTACATGGTTTTGTAGTTAATGTAGTATTGCTTTTCTTAGAGAAGGGCTGAGCATCCACAGTCTGAGGACCACAACTCAAGTCAGGTTTTCAAGATTTCCAGATAGATCTTATGCATATTCACTGTGGAAACATTGAAAACCTGACTGAGTTGTGACCCTCGAAGACTGTGGTTGCCTACCCTTATGATAACTAGATAGTTAAAAGCAGCCCCCAAATAAATAGAAACATAGGTGGTCGGTTGCCCAGCTGTTTGGGGAGGCTAAAGGGGGCGGGAGCAGAGCGAGGGCTTACATCCATAATTGTCCGTTTCCCGGACCATCAGAGCAGCACCTTGGCTTCAGCTCTCTTCCACAGGTTCAGCAGGCTCTCTTCTGCCCCTTTGCCCCCCTCCCCCCAACTATAACTTGTCTCCCTCTCCAGGGTCCTCCATATTTTCCTCCTCCTGCCTGCCTGTCCTCCTTCCCCACCCCACCCAGGACCAAAAGAGCAGCACATTCAGCTCTCTCTGCCAAAGGTTCAGCAAGCAAGTTCTTTTCCACCCCCCACCCCCATCCAGGACCATCAGAGCAGCACCTTCAGGTTTCTCTCCCACTTCAGCCAGCATGCAAGCTCTTCCACACCCCACTCCCCCAATCCACATCTATAACTTGTCTCCCCCTCCAGGTTCCTGCATATTTTCATCCTCCTACCTGCCTGTCCTTCTTCCCCACCCCACCCAGGACCATCAGAGCACCTTCAGCTCTCTCTCCAAAAGGTTCAGCAAACAGGTTGTTCTGCACCACCCTGGACCATCAGAGCATCACCTTTAGGTCTCTCCCACTTCAGCCAACAAGAAAGCTCTTTTCCATCCTCACCCAGGATCATCAGAGCAGCACCTTCAGCTCTCTCTCCCACTTCAGCCAGCCAGTAAGGAAGCAAGCAAGCTCTCCTCTGCCCCTGCCCCCACCATTCCAGTCTCTCCCTCTTAGTCCCACTCCTTCCCTCCCCCAATGAAGCAGTTGGACTTGGACACTTCTTTTCTTAGATAATGTGGATGGATCATTCTGCAGCATGCAGTGCTGCTGGTAGCGGTCTCCATCCTAGCGATTACAGCAGGCCTGCCTCAGGGACTCAGCCTTTCCCTGTGACACGTCCTGCCCTCAAGGAAGCAGGAAGTCACATCAGAGGAGGCAGGATGCATCACAGGAGGAAGGCCTTGTTCCTGAGGCAGGCCTGCTGTAGTCATTAGGATGGCGACCACTACAGGCAGCAATGTGAGAGTTGGGGGGAGGGGGAACGGGAGTCCCAAGTACTCCCAGCTATCACCACAGCACACGGTGGTGCACTGCAGGTCCCGTGGCCGCAGGCTGCAGCTGCTTTAATGGGCTTTTCTTGCTGTTTGTGTGTTGCTGTGCTGTATGGCGCCCTGGCTACCTTTGGGGAGGCTTGTTGGGTTAGCTTGCGGTTGGGGAGGCTTAGCCTCACCAACCTCTTATACCGGGCACCTATGAATAGAAACCTTCAAAGGTACAGTCTTCTGAAGTAAAACTATTAGATATTGTGATGTGTATTATTTATCTAGTGCTACCGAGAATATGCAGAACTTTACAGACACATATAATAGACAGTCCCTGCGTTTTGAAGCTTACAGTCTAAGACAGACAGATAAAAACCACAAATAAAATGCACGGAGGCCTTAAAATTAGAGCCACAAGGAGTGAGGCCTAATAGGAGCCCTTCTGAGGGAAGAGCAGATGGGTGAGGCAACGAAGCTGTTTACAGGAATGATTAGGTTCAAGCTTTAGAAGCTGCCTTAAAGAGGTGCTAGATCTGAAATCTAGCAGGAGTGGAGTTCGTGCTCAGGAAGGCTATTTCAGGAGCTTGATGATTCAAGATTTAGTGATGGAGGAGAAGGAAGCACTGCAGAGTGAGTGCATTTATAGGCAAGAGCATGCAGTTTGGATATTATGTGCAATTCGATGGGAAGCCAATGTAGTAATTCAAGAAGCGGAGTTGAAGTATCGTATCATCAAAAGATGAAAAGTTGTATTGAATTCTGAACAGGCTGCAAGAGAGAGAGAGATCATTCAGCTGCAGACCTGACCTGCAAGAAGCAGTTGCAGTCATCTAAGCAGAAGGTGGTGAGAAGGCATAGAAACATGACGGCAGATAAGGGCCAAAAGGCCCATCCAGTCTGCCCTTCCTCAGCAACCACTAACTCCTCCTTTTCCTAAGGGATCCCACGTGCCTTTCCCACGTTTTCTTCAATTCTGACACAGTCTTCATCTCCACGACCTCCACCGGGAGGCTATTCCACACTTCTACCACCCTTTCCGTGAAAGAGTATTTCCTTAGAATCCTCCTAAGCCTATTTCCTCTTAACTTCAGCTTATGACCTCAAGACATTAGACCATTCCTGTATATGGGTAGACAGCTGGTTTGGGTGGGGGATTTTAACCTCATAAGCAGGGCAGGGGACAGCAGGGCACGGGCACAGGAGATCAGTTACGATGGGATCCCATTGGAAGATCTCATGACAGCAGTGAGGTTGGAGGATGTGCAGTGAAGGCAGGAATACAGGGACAGAAGGGATCTAGGTGTCATCATTGATGATACGTTGAAACCTTCTGCTCAGTGTGCTGCAGTGAATAAGAAAGCAAACAGAATATTAGGTATTATTAGGAAAGGAATGGAAAACAAAAATTAAGACATTATAATGTCTTTATATCGCTCCATGGTGCGACAACGTCTCGAATATTGTGTTCAATTCTGGTCACCGCATCTCAAAAAATATATAGTGGAATTAGAAAAGGTGCAGAAAAGGACAACAAAAATGACAAAGGGGATGGGACGACTTCCTTATGAGGAAAGGCTAAAGCGGCTACGGCTCTTCAGTTTGGAGAAAAGATGGCTGAGGGGAGATATGATAGAGGTCTATAAAATAATGAGTGGAGTGGAATGGGTAGATGTGAAGGGTCTGTTCACGCTTTCCAAAAATACTAGGACTAGGGGGCATGCAATTACGCTATAAGGTAGTAAATTTAAAACGAATCGGAGAAAATGTTTCTTCACTCAACGTGTAATTAAACTCTGGAATTCGTTGCCAGAGAATGTGGTAAAGGCAGTTAGCTTAGCGGGGTTTTAAAAAGGTTTGGACAGCTTCCTAAAGGAAAAGTCCATAGACCATTATTAAAATGGACTTGGGGAAAATCCACTGCTTATTTCTGGGATAAGCAGCACAAAATGTTTTGTACTTTTTTGGGGTCTTGCCAGGTATTTGTGACCTGGTTTGGCCACTGTTGGAAACAGGATGCAGGGCTTGATGGACCTTTGGTCTGTCCCATTATGGCAATACTTATGTACTTATGAAGGGTTACACATTCTGGAGAGAAGAACAGAGGAGTGGAATTTACAGGATCATTGTTAAGAAGGGATGCGGAGGGTTTAAGCTGCAGCACACTCCCTTTTTGGACCACCACATGCTGACGGTGGAAGTGGGGAGGGCAGAAGGGAGTGAGAGGGCCGGGGTTGTAGAGGGGATATGCAAATGGCCTGCAAGTCCTGCACAGTACCTGTAAGGCAGCTGTGGCCAGATGGAAGAGGAAATGCCTGAAGCCAACCTGAGGGGGGTGGGGGGGGATAGGGGTGGCCAGAAGGTTGGCAGACGGGTAGTAGAGGATGGATGGGGGGAGAGGGAAGGAAGAAACACTAAGACGATTGATGAAATGGGTGACCCTCAGAAAGGGATAGGCCCGGGAGGAACCGGGGAGCAAAAGGTGCATTCCAAATGTCGATGATCAATGTGTCCAGCAATTCACATTAATTCTCACAGTTCAGTTGTGTTCATTGACGCATGAACCGAGTGATCAACTGCTAAGAGTCACGTGCGGGCGCTTGAAGCTTTCCCTTATAGGTTTCATCTCACAGGGAGTTGGGAGAGGCGTTTCTCGGACGCTGGGCACCCTGGTCCCTCCGCAGTCGTGGGTTGATGGAGACCGACAGAAGGAAAAAAATAAACCGGAAGCTTCTAGTCCAGGTGCTCAGCCTGGGAACCTCCTGGAGGAGGATCAAGCAGAATAGGGTTTGGTAATATGTTCTGACAGGAAGGGATAACTATTGGAGAAGTTATTGAGAAAAGATTGACACTTCTTTAACTGCATTGTGGATATGCCCAAAGAAGGAAAGGGAGAAATCGACGAGGACTACAGGACCTACACTGCTAAGGTGCCAACCAAAAAAAATGATTGAAAACCCTACAAAAACACACTAAAAAATTAAGTATGTGGCAAACAGTCCCTAACAGCACTACTTCCAGCACAGACAGTGGATTGGGGTAAACCACTGGGACTATGATCAAATTAATCTTTTGCTCAAGGGCAAGAGACAAACTTGATTTGTTTAGCACCCTCAATCAAACGGGTGTTCCTTTGACTCCTAGGACTCACAACAACAACAACCCTATCTAGGAAAATTCAGCTCTGAAAATATCATATTGGGTCAGAGAACACCAATATTTCCTCCTACAGGAAAACAAAACAAAACAAAACAAAACAAGATAAACTGCTTCAGATCCCTACAATAAATCCTCACCTTAGTCACACACAGAACATGCACAAAGGCACTTGCCCAATACAGAATGATGGACTAGACATTACAAATAGAAATGCTCAGACAAAGGATGAATTGGAAACCTCAAGAAACCAGACTCGGCATGCAGTGCAACACTGGAAATAGAAAAACAGAAATGTATTTCTTCTTGTACTATGCTAAATACAAAGATATAAGAAACACATTCCCCAAACTGACATATTCCAATTACACATTGAAAATAAAATGGTTTCCCTCTACTTTCAACTGAACATTTTATTTTTCTAATTCTGTTGGTTGTAGTCTCTCTTTTGCTCATTTTCAGTCTTCTATCTCCTTTTCCATAGTCTCTTTTCCCCTTTGTTGCGCCCCTACATCTCTCTAACACGGAATTTTAACTTTCATCTGATTCTCCTTTCTCTGCTTCTATCTACTTATAATACCTCTCCTAATCTCCATTTTTATTCCCATTTAATAACCCCAGCCTTGTTTTTCACTCTCTGTTCAGACCCCTCTACCCAATTGCTGAGTCCACACTTTTCGTCTACCATCTATCTCCAATCCCTGCTCTCGTCCCACCCAACCTCCAAGTCTTCACTGTCCTCCCATCCCCAAGTTTCCACTCTCCCCATCCCTGAATTCCCACTCTCTCATCCCCACTCAATCCACCAGTCTTACACATCTAATCCGGTCCTCGAGTCCTCACTCCCAGTCTCTAACCCAGTACCCTAGTCTTCACTGTCAGCGCTTCTTCTCCTACCTGAATCAATCTCTAGCATTTCCTAGCCTCAAAATTCTCCTTACCTCTCTACCCCCTCATAGGCTGGGCAGGAGAATGAGTCAACCACCTGCCACCCAGTACCTCTTCTCCTTACTGTGTGATTTTGATTAGCTGTTTGAACTTGCCAGAAGGGAAAGGAGAGGCAGTAGTAGAAACAGCAAGACCAAGTCCGAAGCATTATCCCATTTTGCTGCTGGCTGGGGGGAGGGGGGAGGTTCAGATATGATGGACAACAGCACTAAATTCTTTCCAGCTCAGGGCCATGGAGGGAGAGTGGGAGGAGGTAATTTTTTATTTGTGGTTCCAGGCCCAAACCCTGGGACTGCTGCTCAAAGCCAGGCGCTAAAGCCCACAATGCAAAGCCCCATAGCACAACTACAAGAGTTATTCAACTGCAGAAAAATAGCTAAGCAATACTCAAAGAAAATGACAGTATATATGTAAATAATATGCATGCTCAATAAGAGCAAGGGGAGGAATGTGCCTGGTACATGCGTACAAGAGTTTTGCGGCAAGCACGGCACTTGTACACATGTCCAGACAAAACTGGAAGTGCAAACACGCATGGGTGCTATTCTTCTGCACTTTTAAATATAAGCCTTTCAAAAATTGTTTCCACTTCAAATTTTTGAAAGGCTGATATTTAAATGCAGAAAAATAGGCACCCAGGTGTGCTCACACTTTTGGTTTTGCTCGGACTCGCGGACATGTTTGTTTCTGATTAACTGTGCTTAAAGTTGCACGACCTTCCTTCTGCTTGCAAAAGAAGACAAAACCCGCAGTTCAATGTGAAAAACTGGCAAGAAATCTTCTCCTGAAAACCTTCTATGCTGTCCCTGATCTGGCACTACATTTTTGGCATTACAGCCATCATTTCCTTCTGTGCATTGGGAAGGAATGCTTACTGACCTCATTAACATCCATTTAAATACAATTGGTGGTCATCTCTAGGGCACATGTTAATTCAGGCACTCGAGCCCTTGGTACTGTATAACATGCACTGAAACCCAGCATTAACTGCATTTTTATAGTCGGCAGTAGTCTTGAACATTCCCCCTCACCATGCCATTTTGAGGGGGGAGCAATGGATCAGGTGCTTCTTCAGACCCACACACTGTCAGATGGGAGGGGGCAGGGCACTCATACTCTTCTCTTGACTGCACTTGTGGTATAGACCAGCAGGAGGCAGGAGCTCTTTTCTTCCTCCCTATCAGGAGAGAGAGAGGGCAGGCAGGTATCGAAAGTCATGGGTAATACCTTTTTCCCTTCTTCCAGTTTGTGGATCTATCCAGAAGGGAGTTGGAAAGAGCACTGGTCCCATTTGACCCCAGTGTCCTAACATGTGTTTTGCTGCTTAAGAACCACCCTCTCCCCACCACCCACATTTTGGTACATAAGTACACAAGTATTGCCATACTGGGAAAGACCAAAGGTCCATCGAGCCCAGCATCCTGTTTCCAACAGTGGCCAATCCAGGTCACAAATACCCAGCAAGATCCCAAAAATGTACAAACATTTTATACTGCTTATCCCAGAAATAGTGAATTTTCCCCAAGTCCATTTAATAACGGTCTATGGACTTTTCCTTTAGGAAGCCGTCCAAACCTTTTTTTAACTCCGCTAAGCTAACCACTTTTACCACATTCTCTGGCAATGAATTCCAGAGTTTAATTGCACGTTGAGTGAAGAAATATTTCTCTGATTCGTTTTAAATTTACTACATTATAGCTTCATTGCATGCCCCCTAGTATTTTGGAAAGCGTGAACAGACGCTTCACATCCACCCGTTGAACTCCACTCATTATTTTATAGACCTCTATCATATCTCCCCTCAGCCGCCTTTTCTCCAAGCTGAAGAGCCCTAGCCGCTTTAGCCTTTCCCCATAAGGAAGTCGTCCCATCCCCTTTATCATTTTCGTTGTCCTTATCTGCACCTTTTCTAATTCCACTATATCTTTTTTGAGATGCGGTGACCAGAATTGAACACAATATTCGAGGTGCGGTCGCACCATGGAGCGATATAAAGACATTATAACATCCTCATTTTTGTTTTCCATTCCTTTCCTAATAATACCTAACATTTTATTTGCTTTCTTAGCCACAGCAGCACACTGAGCAGAAGGTTTCAATGTATCATCAACGACGACACCTAGATCCCTTTCTTGGTCCGTGACTCCTAATGTGGAACCTTGCATGACGTAGCTCTAATTCGGGTTCCTCTTTCCCACATGCATCACTTTGCACTTGCTCACATTAAACATCACCTGCCATTTAGACACCCATTCTCCCAGTCTCGTAAGGTCCGCTTGTAATTTTTCACAATCCTCCCGCGATTTAACGACTTTGAATAACTTTGTGTCATCAGCAAATGTAATTACCTCACTAGTTACTCCCATCTCTAGGTCATTTATAAATATGTTAAAAAATAAGTGGTCCCAGCACAGACCCCTGGGGAACCCCATTAACTACCCTTCTCCATTGAGAATACTGACCATTTAACCCTACTCTCTGTTTTCTATCTTTTAACCAGTTTTTAATCCACAATAGAACTTTAGGCAACACCTAGTTCACCTACTGGTTAAGCAGGTCCTGTGTCCAAATACAGGTCTATATAAAAAGTGTTACACATACATTGTGTTGTAACAGTAATAGAGGGAGTACACACAGATAGTAGGCCACAATAATAGCGTGACAAGTAAATGGAAGTGTAATAATATCCGCTTTAGATACAATACTTACCATACAATTAGAATTCAGTGTAAAGGTTCTTTAATATGGTGGTCAATCCTTGACCATTGGCCATGGGACAATTTGGAGACTTCACAGCTCATGTTCCCCTGTGTGGTTTCATTCCTGTGATATCATTCTGGGACATATGGCACATTGATATTAGACACAGTACTACACACATGCTGAACTGATACAGACAGGGGAAATATTGGGAATATAAGACCCTTCTGCTTGGGAAAACATACGCAATTCCTAAGGCTTTCTTTTGGAATAAGATTAATATGTTACTGCCTCTATCCCTCCCCTAATCCCGAGTCTCACCCCAGCCCTCACCTCCTTCTGATAAACTGATCTCTGCAGCAACATCCTGCCAACACTGCACTTCTACAAATAAAATCCACTGCAGTCAAAGTCTCCCTTCATCAGAATCCAATCAATAGTGAGCTGAAAGCGTTCACTGTGGATTACCTGTGGAGCAGCAGCACAAAGGCTGAGACAGCTGGTGGGGACCACTGAGATGGAAAGAAAGAAACAGAAGGAAGTCAGCTGGGAAATCACTGAAGCCTGAAGGAGGAAATCTGCTCCTGTGCAATGAGTGAGCAGGCAGTGGCCCAGAAGCTGCATGGAAAAAGGCAGAAGTGGTTCCACGAGCTTCAAAGAGAAAACTTGGGGATTCTATTTCTCACAGTATTGGACTAAAGGGGTGGGGGGAGAAGGGTACTGCAGGGCAAGAGTGAAGTGCAGGGGCAGAATTGTGCAGAAGAGGTCTCAGTACTGGAATCACAGGGACTGCTGCAGATCAGGAGTGTGGTGCATTGGCAAAGCTGTGTATACGTGTGGGTGGGTGGGTGGGTGGGGGAGGCAGGATTTAGAGCTAGTATTATTATCTTAAATATTAGAGAACATGGAAGGACAATTGTGGCCCTAATGCATTGGAGGAACAATTGTAACCTTTAGCAATGTATAAAAAGGAGGGGATTCTAATATTAAGCATTCCAGAGCATAGAGTGGGTCTACGGATTTAGATAAGCAAAGTATATAACCACAGTAAATGACAGCAGAGAATAACCAATTGGCATGTCCAGTCTTCCAAATTACATTTCATTCTTCATTTTCAATCTGGGCAGACAAGAAATTAATTCCTATACTAAAACCAGTATCTCCCTCCTATGTCTTTTATCCAACCTCTCAACGATGTTCTCACTACTACCCTTTATATCTACCCCAAGCACACTCACTGCAGTTAAAGTTATAGTTACGACCACTTCCTGATGACAGAACTGGATAACTTGGAAATATTGTATACTACATAAGGTTTGAAAATTAATCCCCCCTCCCCCTGTTACCTACCCCTTTCTCCTGGTTCTGCCCTTAGTTCAACCTTCATGGAAGCTAAATGCTATTGGAGTTGTAATCCTGGTCACTCCATGCAGGCTTCTGCAGCCTTTTTGGAAACCCAATGCAGTTATACACCACTCTCTGCTCATTGGCCCTCTAAAATTCCATATGACCGAGTAACCACCTGATCTCCTTCCTTCATTTCTTGTACCCCTCACCTCACCATTTACCATTATCACTGTGATTTGCATCTGCCCCAAGCATGTAAATTCTGTCACCACCTCATTCAGTAAAGTACGCCCTTGTTCCCTCTCACTCTACCTCTATCTTCAAATCATTTATTTTATGTATATATAAATCAGATTTGTATCCTCCCTTTGAAAACATTTGTTACAAATGGAGAGAATGCATCCTCATGCCTCTTCCTCCTCCTCCTCCTCATTAAATTTCCTGTCCTGTTGAGAATGTCACCTTCTTGTGCTTTATGAAACAACGCCTGTCAAATATATCTGAATGTTTTTTGTCATGCCTGTCCTATGCTTCCTCTCCTCAAGTCTGTAAAAGCTCTCTGTGGGGTTTGGGTTGTGGGCCCTTCTATTATTTTAATAACCCCTCAACGTCCTTGCCAAGAAGTATATAAGCTGTTCCCTGTAAGGAATACAGATTGGGTTTAATAAGCAGCCTACTATTGTTTTTAAACATTTAACCCACAGCCCCTCATTATGCCTATCCCTCCCCTCTCAGAATTCTAAGAGAAAGTAAGACACATCAGCTGATATCTAGCATTATCTAACCTTCTTCCATTGTCGTCCCATGCTACGAGATCTGGCGTTTATGTTGTCATTTCAATGCTCCCCCCAAAACTTTTTATAATGAACCCTTCCCACCCCCAAACCCAAGTTCTTTCATGTCCTCTGCTTTACAGATTCAGCCCAGCTGAAGCCGGACAGTGCCAGGCAGTTACAGAGAGACAGGCCAGGACAAGCCCAGGCAAGTCCAGTCTCTCCCTGTCCGCACTCCTGCAGGCTGGCAAGCAAGTCCCAGCCCTTCTGAGCCCAAGCAGGCGTCTCGCTTTCTGTTAACACTTTCTAGTCTTTTTCTCTGCGGTGAAGTTGGGGGGGGGGGGGGCGGCCTTCCACTGCAATAAATGCCAGACGGGGAGGGCGCTCTCACCTCATTACTGGTCCTGAGCCCCCCCTGCAGGTTCGGAGCCATGTGCTAGCCACTGCAATTCCATGCGCCACTTTCACACACACTAATACACGAATCAGCATTAAAATACCAAAGCCAGCATTCCCGCAAGGCTGCTGTCATAAAAGTTTAGCAACCCCCCCCCCCCTACCCCTTTTCCCCCGCTGACACCGAGACACAAATCATAGCGCAAAACGAATCCGGTACCATGACACAAGCCACTCTGGCTAGCACATCACAACCAAATCCCATCGAGACACAGCACACATCAGGGTCTCACCATGCACCACACAAGCGAATGACTTGTCAGATCTGGCTCCAGACGGAGGAGACCGAGAAGTTTGGGTCCCGAGATCAGCAGATGAGCCCGAAAGTGAATCAGCAAGAGCGGCACAAGCCCCCCTACCTGTTCCCGGCTGCAGCCGCCGGCGCCGAGTGCTGCAGTGCCCCCTCCGGGAAGGACATCGGCAAGGAGTCGAAAGTGCCGAGCTCAGCAGCTGCCCCAATGCCGCAGCCGCATCTGCACCTCAGCAGCCCTGCACCGGCACTTTAAGGAGGGGGTGGGGGATGGTGCACTTTACTCTAAAACTCCCTACTCACCCGATCAGTGGCAAAGACAAGGACGCTGGCCCTCCCCCTCCTCCGCCTCCAAACGAAGGGGGGGGGGGAAATAATAACTGTGACATTCAGCAAAGAATTAGCTGCAGACAAGATGCCTTTGAGGGGTCCTATGGAAAGATGAGTAGATTTACTTAAATGCACATGACACTCTTAAACACATATCTAGCCTTACTTTAAAAGAATAAAAATAATAATAACAAAAAAAAAAACTTAGCCGGCATGGCCTGCTGAAGGATAGAGAACTAAGGCAGAAGGTCCTTCTATCCACTAAATGCAAACTATTCCTTGGCCCCTGTCAGTGGGCAGCTGTACAAAGCATTTTCCCCATGGACACAAAATGGGAAAACCCTTTAGTCCATGTAGGAAGTATTGGAGCACCTACCAAAGATAATTTAAGTCTGAAAAAGAAAGGAAGAAAAGAAAACATTATTTTGGTGGAGAGCAATTAAATCCGGTTTCAGGGAACAGTGATGCACCTACTTTTTCTCTGATGCCTTTTCAATGATTATTGAAACTTTTTTTTTGGTAGGGGATCCTGGAACATCATTCACTTTACTATTCTCTGTCAGATACTGAAGAAACACAGAGATGAGATATATAGAGTAGCAGTCGCATGTAAGAATAGCAAGATCCTTTCAACTGTCCAGCAAAAGACTGTACTTTCTGAAGAAGATCCAACATGTTTAAGTTAAATGGGAGTAACAGAAGCACTGCAGGTGGCACTTTATAGACTGAACAATTTGAGACACCAGCTTTCCAGTACCAGAGTCTATCAGATGCATGGGAGTGTCTGATAACTCTATGAAGGTTCTCTAAATATACAAACAAATTATTCCATAAACCATGCATTCCCTTCCCCACTGCCACGTATTATCCTTGATGGGCTGGATCTTGATGATTTAGATTTCATTTCATTTTCTATTGTGACTGAACTCTGTACCTTTCTGAAAGGTTGCGATGCACAGTGACACCTAGTGGCTGAACCATGTAGTTTGCTACTGGTTGTTATGGCCTCCTGAAGAAGCTCAATAATACCTATTGCGTTGGTATAGTGGCACCCTGTGTTTTAGATAAAAACTAGTAAAATAGGCCCGTTTCTGGAACGAATGAAACGGGCACTAGCAAGGTTTTCCTGGGAGTGTGTATGTTTGAGAGAGAGAGCCAGAGTGAATGTGCGGGTGTGTGACAGAGTGAGACTGTCTGTGTGACAGTGTGTGTGTGAGAATGAGAGTGTGTGACAGGGCCCCCTCCCCTGTTCCTAATGCCCCTCACCCCATTCCCTCCCCTCCTTTTCCTCCTCCTTCCCACACTTTGGGTTCCTTAAGGCTTTCAAAAGTCTATGTACCCCCGTGGCCCTAACGCCCAGTATCCGGATACCCCACCGCTTTCCTCCTCACCCCTCCCCCAAGATGTAATACTTTCACGTCCTTCTTTTTTTTTTTTAAGTGTCCTATCTACCCTGTGTACAAATGCCCGGCATTCAGATTGTGTTCCTCTTGTAAATTTTCATTTCTTTCATTCATTCAGAACTTGCCCCCCCCCCCCCCGAACAGATTTGTTTCCTTCAGTCTTTTAAAACTCTCCTATCTACCCTGTGTCCTAATGGCCAGCATTCAGATTGTTTTCCTTTCCCAAATGTTCATGTCTTTCAGTCTTTCAGAACTCCCCCCTCCCCCCATTTAACACTTTCCATTCCTTCAGTCTTTTAAAGACCCTGAGGGGCATAATTGAACGAAAACGCCTATCTCCATGGGCGTTTATCTCCGAGAACGGGTCCGTGAAGGGGCGGACCGAACCGTATTTTGGGAAAAAAATAGACGCCCATGTTTTATTCAACAATGTGTGAGCTGGGCGTTTTTGTTTTTCAGCGATAATGGAAAATGAAAGCGCCCAGCTCAAAAACGAATAAATCCAAGACAGTTATTCGTGGGAGGGGCCAGGATTCGTAGTGCACTGGTCCCCCTCACATGCCAGGACATCAACCGGGCACCCTAGGGGGCACTTTTACAAAACCAAAAAAACAGGTAAAAGAGCTCCCAGGTGCATAGCACCCTTCCCTTGTGTGTTGAGCCCCCCAAATCCCCCTCAAAACCCACTGCCCACAAGTCTACACCATTACTATAGCCCTAAGGGGTGAAGGGGGGCACCTACATGTGGGTACAGTGGGTTTGGGGGGGTTGGACGACTAATAAGCATTAAGCAGCACAATTGTAACAGGTAGGGGGGATGGGCCTGGGTCCACCTGCCTGAAGTCCACTGCACCCCCTAACAACTCCTCCAGTGACCTGCATACTGCTGCCAGGGAGCTGGGTATGACATTTGAGGGTGAAAATAAAAAGTTGTGAAACATAAATTTTTTGTGGTGGGAGGGGGTTAGTGACCACTGGGGGAGTCAGGGGAGGTCATCCCCGATTCCCTCCAGTGGTCATCTGGTCATTTAGGGCACTTTTTGGAGCCTTATTTGTGAAAAAACAGGGTCCAGGAAAAGTGTCCTAAATTCTAGCTAAAAACGCATACTTTTTTCCCATTATCGGTGAAATGCGCCCATCTTTGTTCGGCAGATAACCACGCCCCAGTTCCGCCTTCGCCACACCTCTGACACGCCCCCATCAACTTTGTCCGCATCCGCGATGGAGTGCAGTTGAAAACGTCCAAAAATCGGCTTTCGATTATACCGCTTTATTCGTTTTTGTGAGATAAACGTCCATCTCCCGATTTAGGTCGGAACTTGGGCGTTTTTCTCGTTCGATTATAAGCAGGCCTGTGTCCTAATGGCCAGCACTCAGATTGTTTTGCTTTGCCAAATTGTCTGTCACTGATGTCACTGAGGTCTAGCAGACCACTTCCGGCAGGCACGGTCCCAGGCACATCCTGTTGGAGGTGAGAATTATTATATAGGATATAGGATGTGAATTCTTGTCAGTGGTATCTAATGGTTAGAAATATCACACAGGTTTAACTTTTTTTTAATTCTTCCCAAACAAATTAAAGGAGAACATCTCATTTTAAGCCACCCCACCCCTTTCCTCTTCAGATCAGAGAGACACACACAAACAATAGATCTACACATATGCAGGTACAAATATGGACCAGAGTTGGAAACAACAGTTACTCATCTTGTAGCTGGCTGTGAAGTGCTGATGGCGGAAAATGTTTATATAGAAAGGCACAACAAGGTGGCACATTTCATTCACTGAAAACTATAAGCATTACAATATCAGAAAAACATTGAGATCATGACCCTAAGAGAATTGAGGAAAACAGAGGTTATGACCACCTGGGATATCCCATCCTGACTGATGAAAAGCTGGATGCCAGAAAAACAGATATAGCGGTAAAAGAGAAAAACATCAAAACAACATTGAATATAGAGGTGTTGGTCCCAAGCGATTACCACCGGTGAATCATGTGGAGAGAGGGAAGATCCTCAAGTACCAAGAAATGCAGTCTGAGACTAAGAAAATATGGCAGAGAGATACCGAAATATTTCCCATCATTTTGGGTGGAAAACAAACTAGCAGATCAGTATAATATAAAAAAAAACTTTATTGAAGATACCGTGTATGAGACAAATGCCCGGCACAGGCCATGTTTCGCCCAACGATAGGGCTGCGTCAGGGGCTAGTCTGTATCTTTCTTGAATAAGAGCGGTATCAAATAATCTATCAGGACAAGGATATAAGAAATTTTCTTCATAAAAAACCAGCATGAACAGCTCAAAATAGCATATCCTGCGTGACGCCAGATAGTCAATAAATAGTCTGCTGTCAAAGGTATCTTCAATAAAGTTCTTTTTTGATATTATACTGATCTGCTAGTTTGTTTTCCACGTTGGATTTTGCAAATCGGTTGCCTTGTTGTTTTCTGGGACCATCATTTTGGATGCCACAGACTTGATCAAAAAGAACTTCCAAGCGCACCTGGATAAGTTGCCTGTACATGTTACATCTTATGAACTCCAGAGGGAAGCTGTCTTTGGAATGATGCAGGTACCACAGCGAGCATTAGCAGTAAATTTGAGAGCTTGAGATCATACTTCACATACCCTGGCTTAGGAGTGAGGTTTATTCCTGTAATGGAATGCACAAAAGTAACCCACATGGAGAAATTGCCACCGTACACAGGTGCACATACACAGAGGGGTTAAACAGAATTCCACATGCTTTCCTCACTTGTTAGCAGCTGTATATAACCCATACATGACTGTATCTTCAGTCAGACCATTAATACACAGAACCCTAAGATAGTCAGAACTGTATTTATTTATTAGGATTTATTTACCGCCTTTTTGAAGGAATTCACTCAAGGCGGTATACAGTAAGAATAGATCAAACATGAGCAATAGGCAATTACAGCAGTAAAAATATTCAAATAACAATACAAAGTATGGCATTGTATACTACTTAAATGTCAACACAATATGTAATAGAACATTTAATTGATAGTGAAGGGTAGCAAAGATGGAACATATAGATAGGTAAGAGGGTAAGAAGAGTTAGAAAGTAAGGTGACTGATTTAAAGAAAGTTGCACATGAGGTTAGAGAGAGGGTTAAATATTAGCTAGGGTAGGAGTGGATAAACATTGCAGGGCAGAAGAACGTTTTCACACCTAGTGAAGTTATTTTGGAAGCATTCATTCTTTAACTCAGTGAGGGTCCTGGAGGCACCCCAGCCAGTCAGGGTTTCATGACATCCACAATGAATATTCATGAGAGAGATCTGCATACCAAGGAGGCAGTGCATGCATTGTGGATACCCAGAAAACCTGACTGACTGGTGTGCCTGTGGTTTGGGAACCACTGAGCTGATTCTCTGAGAGCTCTAATGTCTCTTTATGATCTAGGGATGTACATTTATTTCCCAGTTTTCACTTGGAAAATGTTATGCATTAAGAACATCCCCTAAATCAATCTTACAAACATAAAACCTCTGAATTTATGTGCCTAAGATGGATTTGAATGTGTTAAAAATGATTGTTAATCAAGTTTCACATTAACTAACTTATGAAACAAATAAAAAAATCCAAAAATCTGCCAAAAAATCAAAAAATTTGTTGAAACCAAACTGAAAATTCTGTCCATGCACACTCCCATTGTGATCTTTGGCAAATAAGCTGTTTCTCGTATTCTTTGTACGATGTTGTGACCTCAAATAATATAGACACATAGAATGTGACAGCAGATAAGGAGTGTAAGGCTTAGATAGTCTGCCCAACAAGACCCCTGGAGACTCCTCAAGAACTGGGGCAGTGTTCTAATCTTCCAATTTGGGCTTTAGTGCAGCAGATTGATTACAAAGATCTCACCATGGGGCCCTTTTACCAAGCTGCGGTAAAGGGGTCTCTGCGCTAGCGGCAGTGCGTGTTTTTGTTGTGTGCTAAGGCCCCTTTTACAACAGAGGGTAAAAAAGACCGAAAGAAGAAATGGCCATACGGTAAGTTTGCACTTGCAGTGTGGCCATTTTGGGGAGGAGCACTTAGTGCTACCCATTGAGGTGGCGGTATGGGCTCCTGCACTAACTTGCCAGTAAAAATCAATTTCCATAGCACAGGAAATGGTGTGCACTGGGGGCAGAATTATCACTGGGCTGCTGTGGTAGTCCAGCAGTAGTTCCAGATTTGTTTATTTCCATTTTGCTCACACCTTTTTTTCAGTAGTAGTTCAAGGTGAGTTACATTCAGGTACTCTGGATATTTCTCTATCCCAGGAGGGCTCAGAATCTAAGTTTGTATCTGAGGCAATGGAGGGTTAAGTGACTTGCCCAGGATCACAAGGAGCAGCAGTGGGATTTGAACTGGCCACATCTGGATTGCAAGGCTGGTGCTCTAACCACTAGCCACTCCTCCACTGTAGCAACATTCTGTGTAGAATCTTCAGATAGTAGCAACAGAATTTCAAATAGTAGCAACATTCCATGTAGACCAACATTCCATGTAGAATCTCAGATAATATCAACATTCCATATAGAATCTCAAATAGTAGCAACAGAATCTCAAATAATTTATTTGGATTTTGCTCACACCTTTTTCAGTAGTAGTTCAAGGTGAGTTACATTCAGGTATTCTGGATATTTCTCTGTCCCAGGAGGGCTGACAATCTAAGTTTGTACCTGAGGCAATGGAGGGTTAAGTGACTTACCCAAGATCACAAGGAGCAGCAGTGGGATTTGAACTGGCCACCTCTGGATTGCAAGACCGGTGCTCTAACCACTAGGCTACTCCTCCACTACTAACAGTCCATCTAGGAGCCTGCCCTTGCAGATCAGCAATGCGGCCGTGCAAAAGCCTACCCTTGCAGATCAGCAATGCAGCCGCTCAGGCTTCTGTTTCTGTGAGTCTGATGTCCTGCACGTACACACAACTGTAGTGATCTTTATCTCTGTCAGTGTAATATCCCAGACTGGACAGAAATACTCTTGCCATCCTTCAAACTGTGATGGAGCAGTGCTGAAGAACTTGCATCAAGTAGCACAAATTTAGATATAAAGTAGCCCTAAAAGTCTCAAGTCCTACATTTGTAATGTCTTCTAATATTTCAAGAAGATACAGAGGTGATATAATACAGACATTCAAATATTTGGAAGGTATTAATTTACAAATTAACAGGGACCCCATGAGACAAAGCCAGGCCCGAGGCAGGTCTGCCCTGCCGTGCCTGCCTCCTTACCTTCCTGTGTCACTCTACTCCTCCTTTGGTCTGTCGTCTCCTGCTCCTGTGTGCCAGGACCCTGGTTATGTGTTAATGCAATCATTCAAGTCCTGGCACACAGGAGCAGGAGAGAGACAGACTTGGAAACAAGCAGATAGGAAGAAATTTCTGCTCCCTGAAAACCTTGCCAGCACCGGGCCCCCTCCTTGAAGGCCGGGCCCGGGAAATCTTCCCCCCCCCCCGCCTCTCCAGAGCCCTGCAAATGAACCTTTTCCAGAGATGGGAAGGAGGTAGAACTAAAGGACATGAATCAAAGTTACAGGGGGGGGGGGGGGCGACTGAGGAATAATATCAGGAAGTACGTTTTTATGGAGAGGGTGCTAGATACCTGGAATGCCCTCCCACGGGAGGTGTTGGAGTTGAAAACAGTAAAGGAATTAAAAAATGTGTAGGATAAATGCAAAGGAATCCTGTACAGAAGACATGGAACCAAACAAGTTTAGCAGTAATTAGATAGCAACACCGGTAATTGGGAAGCAAAGCCAGTGCTGGGCAGACTTCTATGGTCTGTGCCCTGATTATGGCTGGACAGATTCAGCTTCAGTAACTGGACAGCAAGGCCAGTGCCAGGCAGACTTCTCTGGTCTGTGCCCTGAAAATGGCAAGGACAAATCAAGATCAAATACACGAACATCATACCTTATAAGTTTATCTTGTTGGGCAGACTGAATTAACTGTACAGATCTTTATCTGCCATCATCTACTATTCTGATAGCTTATGACAATCCCATATTGCTGCCAGATATACAGAGTGAGACAAAAAAAAAAGGTAACCCTCCCCCCCTAGTTTTTTGCAGTTTTCTCAGCAACCGCTTTGAATTTCTTACTTATTTAGTCATCATCTTTACGTATTACTATTGAACATTTAATTATCTTAAGCTATGTTGATGTTACTGATATTTTAGCGTTACTGCCTATCCATTTTTGTGCATTGAAAATATTCAAGCTGAAACATAGTAAAATAACATTATTCAAATGATACAATTAACAATGTGTCAGAATTTTGCAGACATTGTGAATGTTCAAAAATGTCCACCCCCAGCTTTAACACAGGCTTTCAGTCACTTTGGGAAATTCTTAACAGCATTGGCTAGCAGGCAGTCCCAGATCAGCGCTTCCTTGAGTTTGGTGATTGTTTGTGGCTTTGGGTGGGTCAGTGGCGTAGCGAGGGCGGCTGACACCCGGGGCAGGTCGCTGCTGCGCACCCCCCCTCGGCACGCGCACCCCCCCAGAGCGCATTATTACCACTGGCGCTCCGCCCCGCTGAGTGCATGTCGTCACTGGGAGCTGCGTCGGCTCCGTTGGTTCCCTGCTCTCTCTGCCCCAGAACAGGAAGTAACCTGTTCTGGGGCAGAGAGAGCAGGTAACCAGCGGCGCCGACACCCCCCAGCAGCGTGCACCCGGGGTGGACCGCCCCACCACCCCCCCTTCCTACGCCACTGGGGTGGGGCTGGAGATAGGCCTCCAACATTTCTCCCCAGACATGGTAGTCCAAGGGGTTTAGGTCCGATTAATTTGTAACTTCCAGTTCTTGAGATGATACGCAGCCACTAATGCCTTTCCTCCAAACACGCAGTGTCTGGATTCTCATTTATATGCTACCGAAACCTTACCCATGATCGCTATTCCAATCCAAAATGCTGTTAAAGAGATTATCTGTAAGTTATCATATTATCAAATACAAATGATTCCAGTTCAAATTATTTACAAAAGTCTACGTCATTGTGAAATCATTAACAGTAAGCCAGTACCTTTTTTCTTTCTTTCTTTCTTTTTTATTTTTACAAATAATAGTAGTTTTACAGTGCAAAAACAAATAAAACAAAAGGAAAAACCCCTTTGCACAGTAAACAGCAAAAGAGAGAGTAGTTGTGGACCAAAGACGACTTTGCAGCCAACCAATAAGTCCAATGTCTTTATTAAGCACCACAACAGTGAATGCTCCTCATCTTTGTTCTGCAGTAATTAATGAGCAAAGATGAGGGTTGTGGTGTTTAATAAAGACATTGGACTTATTAGTTGAGTGAAAAGTTATCTTTGGTCCACCCTGACTCTCTCTTTTGCAGTTTTACAGTGCAAACAATTTTGAATGCATGAAAATCACTGGGCAATCATGCTAAAAAGTCTGGAACTTAGCCGTGTTTAAAAATAATCTCATTCCGCTCAGCACATAAACGTAGATAGTAACAACAAAGAAAGCTGTAAAATTTCATGCTGAAATTTCAAATGGCTGCTGAGAAAACAGCAACAAACTCTAGGGGGTTACTTTTTTTTTTTTTTGCCTCACCCTGTGTGTGTATCTATATCTAAAATCCCTTTTACAGATTAATTTTCTTGATTATGTTTACAACACACAGTTACTTACAAACTTCCCTTAATCCTTTCCCCATGACATGCAGAATTGCCACTAGTCATGTTACTGAGGCTGCTTTTAACTTTCAAGACATGCTGTATCAGATTTCCCCTCCTCTGCTGTGTGAGCTGTGAGTCCTAAGTATTGCTGACACCCTCTGCTGGAAGGGGCCAGGGATGCAGTCTATTTAAATTTAAAGGTTGACGAATAAAAACAAACAGCAACCACTCTACTCGGAATAGAATAGTTTTGTTACAAAACAAGTTAGTGACTCAAATGCTGCAAGCTTTACAGCGCAGAGCTCATGTTACAGAGTCACAAGGGAATTTCTCTACCAGGGCTGCTACAAGGGTGTTAGGTGGCCTAGGTGACCCTTCAACCTTACGCTTCCACTGGAATTATTACATGCACAATGAATGCATTTCCAAAAGCCATTTATCCAGGTAGTAAATAGACTATTTGAAAATTGCCTACCCTGTCTGCAGGTAATGGTATGCACTGACGGTTGGGTTGTTTGAGTTTGCAGGCTGCCAGGATCTACTACTCTTTTGCTTTGATTGTAGCTGCTCTCCCCCCCCCCCCCCCCCCCCCACAAGTTGCAGCCCTAAGTAGCCAGCTTGTCTTCTTAATAGTTAAGCTGTCCCTGCCTTCTTTCTTAGCTTCTGCTTCTTTCTTTTTTCTTTCTTTCTTGTTTTTAAACAGTTAAAAATATGTCTGGAGTTGGTGAGGTGTAGCCTGGCTGTTCTGCACATTTTTCTTGTACTGAATGTTGTCTCAAAGCATTGTTTTTATTTTATCTTGAGCTACCGCAGGCTTTGTGGCAAAGGCAAAGTACTGTATATAAATCAAATTAATAAATAAGGGGCCCTTTCACTGAGGCGTGGTAGGGTTACCGCACGGGTAGTGCGTGCCAAAACAGCACTACCACAGGGCGCTCCAGGTGCCCAGCGGTAGTTCTGATTTTGGCGCGTGCCATTTCCCGCAGTAGAAAATACTACTACTACTTAACATTTCTAGAGCGCTACTAGGGTTACGCAGCGCTGTACAGTTTAACAAAGAAGGACAGTCCCTGCTCAAAGGAGCTTACAATCTAAAGGACGAAATGTCAAGTTGGGGCAGTCCAGATTTCCTAAATAGAGGTATAGTGGTTAGGTGCCGAAGGCGACATTGAAGAGGTGGGCTTTGAGCAAGGATTTGAAGATGGGCAGGGAGGAGGTCTGGCGTATGGGCTCAGGGAGTTTATTCCAAGCATGGGGTGAGGCAAGGCAGAAAGGGCGGAGACTGGAGTTGGCGGTGGTGGAGAAGGGTACTGAAAGGAGTGATTTGTCTTGAGAGCGGAGGTTATGGGTAGGAACGTAAGGGGAGATGAGGGTAGAAAGGTAAGGAGGGGCTGCAGATTGAGTGCATTTGTAGGTTAGTAGGAGAAGCTTGAACTGTATGCGATACCTGATCGGAAGCCAGTGAAGTGACTTGAGGAGAGGGGTGATATGAGTATATTGGTCCAGATGGAAGATAAGATGTGCAGCAGAGTTCTGAAAGGATTGAAGGGGGGATAGATGGCTAAGTGGGAGGCCAGTGAGGAGTAGGTTGCAGTAGTCAAGGCGAGAGGTAATGAGAGAGTGGATGAGAGTTCGGGTGGTGTGCTCAGAGAGGAAAGGGCGAATTTTGCTGATGTTATAGAGGAAGAAGCAACAGGTCTTGGCTATCTGCTGGATATGCGCAGAGAAGGAGAGGGAGGAGTCAAAGATGACTCCGAGGTTGCAGGCAGATGAGACGGAGAGGATGAGGGTGTTATCAACTGAGATAGAGAGGGGAGGGAGAGGAGAAGTGGGTTTGGGTGGGAAGACAATAAGCTCGGTCTTGGCCATGTTCAGCTTCAAGTGGCGGTTGGACATCCAGGCAGCAATGTCGGATAAGCAGGCCAATACTTTGTCCTGGGTTTCCGCAGTGGTGTCTGGTGTGGAGAGATAAAGCTGGGTGTCATCAGCATAAAGATTATATTGGAAACCATGGGATGAGATCAGGGAGCCCAGGGAAGAGGTGTAGATTGAAAAAAGAAGGGGTCCAAGGACAGATCCCTGAGGAACTCCAACAGAGAGCGGGATGGGGGTGGAGGAAGAACCATGAGAATGTACTCTGAAGGTACGGTGGGAGAGAAAAGAGGAGAACCAGGAGAGGACAGAACCCTGGAACCCAAATGAGGACAGTGTGGCAAGAAGTAAATTGTGATTGACACTGTCAAAAGCAGCGGATAGATCGAGGAGGATGAGGATGGAGTAATGGCCATTGGATTTGGCAAGGAAGAGGTCATTGCAGACTTTAGAAAGCGCCATTTCTGTTGAGTGTAAGGGGGAAAGCCGGATTGACGTGGATCGAGGATGGCATGGGAGGAGAGAAAATCAAGGCAACGGCTGTGAACGGTGCGTTCAAGTATCTTGGAGAGTAAGGGTAGGAGGGAAATGGGGCAGTAGTTGGAGGGACAGGTAGGGTCAAGTGATAGTTTTTTGAGGAGAGGGAAGGTGTCAAGGACAGTTGCAGTGGAGAGAATGAGATTGAGGATATGACAGAAGGGGGGGGGGGTGACAGTAGGAGAGATGCACTTAGTTGAAACAGCGGTGTTCTGGGCCTTTCTATCCAGTGGGCTTCTTGGACAGTTTCCTTTGGTGACCTCCAATCTCTTTCACATGGATAATCCAACAAAATGTTTAGCTGTTGCCACTGCTCTTGTGTTGCCAGGTCACCCTTCCAGTGGTGAGCCTGGGTTGCTCCTGCTTGGCTTCCCATCTGTTTCCTTGAGGATGTGCAGCTGTGCCACACATCTGCCTCCAGATAGTGAGTGCTTAGCTTGCCTCTTGTCTCCTCTGGGATACACACTTCCACCACATGTGCCTCCAGATAGGGAGAGAGAGAGAGAGAGACAGACAGACAGACTGGCCCCTGAGTGCCCTCCAACACGACAAGATAATATCTTCATGCTTGCACTTTCCAGGATATGAGGAGATTTATTGGTGTCCCAAAATACAAAAGTTTGCACAGGTTCAATATAAAGATTTGCACCAGTCCCTCCTGAACAGGTTTATCTTCAGGTGAGTTCAAAATTCAAACCTTCTAGTCCTTCACAGTTTCAACATGACATTCAACAGGTCCTTGAACAAATCCAATAAGGTTTACTGCTGGGCCCGGGAGGCAGCAAGAGACTCCTCCTCTTGTTCTTTCTGAAATTGATGTGTCATGAATGAGAATGGATTCTTGGGGTCCATGCTGTGATCTCCCCTTGATGTTTGCTGGAAAAGGAAACAACAGAGAACATGCCAAGTGTGGCCCTTGGGTGGTTCTTCTTCCCTCTGTGCGGAGCGGTTGCCTCCTTCCTCATCTGTTCTATTTTCTACCATGGGGGGCATTTCTGGCAGTAATCAGCAGCACACCCACACATTACTGCATGCTGCCCGATTATCGCTGGGTTAGCACATGAGTCCTTACCGCCTACTAAATGAGGCAGTAAGGGCTCGCATAGTAAATGGCCAGGCACTATTTTGGAACAGTGCCTGGGATGGGACGACTTCCCTATGAAGAAAGACTAAGGAGGCTAGGGCTTTTCAGCTTGGAGAAGAGACGGCTGAGGAGAGACATGATAGAGGTATATAAAAAAATGAGTGGAGTGGAACAGGTGGATGTGATGCGTCTGCTTACGCTTTCCAAAAATACTAGGACTAGGGGGCATGTGATGAAACTACAGTGTAGTAAATTTAAAACAAATAGGAGAAAATTTTTCTTCACTCAACGCATACTTAAACTCTGGAATTCGTTGCCAGAGACTGTGGTGAAGGCGGTTAGCTTAGCAGAGTTTTAAAAGGGGTTAGACGGTTTCCTAAAGGACAAGTCCATAAACCACTACTAAATGGACTTGGAAAAATCCACAATTCCAGGAATAACATGTATAGAATGTTTGTACGTTTGGGAAGCTTGCCAGGTGCCCTTGGCCTGGATTGGCCGCTGTCGTGGACGGGATGCTGGGCTTGATGGACCCTTGGCCTTTCCCAGCGTGGCATTACTTATGTACTTATGGCTATTAATGCCGTAAATAGAAATACAGCTTTTTTGTAGATGTGCTAAGAGGTGGCTGGAGCATGCAGGAAACCCACACGCTACTGCTGGCTACCTTTTAGCGTGTCTTCATAAAAAGGCCTCTAAATCAGTGGCGTAGCCAGGGGGGTGCCAGGGGAGCGGCCGCTCCCCCAAATGGAGTTCTGCCAGCTCCGGCACCTATTTTTTTCTCAATGTGTTGCATTGAAAATGTGTGCCAGCGCCAGCGGAAGTCCGCTCTCGCTCCCCCTGCGTCGTCAACCTGGCTCCGCTTCTGCTCTAAATATAGGAGAAGAAGGGAGTGGAACCTAGGTTACAGGGACACAGAACATTTCTTCTAATGTTCTTGTTGGCTAACCAGAGCAAAGCCCAGTAGCTCTTTCCCTTGGTCTCTCCCTGTTTTTTGCAGTGCAGAGTGCGTTGTGCTGTCTTCAGCATCCTCAGTGCACCATTAAAATTCTCCAGGGATGGTAACTTAGTCTTGCAGTTGAATGCAGTTGTACCTGCAGTGCTGCGCTGTCAGAGACAAATTATGACTCTCTCCCTCACTGCCTGCTAGTACTCTTCAATATCAAATTGTCCGGGACTCATGGAAGCAGCTAGAATATGTCAGATGCAACAGAAAAGCAGGACAACTCCATCAGGAAGGCAGAGGGACTCAGGAATATTATTTTGTATAAGTGATTTGTTTTAGAACTGGGCAGTCTTTTGTCCAAATGAGTACATTCTTGAGACCCAGATATTAGGTCATATGTAAAGTGCTGCTTTTCTGTCTGTCTAATAAGCAGTTCTGTGTCATTGATGGTTGCAGCATTTCTTGGTCACTAATTCTATAGTAAATACATTTTTTTTTCTGAGGGTGGTCAGTGGAGTGCACTCTGGTGAGGATAAAGTGATCACTGGGATGTTTCAGGCTTTTGAGCTAAGTTCACATTTTGTCAATGTTGTTATTGGCAAGACAGCAGAGGGACTAGAGGAAAAAATTAATTAATTTATTTATTTATTAGGATTTATTAAGCACCTTTTTAAGGAATCACTCAAGGCAGTGTACAGTAAGAATAAATCAAACATGAGCAACAGACAATTACAGCAGTAAAAATATTAAAATAACAATACAAAGTATGGCATAGTATACTGCTTACAATGTCAACACAATATGTAGTACAACATTTTAATAGACAGTGTAGGGTATAAGCAAAGATGGAACATATAGATAGGTAAGAGAGTAAGAGGAGTTAGAAAATAAGGTGACTAATTTAAAGAAAATTGCACATGAAGTCAAAGAGATGGTTAATATATAGAAAGGTAAGAGAGTAAGAGGAGTTAGAGAGTAAAGTGACTAATTTAAAGAACGGTGCACATGAGGTCAGAGAGATGGTTAAATATTATCCCAGCTTGGGTAGGATGGTTTGCAGATGACATAAAAATCTATAATACAGTTGACAAAGTGGGAGGACTGAAAAAAAAAATGAAAGCAGGCTTGATTAAAACTAGAGGGAAGATCTAGGGCTTGGAAGCTTTGGTTTTAAATTATACTGTACCTAGGGTACAAAAACCTCACTTCCTTATTCACTAACAAGACAAGGAATAGAAACTGCTAAAAAGGAAATCAACATGGGATTACAAATGACTTGAAGGTTGCTACTTGGTTTAATAAAGCAGCAGAGATGGCACTCACAATAGTAACATCCAGTGACTGAATTTGGGACCTGTGATTGTTGGGTTCCAGGAAGAGGTCTGGTGCATGACCCCAGAAGTCCACCTAGGGTGCAGAAAGAAGGTAGGGGTGGCAGCAGGGGAAAGGGAAGAGGGGGAGATGCCAGATATGGCAGGGGATAGGAAATAGAGATTCTGGACAGCTGGGGGAGGGGGAAGCAGGAAACTGGAGGAGAGATGCTGGAAAGGTTGATTCTGGACATGGTGGGAGGGGGAGCAAATAGAAGGGGAGATGCTGGAAAGGAGGGGGTAGAGAATAGAAGGAGAGATGCTGAATTGTAGAAAGGGTGCAGGTAAGGGAATGGAAAGGGCGATGCTGGATTAAGGGGGGTGGGGTATAGAAAATGCCAGGCACAAGGATGGGGTTTGCATGGCTGAAGGTTCACCAAGGTCGTCAGATACCTAGGCCTGGTCCTGCATAGCTGTCAGTTGGATCGTTTTTGCTATGATTGGGGTAGGTGGGTTTGGAGGGGATATGGATTGATGCACCACACCCCATGATGAGGGGCAGATCCTTGTGCACCTTAGAGAACATTGCTTCTCAGCTGCACAAATTTTAAGCAGCTGATGAACCTCTGTTCGCCACTGCACCATTGTTTCCAACAGTAAAGATCAGAACGTGTGTGTGTGTGTAGCTATTGGGAGAAATTTTTTGTTTCTTTTATTATGACAGAACATTTGTATTATGGAAATGTATTTGATCCATCTGTTAAAGATACCTAGCAATAACACCTGTGCCACAATAAGTTTTCATGCACTGAAAGAATACTATAAATGCATACTCTAATTCTTGCAACCTGCTATTGCTATCCAAACTTATTAAGATCATATTTGTACAACTAATATATTTTGTAGATCGCACTTCAGTTTTACGTCCTCGTCAATCGGAATTGCGATCTGGTCTTTGTAGAGACAATCATCAAACAGAAAGCTCGCCTCCACCTTCCGCTATCTACCGCTAAGAAAGTCCATATTTATCAGTAGTAACCTAAAAAGCTCCTTGGTAGTGCCAGTAGCCACAAGGCAGAGGCACCGAACGAATGAATAGGGACTGAGCTCCACCCCGCCTCCCTTCTCCCTCCCAGACCTGGCAGTTCAGGCTCATCTGCTTAGTTGAAGGCACGTCAGAGGCTTTAACTGAAGCTCATCTGATTGGCTAAATGAACGTCAAAGGACTTAAGTTCATTGGCTGTAAGAACCAGGAAGAACTGCAGGCAGTACAACAAGTTAGGTTGAAGTTGAACATTCAAGGTGGTTGGGCCTATCGGGAGCACGGATTCCTAGAAGTAGGAAGTGACGCGACAGGTGAGATCCCCTCGTAATAGTTTATTTGTTTGTCTAAGTGAGACCATGAACAGGGAGGAGGGAGGGAGGTCATAAGAAATAAAGGACGAGGGTCTGGTATGTAGTGGCATGAATTCAAATTTTAAAGGCTGTTGAGTAAACTATTGGAAAGGGCTGCCAGAGCAGGGAAGTCTGAGAAGATACAAAAACATCTTAAGTGGACCTCTTGTGCTGTAGAGGATAGTTGGGTCGAATTTATGCCAGGGAATACAGAAGCCAGGATGCAAGTCAAAGGAGAGGGGCTTGGGTACAAGGAGAAGAAGAGGGGACAAAGGAGCCGGCTCTGGGGGTGCTTCAGCACCCCCAATATTGAGAAAATTCCTTGTATGTATCCAGGGAGGAGTTATTTTCACTGGGCTTAGCACCCCCCAATAATTTTGAAAAGTTATCTCCTATGAGAGGGGATGGGAAGCATTAAGGAGAGGAGTAAGAAGGAAATTGGGGGGGGGGGGGGGGGCGGGAGGGGAGAATCCAGAGACTGGAGGAAAGTGAGAAGAAGGTAATGGCAGGGAAATGTTAATAATAATAGAGGCTGCCATACAAGGATATAGGTGCAGAAAGAGAAACGAAAGCAGCCCAAGTTTAGCATGCATAATGGACTTGTTACTTCTTTGGGTGCAGGAAGTAACCAGGGATGTTAATGAGGCATATATGATGTGAGAACAAAATATTTGGTAAGAAGAATTATGGATTTTATCATATTTTATGATGCTTTAGCGATTCCTTGTGTTATTTTATTTATTTAATTAGCTGTAAACAGTCCAATATTTTTATATGTTTGAAGGTTTTAGAGTTATGGTGTGTTAGTGAATATAAGAACAGCCATACTAAGTCAGACCAAAATTAATTGAACCCATCACCCTTTCTCCAACAGTGGCCAGTCCCAGAGTCACAGGTACTCAAAAGACTATAAAAAGTAGCTCAAATTTCTCATAGTTAATTTCAAGGATCAAATGATGGCTTTCCAAATACATTTTTATGGACTCTTCCTCCAGGAACTTGTCCAGACTTCTTTTGATCCCCTTTATTTGTCACCTTGACACATCACTGGCAACAAGATTCCACAGCTTAATTACGTACCCCTTTTGGACAAGAGTCCTGCAATCTCCCCTGCCACAGAAAGTCTGAGCAGCTTCAGATGAGAGCCCACAGGGTAGGCAGACACACTATTTTATGTAAGTTCCATGACATCCTGTTTGCATTGTGATTTACTCCTCGAGGAGGGGTCTTACCCAAAAGGCATTGTTATTGTTCTTCTGTAGAAGACATAAGCAGTGTCAAGCTGGAACAGACCAGTTGTCCATTGAGCCCAGCATCCTGGTTCTGTCAGTGGCCAGTCTAAGATACTTGGACTTAATGATGAGATCCCAGAAAAGGAAGGTCGGTTCCATGTTGCTCGTTCAAAAAGTTGCCTGTGTTATCAAGCTTAAGTAATGGTTATTGAGACCTGTCCTCTAGCTGCTTCCCAGAACCTTTTTTACCTTGGCTATATTACTAGCCATGATCACATTTTCTGGCAGCAAAGTCTGTACTTTAACTATGTGTTGCTTAAAACAAAAAAGAATAATAAATTTCTACTAGTTAATTTAATAGAATGCCTCCAGTCCCTAGTATTGGTGGTGTAGACAGGAGTGATTTTTTGGCAAGGCTTGAGGTTGGTGTGAAAGGGCCCTGGGCAGTTCAGATGTTGATGCAGCCTCTGGTTTTCTTTGCAGTGGCCCAGGCCACTTGCCACTGACTGGGTGGGCCTGACTGAAAAGAGGTGGGGCTGTGGCTTACCAGTGACTACATCCAGGGGTGGACTGACCAGTCTGTCAATAGGGCAGTACCTGAGGACCCACAGCAGTAGGGGAGCTCACTATCTCCTAACCAGTAATATGTTGGATAGGTTATTAGTGGCTTATGGGGCTGCAGATCACTGTCAGTCCACTTTTGACTACACCCCTGCCTAGTATTTAAGCTGTGTTTCACATCTGGTGATGAAGAAGTGCTCCGTACAATTGTCAATTTCTTGGCCATTTTTCTTTTCCTGTTGCATTAGTTTTCATTTGTGAGTGTCATGTGACACAGATTGGAATGTGGATGGAAAACTGCATGGAGTTTCCCTTTCAGACGTTGGTAATGCAAGTAATTGTATATCCACGTACTGTGCATGTCCAAAGTACATGGAATAAAGTAACTGTAGAGATTTTAAAATGACACCTTGTGTACTGTACTGTGCTGACCCCTGCGCTCTTCTGGTACAGCTAAAAGTAAAGTATGTGTAATTTAGATGCAAGCATGAGGAAGTGATGGCAGGGGCTACTTTTCAAACGAGTTTATTTGTGTAAAACCTCTTAAAAGCTGTCCCTATTAGGGGATAATGTTGTAAATAGCCTAAGTGTGCAGAGCAGTGTTTTACATATTTGTATAGGGAGGGGCAGTTGTATAAGTTCCTACTTATGCATAAAGCAGGTGCTCGGAAAACATAGCACCTACTGTTGTGTGAGATATGTATAGGCATTCCCAAGGATGGAGAATGAGCAGGGTGGGATTGGCCCTTATGCACATATTTTATCAAATATGTGTGCAAATGCAATTCTTATTGGCCAATACATGCAAAAGTTGCTCCAGCCTTGGAGCAGGCATATGTGTGCAGGAGCTTTCAGGGAGACTATTCTGTTAGACATCTAAGTGCATATGTTGTTTTTATAAAAATAGATGCAACATATATTCCTGTGTCCATTCACAGTCTAGTCCCCTGTTAAATAAATGAGCTTCCTGTGACTAGCCAGAGGCAGACATTACTCTGAAGACAAGACTGGCAAAAGAGCAGAACCCAGGAGAAAAACATTAACCAGGGCAAACTCCATATGCAGGCAGGATGCATTTGTGAACAGAGTTTGGAAGGAGCTTCCAGTAACTTTTTTGTAGAGATCATGAATAGTGTTTCAGATATCAGACACTCCCTCAGCATTTTTCAAATAATTTCTTGTGAAATCTTTATACCATGGAAAGCAAACATGCCGATGGTTGATTGGATGCTTAGAATGATGACCGATAGTGGGAACTTGAATGCAGATGTTGCTCTTTGCTGGGAATAGTAGGGGCTTCCTCATCCAGGAAATGTTCTTTGTGCAAACTCTCTGCCCTGTCTAATGATTTATAGAGTGAGGCTGTGGGCTCCCACCTTATCAGAAGCAGTTCAGAGAGGCAGGAGAGGTTGTAGGGACTGCTCCAAAAAGGGACCCTATGCAGGCAAAGGCCCCTGCTGCAAAGGGAGCTTGTGTGAGGAAGCTCTTTACCTGTTGCTGGTTGGTTTAATTGTAGCTGAATTAATCCAAGGTTAGTATTGTCTGAACTTTTCTTTCCTCCTCTAGAACCTTCTGTAATCCCAGAAGATGCAGGCAAAACTTCTCGGAGTCATTGTTTTCTTCACAATCTTTTCATCTTTGGTGGCAGGATCCCAAGGCCACATTTCTGTGGTTTTACTTGGGGCCACAGGAGACTTGGCAAAGAAGTACTTGTTGCAGGGTTTCTTTCAGCTCTACGTGGATCAGATAGATAATGGCCACAGCTTTAGCTTCCATGGAGCTGCGCTAACACCACCAGAGCAGGGTCAGACTTTAATGTTTGAAGCACTGAAGAGGCTGAGCTGCTCCCCGGACGTCTTCCCAGACAGATGTGCTTTGCTGAAAGACCAGTTTTTGAAGCTGACTCGCTACTGGCAGCTAAAGACTGCTGAGGACTACGTATCCCTGAACCAGGACATTGAGAGTTCTCTTAGAGAGAAGGGGTTGCAGGAAGCTGGCAGACTCTTCTACCTGTCTGTACCCCCATTTGCCTATGTGGACATTGCCCATCACATTAATAGCAGTTGCAGGCCAAAGCCAGGGGCTTGGTTACGAGTGGTGCTGGAGAAACCATTTGGACATGATCACGAATCTGCTCAGCAACTAGCCAAGGAACTGCACACCTTTTTTCTGGAGGAGGAGATGTACAGGGTGGACCACTACTTGGGCAAGCAGGTAAGCCCTGGTTTTCTGTTGTACTTTATTTTCAAAACTTTTTAAAGAGGATTGTATAAGCTTCCTGGTTGAAATGTAATCATATCCCCAGCAGAGCTGAGTGGCAGAGTTTGCTCCCTCATCAAACATTATTCTACAAATTCTCAATCTGAGCCTAAAAGGCAAGGTGGGACAGTTTTCAGTGTACTTGGCAGACTTTTTATTTGATCTTAGCTACAAACGATCCCCCTTTCAAGATCTGCAAGGGGGGGGGGACGTGGTATCAAAGAATCTATGCCGTGGGCTGTGTTCAAATCTTAGTACCACTGTTTACTCACAGTGACCTTGAGCAGATCACTTTGCTGTTGGAGAGAGAGCAGTGGGTGCTTATGTGCTGCAATGCTGGAAGTTGCATACTGTAGCACTGAGCACTCTTTTACTGCTTGCTTGCAGCAGTGGCTGCCCCTGTACTGCCTGTCATGGCACTAGGAGGAGCAAAGAAAGTCGTTTAAATGCAGAAAAGAGATGCTCCTTTTCCCTGTGTCTTTGCATTGGGGTGGAAATCCAGGGGAGAGATTTGCTTCTGTAGAGTGGTTTGGAAGCCTGTGGGGTTGTTAGTCTTTTGTGGTATTGGTAGATCTGCTTTTCCATGGTGCTACTGAGCAGATTGAGAAGCAATGCAGGAATGTGAAAGGGACATCACAGCTTGAATTCCAGCAGCGAGGGGGAGTTTCACATCCAAGAGTTTGTTTGCTGGAAGGGGGATGAGAGATTGATTGTCTGCAGACCTGGTCAGAATGGTGCAGACAGGAAGGGAAACCTGTGTGTTGCTCTGCTCATTCAAGTCTCCACCCTGAAGCAGTTCTGCCCTGTAAAACAGTAACTGCATTGACCTTGAACATGTGTTCCTCTCAAGAGTGGCATCATTTTGTAGCATATATTATTATCATTGCAGGGCATTAGAGCCCTGGGGCCTCTGAACATTGCTTATTGAGTCTTTCATGAGTGAGGGTCCCCACCATAGAGTTCAGTTGATGGGTGGGTGCTGTGTATTGCAGCAGCTGCAAATCCTTTTCTAAAAATTCTTCTTTATTGCACAAACAACAAAACACGATATGCCAGTTATATTACATGTTCGCCTGAAACAGAATGCCACAATCCATTGAACTTTTCCAATATCAAAAACACTTATAACCATCAATGTTTTGTTTAATCCTCCCTCCCCCCACCATTCCCCTCATATTCTCGACCTATTCAACAGGATACTGCGTATTCTTGAAACTAGAGGCCAGAAATAGGTCCCAAATGACTAGAAAGCGCATTATTGCTCATTCCCCCAGTCTCAATGTTGTTAATTGCTCCATCCATAGTAGCTGATGCATTTGATTTTTCCATAAGGTAAAGGTTGGGGGGTTTGGTTGTATCTGTAGTAACATTATACTTTTTCTTCCCTGTCAAGTACGCTTTTCGCACAAATCATTCCTGCATTAGAGAGGGCAGTTCCATATTATCTGTATAATCCAAAATACTAAGTTCCTAGATGTTTTTGGTATTAACTGACCCAACATTGTAGTTGAGCATGGACCAGTAAGGATGCACCCTTTCACACTGCCACATTTTAAACAACAAACTGATATTTTTTTATTTTTATTACATTTGTACCCCGCACTTTCCATGTAGAAGTCGGCCCTTGCAGATCACCAATGTGGCCGCGCAGGCTTCTGCTTCTGTGAGTCTGACGTCCTGCACGTACTCACAGAAACAGAAGCCTGCGCAGCCTTCTACATGGAATGTTGCTAGTGGAATAGCAACATTCCATGTAGAATCTCCAATAGTAGCAACATTCCATGTAGAATCTTAAATAGTAGCAACATTCAATGTAGAATCTCCAATAGTATCTATTTTATTTTTGTTACATTTGTACCCCGCGCTTTCCCACTCATGGCAGGCTCAATGCGGCTTACATGGGGCAATGGAGGGTTAAGTGACTTGCCCAGAGTCACAAGGAGCTGCCTGTGCCTGAAGTGGGAATTGAACTCAGTTCCTCAGTTCCCCAGGACCAAAGTCCACCACCCTAACCACTAGGCCACTCCTCCACTGTTGCTACTATTTGAGATTCTACATGGAATGTTGCTATTCCACTAGCAACATTCCATGTAGAAGTCGGCCCTTGCGGATCACCAATGTGGCTGCGCAGGCTTCTACCTGGAATGTTGCTAGTGGAATAGCAACATTCCATGTAGAATCTCCAATAGTAGCAACATTCCATGTAGAATCTCCAATAGTATCTATTTTATTTTTGTTACATTTGTACTCTGCACTTTCCCACTCATGGCAGGCTCAATGCAGCTTACGTGGGGCAATGGAGGGTTAAGTGACTTGCCCAGAGTCACAAGGAGCTGCCTGTGCCTGAAGTGGGAATCAAACTCAGTTCCCCAGGACCAAAGTCCACCACCCTAACCACTAGGCCACTCCTCCACGGTTGCTCCTATTTCAGATTCTACATGGAATGTTGCTATTCCACTAGCAACATTCCATGTAGAAGTCGGCCCTTGCAGATCACCAATGTGGCCGCGCAGGCTTCTGCTTCTATGAGTTTGTGCGTGCAAGAACTAGGCCACTCCTCCACTCTGTGGCCATACCCTATGGGCCCACCTGGGGTGCGTTATACAATCTGGGCATTACTTTATAATGAAGTTCACAAAGTTGCACACGTTCCACCACCGATGCAGTCCCCCCCCCCCGAGTCCTTCTGAAAATTCTTCATTAGTATATTCACCTCTACCACTTGTGCCCATTTCTGTATGATAGGTTCTGCAGATTCTTTTACTGGCAAAGGCAGTAATTCCCAAACTGTAGGTTGGGATCCAAATAAGGTCATGTTGTCGGACATGGTCACAGAAGGAGGGCTGTCCCCTTCCTCTTGATCTCCACCCTAAGCTATTCCCAGTAGTGGTAGTTGGCATATGGGGCCTACGAGTCGGCGAAAGTACATAAGCCCTTCTCCCTCCTTACGCACTGGGCTTCCTGTTAGCCTGGAAACTCGTGCAGAGTACGGGGGGGTTGTGAGTGCACAGTGACACACAAGGTTCTGCACTGACTACAGCTAATGTAGTTATGCTTCTTCTGCTGCTGCCTTCATGCTTTGGATAAGTAGAGAGAGAAGAAAGTGAATGGGAGTTATCATCTGGAGTGACATGAATTTTTCAGTGTTGAAACAGGGTCATATTGGGTAACTACCGTATTTTTCGGACTATAAGACGCACCGGACCATAAGACGCACCTAGGTTTTAGAGGAGGGAAATAGGAAAAATTTTTTTTTCCTTTTTCCCAACTCTAAAACCTAGGTGCTCCGGTGCGTCTTGTCCGAATCCCGCCCTCCCCCCGGCCCTGTCACCACTTCTTCCTACTCACGCGATCTTCCCTGGTGGTCTAGTGACGTCGGGGCAGGAAAGAGCCCCCTCTTTCCTGCCCAGCGCGCTGCTCTCCATCCTTCTGTATGCAGCCTGACGGTCTCGGCGAGATTCAAAATGGCCGCCGAGACTTCAATTCTCGGCGGCCATTTTGAATCTCGCCGAGACCGTCAGGCTGCATACAGGAGGATGGAGAGCAGCGCGCTGGGCAGGAAAGAGGGGGCTCTTTCCTGCCCCGACGTCACTAGACCACCAGGGAAGATCGTGTGAGTAGGAAGAAGTCTACCTTCGGACTATAAGACGCACCCCCCCATTTTCCTCCCAAATTTTGGGGGAAAAAAGTGCGTCTTATAGTCCGAAAAATACGGTATTTAGGAAGTACTGGACAAGGGCTTACTGCTGTGCAGACCCTGGCTCACATTCTGAGTTGCTTCATGGATTCCCTCAAGAGTCCTTGTGTTTGTTCAACAGCTTGTTGTAATCTGTCGTCTTCTTTCTTTGCAGGTTGTGGCCGAGATCTTGCCTTTTCGACAGCAGAACAGACAATTTTTGGACCCTATTTGGAACCGGCACAATGTGGAGAGAGTAGAAATAGTTCTGAAAGAAACATTAGATGCTAAAGGTAGGAAAGCAGATTTGATGGTGGTCAGCTGTAACTGATTTCAGTTCAGACACCCCCACATAGCAAGTCCAGCATCGAGGATAAAAACTAAATGAGCAGAATATCAGATTCCTGTCTCTTAAAGGTGCTCCCTTCAGGGCACGGTGGAGATACCGGTGGAGCAGTGTGGGGAGTGTGCTTGCCTTGCTGACACCTTTGCCATACTTCTTCTGGGGTGAGGCTGTGTGGGCAGGGCCAGCTTAAGAAGCAAGCCAGTGAGGCACTGACTCAGGGCACCTGAAGCCTGCCTCACCGACTCCACGCTTTAAAGCAGCAGGAGCCCCTTCACACCGACTGCACTGCTGTTCCTTAGTTCATTTCATGTCTTATCACTGGCACCGCACAGTTTTTAAACATGAGAAACAGGTACTTCTAGTTTGCATATTTGCAAGAAACAGGAAGTAACTGTTACCACTTTTAAAACCTATGCAGTGCTGGTGACAAGACGTGAGATGGGCTGAGGAAGAGCTGGAGGGAAGGAAGGAGCTCCCATGGTTACCATGGTGGAGAGAATTCTGAAGCTGGGGGAGGAAGGGGGAGCCAGAGCTGATGCCAGGAGAGGGGTTGGAAGAGAGCTGGGGCTAGTACATGCTGGGTACTGAGAAGGAAGAAAGGAAGAGAAAGATTGGGGGGGGGGGCGGTGTTGGAGAAGAAAAAGGACATATGCAGAGGAAGGGTGTAAAGGGAGAAGCATAAGGATAGATGCTGGAGTAAGGAAGAGGGAAGGCAGGATCAATAAATATTGGGGGCGAGGTTAAGTTGGGGATTGGAGTTGAAGATGTAATGTATTGGGGAGGGGGGGAGCTGGGTTTCTATACTTTTGTTTCAGATGTATAGAAATGTTGTGATGGTTCAAGATGGTGTTATGTACTTTGTTTCGATAATTTTTATTGGCAGTACAATGATTAACCAAAACTCACACTCTTTTCAGTACCATAACATCTTAACATCGTACTCCTGCCTGATTGTACTTTAAAATTGTAACAACAGTGCATAACATTTTCATTCCCCACCTCCCTTCCCAAGCTACCACCCTGCCTCCCTTCCCCCCCCCCGAACCTCCCCTCATCTATGCATGATTATTTGTGTCGTTACAGGTTTAACAAGTAGCTCCTGGCTGGTGGTGTTAAAGCGTTCCAAAAGGGGGACCACACCATTTGTAGTTCCTCCCCCGCTCCAAAGTCCATATCGGTGTTATGTACTTTAATAAAAACTGTTTACAGTAAATATTTGGGAAAGAAGTTTCCATTTTGACTTTTTGTCTGCATATGTATCTCTAAGTTGTAGTTTTATTCTTTACTTTCAACTGAGGTGAGAGATTCTGTTAGAATGTAGATTCTGGGTAGCAATGTGTAGCAGGCCAACTTGTTCTCTTTTTCCCAGGTGGAGGTGTCCTAGTGGTCTAGAAATATTTGAAACACTAGCTTTTGTATAGGAAGGGCTGGTGCAGTTTGAGTTCTTAGACTTGGTGCTGGTATGAATGGAAAAGCAAATGTTGGCTTAGAGTTCCACAGCTTCTTGAGCTGGCCTTGTGTGTATGTGAGCTGCTGTCATTACTATGCCCGTTCTGCGATAGGGCTGTGTGTATGTGTGTGTGTGCTGCTGTCATTGCTGTGCTTGTTCTGTGGTGGGGCTGAAGCTTTAAGCCTCAACATGGTGGTAAGAGAGCTGTCGTATGTCTGGCAAAGAACCAAACAGTCCCTGAAATCCTCTACAGAGGGTTCCCTTCCTGCCACCTTTTCTGAAATCTTCTCATACCTTCTCATATTCATTGAATAATGGATGATAAGGGCCTTAATACATGGGCTTACAGTTACATGACCAGTGAACGTAGGGGCTGTAGGTCATAGTTGCAGGAATGGACAGTCATCTTAATGCCTAGAGCGTGCCCTTAGTGCTTGATGGATGGATAGTGACCTGGTAGCTGGCTCATGGGTGATCAGTAGTGATGTCAGTTCTTGGGGATAGAGATTTTGTTCTGCGGATGACATTCAAATCTTCTTTAGGTTCTCGGACATATCTCCAGTCTCAGCTCTCAACTGTCTCTCCAAGGTCTCCTCATGACTTAAATCTAACCTTTTATTTCTTAATGCAGATAAGTGTGAATTGTTTCTTTTCTCCCCCCCCCCCCCCCACCATTCACCAGTTTCTGCCCCTCTGTTAGAAGGCACTACCTTAGCTTTCAAGGACCCAGTCAAGATTCTGGGTGTCTCATTCGACTCGGCTCTATCCTTCAAACCTAACATAGTAGATGACGGCAGAAAAAGACCTGCACGGTCCATCCAGTCTGCCCAACAAGATAAACTCATATGTGCTACTTTCTGTGTATACCTTACCTTGATTTGTATCTGTCATTTTCAGGGCACAGACCGTAGAAGTCTTCCCAGCACTACCCCCGCCACCCAACCACCAGCCCCGCCTCCCACCACCAGCTCTGCCACCCAATCTCCGCTAAGCTCCTTAGGATCCATTCCTTCTGAACAGGATTCCTCTATGTTTATCCCACACATGTTTGAACTCTGTTACCGTTTTCATCTCCACCTCACATACATTCGATTCTTCATGCTTCCTTTTTTGCTTTACATCGTCTTTGGTCTGTCCGTTCCATCCTTCCTGCCACATTTCTACATCCCCTTATACATGCTCTGGTTATTTCTCGTTTGGGTTATTGTAACTCCCTTCTTGCAGGTCTGCCTTTACAGAGTATAAAACACTTACAACTCATCCAATAAACAGCAGTCAAATTACTTCACAATGATCAAGTCATTCTTCTCTGATTTCCAAACACTGGCTTCCTATTTCCTCCTGAATAAAATTCAAGATTCTACTGTTGGTATATAAATTAGGTCCCCTTCAGCCCCTCTCTATCTGAACAGGTATCTTATTCCCTGCTCTCCTTTACGTTGTCTTAGATCGGCTGATAATAATCTTCTTTCCTTTCCACCACCCTCTTCTATCCATCTCACCAGTACTTGAGATTCTGCTTTTAGCTATTTAGGTCCTAAACTCTGCAATGAGCTTCCACGTCAGATTTGGGGTCAACCCATAATTGCATCTTTCAAACTGGCACTAAAAACTCACCTTTTCAGAACTGCATTTGACCCCCCATTCATAACCTTCCCCTTTTGCCCGATTTTTATGATTTCCTCCTCCTTTTCTGTGTCTCCCCCCCCCCCCCCCTTCCTCTTCCCTTTCTTTTTCTGTTTTCCATTTCTCTTTTTCTTCTATGCTCTAGCTTTAAATTTGTTTTTGTAAACTGCATTGAAGCTTTGGCTGGGCCCCGTGCGCTATATCAAATATATGAAATAAATATTTCACATTGTAGTATATATTTCTTTCATGGCATTGACTTATTAAAATAATGAAACTGTTACATCATTTTATTTCTCTTTGTTGTCCCCGCACCTCTCCAGGTCGCACCAGCTTCTATGAGCAGTATGGTGTTGTCCGTGATGTCATCCAGAACCACCTGACTGAGATCCTTACATGCATTGCAATGGAGATCCCTAAAAATGGCAGCAACTCGGAGGAGGTTCTGAAAAACAAACTTGCCCTGGTGAAGTTGCTGCAGCCTCTGGAGAAAGCGAATGCCGTCATTGGCCAGTACCAGGGGTATAACGACCAGGTGAGGGAAGAGCTCCAGAAAGATGAGCATCACTTCAGTACAACTCCTACTTTTGCAGGTAAGTTACAAGTTAGCCATAGCTTTCCAGCTCCTGATCCAGAATCAGGGAGGCTCCCAGCATTCCCTCTCCTCTACACAGCAAGAAGCTGACCACCTCTGTCACTGTCAGACTATGCCCCAGGAGCTGAGCTATGTGACCATTATAGTTATGGAATGGAGAATTAGCTCCATCTCGAGGAATAGAATGAGTATTGATTTCTTTGACTGTCCAGAGCAGAAGTTGATGAATAACATAATGTTGAAGGCTGTTTCCTGCTGGGTGGGCAAATCATTCTTGGTGATGGAGGTCTGAGCATTCTCAAACATCTTTTGGGTGCAGTGTAGAGTGGTGTCTGCTTCTTTTGTGTTCTGGGTAAACAGATGTAGTAGACTGAAGGCAACTGCTTGTTCATGCCTTTTCTTTTTCCAGGTGTAGTGGTCTTTATTGACAGTCTGCGCTGGGAAGGGGTGCCCTTTGTCCTCACATCAGGAAAGGCCTTGGATGAGAGGGTGAGTTACGTGCGTGTTCTTTTCAAGCACCAAGCTTTCTGTGTGTCCAGGAGCAGCAAGTGTAAACCCCAGCAGATAATCTTCCACATTGGGCATGGAGAACTTCAATTTCCTGCTGTCGTGGTCAGCCAGAACCTGTTCAAGCCCATACTGCCAGAAGAGAGCTGGCAGGAGGTAACAGACTTCTCATCACAGCACCTGTATGGGCAGCCTTTGTCTGAATACTATGTGTATCGCCCACTGAAAGAGCAAGATGCCTACACCACCCTCATAACCAACATCTACCAGGGCAAAAAGGATGCCTTCATTACTACCCAAAACCTGATGGCATCCTGGCACTTCTGGACTCCACTGCTGGAAAGCTTAGCACAAGAGGTGCCTCGTTTCTACCCTGGGGGCACAGAGAACAGAAACCTCCTGGACTTTGTCATCTCAGGACGGGAGGTGTCATTTGCACTGGAGCAGCATGTGGAGTTTATGACCAGTGACCAGCATAGCCAGGCAGATAGTTATAAGACTGTGAGGTCCATCTTTCGGGGTAGCCAGCTAGTGACTGCTTGGTCTGAGACTCTGGTCTCCATGCTGGCACAGGACATTGAAGTGGCTGCGGAGGAGGCTGTAAAGCATTCTGGGGTGTTCCACCTTGCTCTGTCAGGTGGATCCAGCCCCACAGCCTTACTGCAAAGGCTGGCAACACACCACTATACTTTTCCCTGGAAGCACACTCACCTGTGGATGGTGGACGAGCGCTGTGTGCCACTGACAAATCATGAATCAAACTTTGACAGCTTGTACGACAAACTGCTACAACATGTACGGGTACCATATCTGCACATCCATCCTATGCCAGTGCACATGAACCAAAGGCTGTGTGCAGAGGAGGATCATGGCGCAGAATTCTATGCCAAGGAGATTTCCCTGCTGGTCAAGAACACCAGCTTTCATATGATCCTGCTGGGTGTGGGTACTGATGGGCACACAGCCTCCATTTTTCCCCACACACCAGAGGCCATGGAAAGAGATCAGCTAGTGGTTTTAACAGAAAGTCCTGTGAAACCCCACTGGAGGATGAGCTTCAGCCTTCATCTCATTAACAAGGCCCAGAAGGTGGCAGTGCTGGTCCTTGGGAAGAGGAAGAATGACATTGTAACACTGATCAGCCGAGTGGAGCAGGAACCCCAGAATTGGCCCATCACAGGGGTGAACCCCAACACTGGCCAACTGGTTTGGTACATAGACTATGAAGCTTTATTTCGGTGACCCTGGACTGTTTTCCTGTCTGGCGTTTTGAGTTTCTGGTAACATAGACTTAATGTGTTCAGACAAACACCTTTGTGTCTCCAGAGTCTGTTGTATCTCAGGAACTTAAAGCAGGGGTTGATTTTACCATGTTGAGAAGCGTTTAATGTTCTGATTGTGGGGGCAGTTCTCTAATTTGGCGCCGAGATGTAGGTGTCAAATGGGCCTGCTTAGCACCAATTATCTCATAGCACCTAAGCTGTTACAGAAAACTAGCGCATATTTACTGCAGCTCAGTGACTGGTGAAAGCTGGTGCGTCTAAGTGCACCGCACAGTGTGAGTAAGTGGTGCTTGGTGACATGCCCATGTGTGTGTCCCCCTTGCAATTATGCGCTGTGACTTTTGGCGCTTACTTTATAAAATAGCACCTAGCACGAGGGTAAATCCAATTATTGACGCCTCTGACATATGTAAGTGCTACGCCCACACTTGTCAAGCTGTAGAATGAAGGAGACTGTGATTTTCTAGGGAAATTAATATTCTTTGTCTTTATAATCTTGTGTAAATTTTAAATTTCACATTAGGAAATTATTTTTATAAGGCGATAGATGTTTTTAGCTTTTTCAGCTGATGTGTGATAACTGCAGGAGTGAACACTCAAGACGTCATGCCTGTAATTTTCACATATACTTATTTTTTCTCTTTTCTGATGTAAAGAGTAGAGTGGAGGAGTGGCCTAGTGGTTAGGGTGGTGGACTTTGGTCCTGGGAAACTGAGGAACTGAGTTCAATTCCCACCTCAGGCACAGGCAGCTCCTTGTGACTCTGGGCAAGTCACTTAACCCTCCATTGCCCCATGTAAGCCGCATTGAGCCTGCCATGAGTGGGAAAGCGCGAGGTACAAATGTAACAAAAATAAAATAGATACTATTGGAGATTCTACATGGAATGTTGCTACTATTGGAGAGTCTACATGGAATGTTGCTATTTCATAGCAACATTCCATGTAGAAGCCTGCGCGGCCACATTGGTGATCTGCAAGGGCTGACTTCTAGTGGAATAGCAACATTCCATGTAGAATCTCAAATAGTAGCAACAGTGGAGGAGTGGCCTAGTGGTTAGGGTGGTGGACTTTGGTCCTGGGGGGGGGGGGGGGGGGGAGAGAACTGAGGAACTGAGTTTCATTCCCACTTCAGGCACAGGCAGCTCCTTGTGACTCTGGGCAAGTCACTTAACCCTCCATTGCCCCATGTAAGCCGCATTGAGCCTGCCATGAGTGGGAAAGCGCAGGGTACAAATGTAACAAAAAAAAAAAAAAATCAGAAATGTAGCAAGGGCCTGAGTAACAAAAGAGGTAATTTTATAAGGGACTTTGTGCACTCAAGTGGGTTCTTATAAAATTAACACACAAACCCCTAAAACAGGGACCTGCTATAGGCCCTGGCTCTGGTGCTCACTTTGTTTCTCGAGTCTCTAGAATGATAGTGCAAGTGCCTGAAAACACACATCCATTAAGACACAATAACTGTGTGTAAATGAGAGGATTTTAGAATTTACCTGCATATCTGTGTGCTCCATCCACGATCACTCCCACGGGCAAATTGTGTGCTATCAAATTATGGCACATACTTTCTGCTAGGTAGTATTTCTCTAAGTGCCAGAACTCCTGCTGCATACAACCAGGTGGCTCCTTTATAGAAAGACCGCCCTCAATATCTGTGTTTATGCAGTATGGGAGGAATTGGGTGCTGGAAAAGATCGGCACTAAGCAGTATTGTAGAAAGAGCATTCACACCTTTTGTAGAATAGTGCTTAGTGCTAGACTTACACCTGCTGAACCCTGTGTGAATCCACTGCATGCAACCTTTTGGAATGTCCATGACTCACTCATGCCTTTTGGATTACGCAATATGGGACCCTTTTACTAAGCGGCGGTAAGCCCAATGCGCCTTACCATGCGCCAATCTGGAACTACTGCCAGCGGTAGTTCCACCCCCAGCGCATGGCATTTCCGTCGCTAGTGAAAATATTTGAAAAAATATTTCCTCTGGGGGTTACCCAGTGGTAATTGGTGCTGCATGAACACAGGAGCCCTTACCACCACCTCAATAGGTGGCAGTAAGTTTGCCCCCCCCCCCCCCCCCCCCCCACACACATGGCCATGCAGTAAGTTCAGTCTTACCACATGGCCATTTCTTTTTCCAGCCTTTTTCCCGCAGCTTAGTAAAAGGTCCCCTATGGGATTTAGGCACCCAGTGTTATAGAAATATAGCATGCAGCCAGATGCATGTGCAAATCCTAATTGGTGCTAATTAACATCAGCAATTGGTTGTTAGTATCTAGTTATTGATGATTAACATTCATCTCAGAATTGTGCCCACAGAGAATCCAGGGGTGTATGTGTAAGCATTCCCAGAGGTGGAAAGTAAGAAAGGTTAAATGGTTTTTATTCGGGATCAAAGAAACTATACAACGCACAGTTGAACAAGGATAACAGACAAAACATCAGTCTAGTACATAAGAATGGGAAAACTATGAAAGAGCAATGAAAGCATTATACAGTATGATCCCAATTTATATACATCCCGTTGGCACCAGATCCCATAACCTTTATCCTTTGAGAAAACAGCTGTTGCCTGATGACTCCAGGCCATCTATTGAGGTAAGCGTAGCTAGGGTTCCCTAAATTCCCCCCCCCCCCAACCCAGGCAGAAGACCCCAAGAAAATACATTGTTGAACAATTACCAAATCAAATCACAATATGCCCTGAAATGTATTCAAAACTGCACTTCTGGCCTTGTGGAAGATATGTTGTAATAGTGCCAAGCCACCAAAAAAGACCTTTTTCTTCTCTGTGTAGCCTGGGCAGCCTGTGCCTCCCATAACATTAAGGTATGTAATCTGTTTCTCCAATACCAAAAAACAGGACTGGTATGTAACAGAATACACCTGTCTCAGTGTAGCTGTAAACGTGTACCTTTACATTCTCTGGGGTAATTGTATGATGGCACGTATGTTGGCTTTATAAAATAATCGGTGCCAAAAAAGGATGTATACAAACGACACGCAATCAGAAGCCATGGGTCCAATCATGCTGCTATCACAGGGGTAAGATGGACCTTCAACACATGAATTGTTTGGATTTAGCTCATGCCTTTCAGTAGAATCTGAAGGTGACTTTATATTCAGGTATGTTAAATATTTCTCTGCCGTCAGGGGTTTAAAATCTAATTTTGTACCTGAGGTAATGGGAAAGGGGAGGGAATCACAAAGAGTGTCGGTGGGATTTGAGCCCTGGCTCCCCAAAAATCTGTCAAATCCATTCTAGATTTGCAAAAAAAATGTTACTTACATCTTTCAGTATAGGTTTGGTCATATGAATATTCTCCTTAGGCAAACAACCTCAAATTGAAACCATACAGCCTCCATGAACCCTGTTTCGCAATTAGCTTCTCGAGGGAGGCACTGGCCAGTTGTATAATGAACATAGATGTCAAACACAATATAAACTACATTCCCTGGACACAGTGAAGGAGTTTGGGGCTGCTCAGCACCTGCTGGCTCATATGTTAATGACACGGAGGAATTATTATTAAAATTAATGTTTGGCAGTAGACATGAAACTTGTAAACAATGCAAACAACTGCTTTCCAAACTGTGTGGGCCACACTACATTTTTAACACATAACTAACTTGTATAATGTGTTCACATTATGCAACTGAGATTTAGCTAGTTTCTGGAAAGATGTAAAGATTAACGTACACAATACCACAGTTACACTGCTTGCTCCTAATTCAAAGCAGCCAGACAGTCTAAGGTGAACTGACATGGGGCATTCTATGATAATATGGTGAGATTAGGCCCTCAGATACTAGGTCCAGTATTCAACCAGATGTTGGTGGAATTAGGTGGTTAGTTTCTGTGGAGTATTTTGCAGTATATTAGCAATTTCATTACCCTGCTGAACTTGAGTTGATTTTGTTTGTAATCACTTCATTTGTTGCAGCTCTATCTTACACATATGTTGGAAGTTATAACTGAACCCTCTGCAAATAAGTACATCTGGACCTTGTTAGCCTAACACCTGGGTATATAAATTGCCCCTAAGCTTTTCTCTCTCATGTCTGTGGGAAGTTTCAGACTTGTGCTCATTCAGTCCCTGTTGGTGTCTCTATCTATGAGACCAAAAACTGAGTGAACCAGGTCCCAAATTAATCTAATAAATTGCATCTTTTTGTTAATCCTTCTGCTTATGAATGTAATTCTCAGGAAGCTACAATCTCTCCAAAATACTGCGTTGAAACTCTTCTGTCATGCCCGCCGCCATGATCATATTTTCCCCTTATTCAGATTCCATCACAGGCTCCCCATTGAGCAGTGTATTAGTTTCAAGCTTGTCATGATCACTTTTAAGGCTTTTAGGACTGGCTTACTACTCTACCTGTCTTCTCTCACCATTCCATACTCCCCCTGCCATACTCTTCGCTCTCTAACTGACCATAGATGTGCCACTCTGGAATCTACCAGCCGTCAAGCATTCTTCTTTGCTGCCTCTTACTATTCACTGTGAACTGTCCCTGAAAAAAAAATGCCAAGACTTTGGGTAAAACATGGCTGTTCCAGCAAGTCTTTCCATCATCATCATTCTAGGTGTTGTCAGTTTTTTGCAGTTTGGAGCAGCCCTCTCCCTCTTGTTACCTCCTTATTCTCTCTTCCCTCCCTTCTGTTGTTGTAATGTCAGTTAATGTTGTCATATGTGCGAGGTTTCTCTTGTTCTTTCTTATCTACCTTTGTAGTTATTTCTTTACTTTTGACTACTGTTTTTCGAGTATTATAAACCGCTTTGAACTGCTCGTTGCAAAGGCGGTATTAAATAAATATAGATGGGTATGACACTAGATGGCGCTCCACCAGCATGGAACATTAGTAGGCTAGAGACCAAGCTCATCCAGTATGACCTAGAAGCTGCCAGACTGCACCTTAAAAATGTTTTCAGGAAATCGGAAATTAGCAACCCACAAAAGTATGATGAATTATATTTCTGGGACGAAGCAAATGCTGGCAGATTTGGCCAAGTTGTTTTGTAAATGAAATAAACATGGAAGACCTGGCACCAGAACTGGGGCTATATTAAACACAACTGACCTCAGCACTGATTCATGAGGGGGATCCACTTACCACCAACAATATCTAGGTCTGACTCTGGCATTTGGTCTCCAAAATCTGGAATTCTAAATTACAAGCATTTGTTTACTTCAAGTACCTATCCATATTACCTGCATCTTGAAGTTGAAGACCGACTTTGAAGCTAGTATTTTAACATATGAGTTTCAAAGGAAAGACTTTGTCAGGTGCTTAAGTGCTTCCCTTAATTTTTTTGTTTGTTTGTTTTTGACACAGCCATTTCCTCTTGGTTCTTTGGCCTTTCAGTTCAATTAGAACCAGTACTGGGATTTGGAGCCATGAGCCTTCATTTACAACACCCCGGGGACTTTCCTCTGTTTTATAATCCCTTCCCAGCAGTTAAATTGTAACACAGGGCTGTACCAAATATTCATATTTGATTGGTCCCAAATACATTATTCGTAGTCTTACAAATGATTTAACTTCAAATGCAAATCTGGGGCTGTACTGTGCTAAACCCTACTGAAATAAACACTTGATCTCTGATCAGCTCTAATTGTAATGAAAAAAAATGTAATGATGTATGACTTTGTGAAGAGAGTTGATTGTTCTGATGAAATTATTGCATCCTTTTGTTGTGATTTGGTTTGATTGTTGTCAATAAAAAAAAGATGTTAAAATAATCCCCTTCCCAAATTCAGTTCAATCATTTTATAACAGTGGCTCCCAAACCTGGTCCTGGAGGCACCGCATCCAGTCTGGTTTTCAGGATATCCACAATGAATATTCATGGGAGAGATTTGTGTGCACTGCCTCAACCTCCTGCAAATGTCTCTCATGAATATTAATTGTGAATATCCTGAAAACCTGACTGGCTTGGGTGCTTCCAGGGCCAGGTTAGTGTAATGGGCTGAGATCCTAGGGAACCAGATTTGATTCCTACTGCAGCACCTTGTGACCCTGGGAAGTTACTTATCTAATCTAACATGAGCGCTTCTATTGCGCTTAACCCAAGTGCGGCTCAAGGTGGATTACAGGAGACTAGTAAGAAGAAAAGTTGGGTCAATTTCCCAAAATTATAACATCATAATCTTATACCACAAACAATTAAATATAAACATTCATTTGTCTGATTAAAGTAGTAAAAATCAAATAAGTGAGCTTTAACCTACTTCCTAAGCATATAGTAACTTTTTATCCCTCTTAGGCAACGCAGTAATTTGTTCCACAGATCAGGGCCACAGCCTACAATACATTCTTCCTAGTGCTAGACTTTTGGCAAACTGAATTCAAAGGAATTATTAATCTAATTTCTTGTGGCGAACATAGCAGTTGAATTTAGTGAAATTGTATCACAAAAATAATACAGGGCTAGACTACACAGAATTTTGAAAACAAACATGAATAACTGAATATGTATTGTAGCCTTTAATGGAAGCCAATGTAACTTAACTAGGAACGGAGTAGCATGATCAATAGAATCCCCCCCCCCCCCGATCAATTTGGCTGCCTCATTCTGCACCATCTTTGTATTAATGAGTCTGGCAAACCTAACAAAACAATATTACAGTAATCTAGTTGACTCATAATCACTGCTAACAAAACAGTTTGTAATTGAGAAGGATCTATAAATGGATTGATTTGGTGCAACAATTGTTTAGTAAATGCTTTCCTAACTGTTTCAGTCATGTTTGTCCATACTGAGTGCAGAATCTAGTGTCACACCAAGAATTTTAATATGTGACTGGAAGAGAATTTCCACCATAGCTAACTTAATTTTAAGCTATGGTACTTCCACATCTCTACCCCTACCCACTCTTCAATACCTGGGAACAGATATTCCCGTAGACTTGTATCAGTTGTTCCAAACACTATGCAGCTTATTTTCGAAAGAGAAAGACGCCCATATTTCAACCCAAATCGGGAGATGGGCGTCTTTCTCCCGTGGGCGAACAAATCGGTATAATCGAAACCGATTTTGGTTGTCTTCAACTGCACTCCGTCGCAGGAACGAACAAAGTGGACGGGGGCGTGTTGGAGGTGTGGTGAAGGCGGGACTGGGGTGTGGTTATCGGACGAGGAGAGATGGGCGTCTTTAGCTGATAATCGAAACAAGAAGGGTGTTTTGGACGAGAATTTGGTCCACTTTATTTGGACCCTTTTTTTTCAGGTCCAAGTCCCAAAAAAGTGCCCCAACTGACCAGATGACCACTGGAGGGAATTGGGGATCACCTCCCCTGACTCCCCCAGTGGTCACTAACGCCCTCCCACCAAAAAAACCCCACTTTACAAACTTTTTTTGCCAGTCTGTATGCCAGCCTCAAATGCCGTACCCACCTCCATGACAGCAGATTGTGTTCTATCCTCTGACAGCCTTTCCCTGGTTCTGATGTGGCTCTCGGGTGAGTGTGACACCTTTTCTGTTATGCGCACTTCAGAGTCACATCAGCAATGCATTGTGGTGGGTGTAGGGTATTGGGCTCCGTGATTCCACTAGTTTGTGTTAAATGCTCACGATGTTGGTAGTTGGTAGGTTCTACTCCCATGGTGCTTTTCCCTCTGCTTACTGGGTCAGAGTGTGCCAGGGAGACTCTTTGCCAGTGGGGCACAACCTCTGATCTGCAGTTAACTGTGAGTAAACGTGCTTATTCGAATAAAGGACGTTTTCAGAGACATTAGTCTTCAGGTGTCAACTGGTGTGCCAAGGTTCTATAGCAGCAACAAGTCCTAGAGGCCTGGAGCACTTTTAGTGGGTACCGCAGTGCACTTAGGCAGGCGGACCCAGGCCCATCCCTCCTACCTGTAACACTTGTGCTGGTAAATGGGAGGCCTCCAAAACCCACTGTACCCACATGTAGGTGCCCCCTTCACCCCTAAGAGCTATGGTAGTGTTGTACATTTGTGGGTAGTGGATTTTAGGGGAGGGGTTGTGGGGGCTCAGCACCCGTGGTAAGGAAGCTATGCATGTGGGAGCTGTTTCAGAAGTCCACCACACTGACCTCTAGGGTGCCCAGTTGGTATCCTGGCATGTCAGGGGGGCCAGTGTACTACGAATCCTGGCCCCTCCCATGACCAAATGGCTCGGATTAGGAAGTTTTTGAGCTGGCCGGTTTTAGTTTCCATTATCGCAAAAAAAAAAAAAACGCCCAGCTCAGAAACAAACAAATCCATGGCATTTGGTCCGTACAAACCGTATTTTTGAAACAAAACAAAGACGTCCATTTTTTTTTTGAAAATACGGTCTGTCCCTCCTCTTCACGTACCCGTTTTCGGACATAGACGCCCATGGAGATAGGCGTTCGTGTTCGATTATGCCCCTCTATATCTGTCACAACTATTACATATTGCAACATCTTTATTAGATATTATAAACTATTCAAAATATTTTTCTTAAAGCCAATACATACAAATCGCTCACCACTCCCATAACATGAAACACCTACTGTTATTAGGATGTGTTTTGGTTTGTTCTTTTAAAATAAAGGACAATAGGTGTTTCATGTTATGGGAATGGTTGGTTGAGTGGTGAGCAACAGTGTGATTTGTATGTGTTGGTTTTAAGAAAAATATTTTGAACAGTTTATAATATCTAATAAAGATGTTGCAATATGTAATAGTTGTGATAGGTATAGTGTACCCCCTACCCAAAAGATATTAGTTTTAGCTGGATATATCTTCATAATTTAGGGGTCCTTTTACTAAGGTGCACTAACAGCTTTTAGCACACCCTAAATGATAGGACGTCCATTATATTCCTATGGGTATCATCATTTAGCGCACCTCAGTAAAAGGAACCCTTAGTAACATCCATTGGCTGACTTTATCAAATACCTTTGTCATCTCTATTTCTGTGGATAACACTCTCATCCTTCCTGTCTCATCAGCTCATAAGCTTGGGGTCATCTTCGACTCCTCCCTCTCCTTCTGTGCACATATTCAGCAGACTGCTAAAACCTGTCATTTCTTTCTCTATAATATCACCAAAATTCACCCTTCCCTTTTTGAGCACACTACCAGAACCCTCATCCACACTCGTATCACCTCTCGCTTAGACTATTGCAACTTGCTTCTCACTTAGCCATCTTCTCTTCACTCTGTTCAAAATTCTGCTGCATGACTAATATTCCACCAGTGTCGTTATGCTCATATTAGCCCTCTCCTCAAATCTCTTCACTGGCTTCCTATCCGTTTCCACATACAGTTCAAACTCCTCTTATTGACCTATAAGTGCATTCACTCTGCAGCTCCTAAGTACCTCTCCACTCTCATCTCTCCCTACTTTCCTCCCCGGGAACTCTGTTCACTGGGTAAATCTCTCCTATCTGCACCCTTCTCCTCCACTGCTAACTCCAGACTCCGTTCCTTTTATCTTGCTGCACCATATGCCTGGAATAGACTTACTGAGCCGGTATGTCAAGCTCCATCTCTGGCCGTCTTCAAATCTAAGCTAAAAGCCCACCTTTTTGATGCAGCTTTTAACTCCTAACCCTTATTCACTTGTTCAGAACCCTTATTTTATCATCCTCACTTTAATATTCCCTTACCTCTTGTTTGTCTGTCCTAATTAGATTGTAAGCTCTGTTGAGCAAGGACTGGCTCTTCATGTTCAAGTGTACAGTGCTGCGTACGTCTAGTAGCGCTATAGAAATGATAAGTAGTAGTATCAAGAGGGAGGATTCGTATAATGATTTTTCCACAGGGAATAGTAAAATATCAGCATAAGAAAAATACCTAATCTTAGAAGAGTTAAGTGCTTGTTTCTGTCCATTCAGATACACGTTAAAGAGAATATGGGAACGCAGAGAACCCTCCGGTACCCCCTGCGACATACGCCAGGCATTAAAGATGGATTTATTCCATACAACTTAGAGGGTTTGATGTTGTAAGAACCAGTAAACCATCTAAGAACTTTGAAACAAATAGGAATCTTAGATAATCTATGAGAATCTCATGGTTTACCAAATTGAAAGTGGCTGATCTAGTTGCATAATCAAAATGAATACACCCTTGACTAAATTGTTCCTCAAATTAATCATTAATGCTAGTAGGACTGTGTCTGTTCTATAATCAGGATGAAATCCTGTCTGTAGGCTCCAGATTGGAACCCTCCAATAAAGGTGTTACCATAATGTAACCTAATTTATTTGGCATATTTCCTTCCGTCAAAAGGTGGTTTATTAGATGGGTAAGTTTGGGTGGAAACTGTTTTGGAAGCTCTCTCATAATTTTGGCTGGACATGGGTCTAATTGGCAAGAGCCTTGTACAAATTTCTTTAAAAGTGTACTTATTAGTTCTTAATTTACAATTGTAAATGAATTGAAAACAAAACCTGAAGGGATACCTACAGATTGTTGAAAGGCAGTGTTCTCTGCAATAGTTTCTGAGAACCTCGGTGGGTCTTGTTCCATATTCAATTCTGTTTGAATTTTCAAAATATTTTCTTTGAAAATATAATGCCATATCATTCTGACTGATTCTTAGATTTGAAACATGTTTGATGCTTTAAATAGATTAACTGTGTTAAAAAGTTCTTTTGATGAATTACAGCTTTCAGATATTTTTCTACAATAATAGACCTTTTTCTGAGATTGAACTGCTATTTTGTACTGGTCAATCTGCTCTCTTCATAGTTGTTTGAGTTCATCAGTTGGTGAGAGAGTTCAAGCTCTCTCCAATTTTCCGCATTCCTTTTTTTTCTGCCTAATCTCTGTATACCATGAATCTGTAATTGATCTTGTTGTGGGAGCTTTCTGAAAGGGGCCACTTAAACTATGGCAGTATTTCCCAAGTCAGTCCTGGAAAACTCCCTTGCCAATCAGGTTTTCAGGATATCCACAATACTACTACTTAACATTTCTAGAGCGCTACTAGGCTTATGCAGCGCTGTACAATTTAACAAAGAAGGACAGTCCCTGCTCAAAGGAGCTTACAATCTAAAGAACGAAATGTCAAGTTGGGGCAGTCTAGATTTCCTGAACAGAGGTATAGTGGTTAGGTGCCGAAGGCGACATTGAAGAGGTGGGCTTTGAGCAAGGATTTGAAGATGGGCAGGGAGGGGCCTGGCGTATGGGCTCAGGGAGTTTATTCCAAGCATGGGGTGAGGCGAGGCAGAAAGGGCAGAGCCTGGAGTTGGCGGTGGTGGAGAAGGGTACTGAAAGGAGTGATTTGTCTTGAGAGCGGAGGTTACGGGTAGGAACGTAAGGGGAGACGAGAGGTAAGGAGGGGCTGCAGATTGAGTGCATTTGTGTACAATGGAGGCAGTATATACAGACTGATCTCATGCATATTCATTGTGGATATCCTGAAAACCTGACTGGCAACGGGGTACTTCACACTGACTTTGGAAACACTGATCTATGGCTATCTGGAAAGAATCATTCCATTGCTTCAGTAAAGTGTCTGAAGAAGTTGCCACTGGTTGAAGTAACTCATGCATTGATGATCAAAAGCCCTGCGCTGTTCCAAACAGTGCTATAAAATAGCGCTGGAACAGCGCGGGGCTTTACCGCACCGATGATCAGAGATAATTGCATGCACATTTAAGCACGCAATTATTTCTGATCATGGGGTAGAACTGCGGGAGAATTGTGCCTGAGCATGCGCTCAGCACAATCCTCCCGCACTTGTTTTGACAGGTTTGAGCTGTCAAAAGCCCAAACCTGTCAAACATGGGCTGGAGGTCCATGGGATCACGCGGACCTCCGGTCCCCCCCCCCGATGATCCCCCCCACAAG